>NW_008329132.1:585799-672987 GCF_000622305.1 Nannospalax galili | reverse complement strand
TGTAAAGAAAACTGAAGAAATGGCCTGTCACAGGGACACTGCAGAGTGAGGCGGGGTGTGGGGAGAACCAGAGCCTGTGGACTGAAGTGGGCTTCAGCGGCCTGAGTCTGTAGAGGGGAGACTGGCAGCCCAGAGTGTGCCAGGAGGCTCTACTCGGATGCTCAGAGCAAAGCTTTGTTTTTAACTCCTGCTCTCAGCTCGGTGGCCTCGGACAGGGACTGGCTGCACTAAGCATTGGTTTCCTGACCAGCAAAACCAGAATCCAGATACCAGCATCTTACTGTGGGTTTAGAAGGGGAATACACGATAACTGGGTGGCGTGGCTCAGCCAGCCGTTCCCAAAGTGACTTGGTTTTACAATGCCATTCTGGTTGCGGGCCAGGACCGTTAAACACAGACACGCAGCACAGAAGTTGAGTTAGTGCTGGACAAAGAGCACAGACCTGGAGCCTTAGAGGCAGGAGAACCCATGCAGGTAGCAGGTAGCAGTGTTGGAACTACTAGAGAGACCTGGGTAACAATGACTTCCAGGGAGAGCTGGGGTCCATATGCGTCTAGACCCAGCAGCCTGCTGTGCAGGGTCAGCCAGCTCATAGAGAAGCAACCCTGGGCTTCGTTGGCCAGATACATAAAGGAACGACTCAGCTCTGGGGCTGTCTCTAGAAGCAAATGAGCATAGCAAAGTGCCAATAAAACTTGATTTACAAAAGCAGGTAGTTGGGCAGGTTTGACCCTCAGGGGCATGCTAGCTCGGAGGCCTTGAGAATCCTGTGCAAGGAGAGATGGTGGGAATGCATGTGAAAACTGAAGAAATGGCCTGTCACAGGGACACTGCAGAGTGAGGCGGGGTGTGGGGAGAACCAGAGCCTGTGGACTGAAGTGGGCTTCAGCGGCCTGAGCCTCCAGAGGGGAGACTGGCAGCCCAGAGTGTGCCAGGAGGCTCTACTCAGATGCTCAGAGCAAAGCTTTGTTTTTAACTCCTGCTCTCAGCTCGGTGGCCTCGGACAGGGACTGGCTGCACTAAGCATTGGTTTCCTGACCAGCAAAACCAGAATCCAGATACCAGCATCTTACTGTGGGTTTAGAAGGGGAATATACGATAACTGGGTGGCGTGGCTCAGCCAGCCATTCCCAAAGTGACTTGGTTTTTACAATGCCATTCCGGTTGCGGGCCAGGACCGTTAAACACAGACACGCAGCACAGAAGTTGAGTTAGTGCTGGACAAAGAGCACAGACCTGGAGCCTTAGAGGCAGGAGAACCCATGCAGGTAGCAGGTAGCAGTGTTGGAACTACTAGAGAGACCTGGGTAACAATGACTTCCAGGGAGAGCTGGGGTCCATATGTGTCTAGACCCAGCAGCCTGCTGTGCAGGGTCAGCCAGCTCATAGAGAAGCAACCCTGGACTTCGTTGGCCAGATACATAAAGGAACGACTCAGCTCTGGTGCTGTCTCTAGAAGCAAATGAGCATAGCAAAGTGCCGATAAAACTTGATTTACAAAAGCAGGTAGTTGGGCAGGTTTGACCCTCAGGGGCACGCTAGCTCGGAGGCCTTGAGAATCCTGTGCAAGGAGAGGTGGTGGGAATGCATGTGGTAGAGGCTGTACTGTCCCCACACAGCCTGGGGCTCAGAGGCCAGAGGAGGGATTTGGGGAGATGAAGTGTGGCAAAGCTCTCAGCATTTTCTGAATGAAACCAGTGTCTTCCATGTGAAGGGAGCACTGGCCTCTGCCTGTGCTAATGGGGCTTTGGTTTCAGCCGCAGGGCCACAGTCCTGAGCCAGTCCCCATCCACAGGTCCCAGAACGGAAGTGAAACAGCACCAGTAGGTGATCCAGGGTACGCACAGCTCTGTAGCAAAGCTAGGAGGAGTGAGATGCCACTGGTCGGCTGCACAAAACTCAGCCATGTGAATGAGGTAGTAAAGGGTCATAGTGTCTGATGCGTCTTATACCCACACCTCCAATGGTCTCCTAGGCCAGCACTAAAACCTGGGACTCCACAGGGACGGATAGAAATGCAAACCCCTCCTGGTCATGGTCATGCTCCTCAGGTAGAGTCTATTCCCAGGGATCTGTGAACACTGGGATTTGTAAAAGTTATGATTCAGTTGCCAAAATCTTAAATATCTAACTATTACAAATATAAAATATTATTTCTGGGCCATTGGTTTGCAGTTGGAAGATATATTCACATAAGAATTCCCTTTTCTAAGGGGTTGGAGAGATGGCTCGTTGGTTAAGAGCACTGGCTGCTCTTGCAAAGGACCTGGATTCGGTTCCCAGCACCCACATGGTAGATTACAACAGTCCATAACTCCAGTTCCAGGGGGATCTGACACTCTTCTAACCTCCACGGTCATTGCACAATATGAGTACACTTACATACATGCACAATTTGCTTACATACAGGCAATACACTCATACACATAATAAATAATAAATATATTTTAAAAGAATTCCCTTTTCTAGGACTGGGGATGTGACTCAGTACAGTCCTTGCCTAGCATGAATAAAGTCCTGGGTTCCATCCTAGCACCTCATCATATAAAACTGGGAGTGGTGGTACACACCTGTAATCCCAGCACTCGGGAGGTGGGGACAAGGGGATCAGATGTTCAAGGTCATGCTGGGCTACATAGTGAGTTCGAGGCCAACCTGGAATGTGTGGGACGCTGTCTCAGAAAGAGTTGGGAAGGAAAGAATTCAAGAATTTCCCTTTCCAGGTTCTTTTGTTCAGTCTAGAACATTTGTAAGCCTCCAAGTGTTCTCTTCCTTTCACAGAAGAGACTTGTGTTTGTGGTGCGGTCACGGGTGGTGGCCAGAGTCCCACAGTCTCTCTCTGGAGACTGGGTTGACTCCAACGAGGGGCAGCTGAGCGAGAGTGCATGCCAGTGCAGGGGCCCAGGACTTGGGGGAGACTTGGGATCTGTGCGGTTGCCTCTGACATTGTCCTCAGCGGTCTCTCCCTTTCTGCTCATGTTCTGGAACCAGTGGCAGAGGTCCAAGGCCAATCCAGGGCTCAGAAATGCTATTCCAGGCTCCAGGGCTTCCAAGGGCTCTTCTTCAGCTTGCTTGTAAATAAGTGCTGGGTTGTGTTGGCTAGAGAGGCCTATGCCCCCCCCCACCTCCAGTCCCCTGGTAGGCTCTAGAACTAGCTCAGGCTCACAGTCCACAGACCTGACCTGGCTGCCTGAGGTATGCTCGGAGCCCCAGAGGCCACACTGACTCTTGAAAAGGAGGAAACAGCATATTACATGGGACTTTGCAACCTGTGTAGGGCAGGAGCTGGTGCCTCTTAAAGAGCTGATTTGGGCAGCTCTGCAGCTGGGTGAATTCTGTAGCCTTCCCTGCCTTTCACACTTGCTTCCTCCTTTGGAAGGGCCAAGGGTGTAGCTGAACTGAGTCTGGATCCCTGGAAGGAAGGCAGAGGTCCTGGGAGAGCAGCTAGTCCCAAGGGAGGGTGGGCTGGCAGCTGAGCCCTGGTTCACAGAATGATCTCATCCCGGTTGAAACCCTGGCTTTCCAGTGCCAGTGACGGTACTTGTTGAAAAGGCACAAATGTTGTCTGCTTCTTGTAATCTCACTTCTTACAAATATTAGTGCTCTGGAAGAAAGATTTATTTTAATAATGTGAGTTTTAGGGGGGTTTCCCTGTGGTTAATGCTGTTTTATTACTCTATCCCTGCCAGAAAGTGCATTTTAAGAGTTTCAATTCAAAATTAAATATGACCTCAGTGTTTTAAAATACAATTGCATTAGCTGTCCATTCAATAGTTGCTTAAGATTTTTTTGGCCACTAATGCACACTCAATATACTTGTCTGATATTAAATACAGTATTTTTGACTCCGCTGACCAGCCAACGCAACCAGCCAACTTGTCCCAGCTGCAGCAGCTCACTGGAGAAGCAGGGCTTTCTCAGAAGTGAGCAAGAGAGACCTGTCCCAGAGAAAAGGGCAGAGCCATCATGTATCATCAACTGGGCTTTTCTGTAAAAAGTCCATTGCATTTGATAATAGAGAACTATCTATTATTTATTTAGAACTGTACAAACCAATTTACAAGGTAGGTAATTTAGTGGCAGGATTACTTATTAATGAGCCCAGTACACAAGCTAATGGGACTAAACCCTGGGAGGTCAATCCGCATCTAATCCAATCCTCATCTAATCCTTGCCTTTTGGAAAAAGAGAGAGAGAGAGAGAGAGAGAGAGAGAGAGAGAGAGAGAGAGAGAGATGGGCCCTGTCTTCAGCATATTTAGTTATTATTTTAAATTTTATACTCCATTGCAAAAATGTCTGACTACCATGATAGCAGAGTTAGTCTGTAAGTGGTATGGCGATCCAGTCTGTGAACTGAATCAGGGGTGGCATGCTCTAGCCTCGTTAACACCAAATGTATTGATCCTCTGTGATCTCAGGAGAAGAGGCAAGCTGGTTCTTAAGGAAAGGTGACAGTCAAAACCCACATGCTTGGGAGAGAAAAAGCTCATGGGGGCCTAGCTTCCTTCCTCCTGTCCTCCCGCCCTCCCTCCTGTCCGTCCTCCCTCCCTCCCTTCCTCTGTCCCTCCCTCCCTCCTTCTTTCCTTCCCTCACTCCGTCTGTCCTTCCTTCCTTCTAGAACTAGGCTGGGTCCTGACTGCCCTTCTCAGTACTTTGATTCTGGGAGTCCCCTCCCATTGTTCCCCATACCCCACACCATCAGAGTCCCAGCAGGAGTGGAGGGAAGCCCTGAGCTTCTGCAGGGTCTTCTGGTGTAGAGAAGCTGATACCTACACAGTGGGCCTGCTGCGTGTCACAGGTAGTGGTGGGGTTCTCCCCAGTAGGACCGAAGTTCAGTCTTCTGTTAGCCATGCAGTGAGCTCCTCTTGAGAAGCAGAGAATCCTGATTTTAAAACAAGGGTATGGCCCAGTGGCTTGCGGACTAGCTAGAATCCGGTGCTTTTTCTGCAGTTACAAGAAGCTGGGGCTCGAGGTTTTGCTGGTAGTTGTTTTTCTTCGTTTTAATTATTTTATTTTTGTAGGATTTTTGTGGGTTTCATACAATATAGTTTGTTGGTATTTAGATCCCCTCCCCTTTCTGCACCTCCCCCCAATGCCCAATTTGATGTACTTGCATTCACACTTGTGTGTGTGCACACACGTGCATGTGTAAAACAGTTGCTTATAGAGTCTGATTTGTTTCCCAGATGTCCTTCAGTGTAGGTCCATCTCCTGGGCCCACCAAGAGTCCCATCCTTGTAAGACACTGTCTCTCCCTCCCAGCAGCCATCAATTGCCAAAAGTTCCTTAGGTTGGGTTGGGATTTCTTACCCACTTCCCTGTGTCCTTGCTGGAATCTTGTCTGATTTGAGCTTGCATGGGACTTGTGCCCGTTGTCAGCATTGCTGTGAGTTCATATGAGCAACTGACCAGCTGTCTGGAAGACTCTGTTTCCTTGTGCCTCCTCTTCTGCAATGATCCCTGAGCCCTGCAAAGCAGAGGTTTGAAATCGCCGTCTTATTCAGGGTTGAGCACTCTGGGGCCTTTTGTTCTCTACACATTGCCAAGTTGTGGGTTTCTGCGTTAATCACCTTCTGCTGCATAAGGGAACTTCTCTGGTGAGAGTTAAGAGATGTATTCATCCTAAGTGTAGAGGTTGCATTGGTCAAACGGAGGGAGTGTCTGTAAGATGCTTAACCCTCAGTGACACGTCTTAGTTGCTTTTTGCTTTTGCTTTATGTCATCCTGCAGTCATAGGGGACGACCAGGCACAAAGGAAAGCCCCTTCCTCTTTCCTGCACCATTTCTAGGCTCTGGCTGTATAGTCTATCCAAGTAAACAAAATCAGCTGTGAGGCCCATTCCCTGGGCTTTGGCAAACTCTGTCATTCTGTAGCCCTGCAACAAAGGCTGGAAAGGCAGGAAAATGACTCTTGTGCTATTTAGAAGACCTTTGTGGGTTATTCTTTCTAGGAAATGGTTGTCAGCAAGTTATTCATTGGAGAAATGAAATCTGAAATGCAGGTGTTTTTTGTGCACTTGGTGTGGTGGATCACCTTCACACCCTTCCAGTCCCTTATTTATTCATGCACCAGGAAAACATTGTGTGCCAAATGATGCCAGATGGGACCCCAGAGTTGGGAGGTAGTCAGGGCTGGGTCTGCTCTCCTGGAGCCATCTTGGTGAGGAGTCTGTGGTTTGGCTTCTCTGTACAACCCCGTCCCTGTCTTGCCATCTTGTCAGGTCATAGGAAGCAGGGTTCTGACCTTAGTCACTCTGCATGTCACTTCTAGAGGGCCAAAAATTATGAAGATGGTAGGCATGCAACATTCCGGTGATAGGCCTACTGTGTGACTGCTCCTGGGGAAGGTCAGCAAACATCTGTTCTCCCCAGATAAGCTGTCAGTGATAGGCCAAGGAAATCATCCCACCCAAGTCTGGCTTGGTAAATCAGTGAGTTTATTGTACAGACAGAGAGAAGATTGAATGACTGCTAACCGCATCACCAAAGAGCCCATTCAAGCATGGTGATGACTCAGAAACTGCATTCTGTAGCTCTCAGCCCGATGTACAGGTGACTCCACTGAAGAGTCTCCCTTCCCCATAGTTCACTGTCCAGTTCCCTCAGGGAGGAGCCGCACCGGCCTCTCTCAAGATTTGTATGTGTCTTGAGCTTCTGGATTTTTATGTGTACATGTGTATTGCCTGCATGTGTTAAGTGTACCTGTGTCGTGTAGTGTCCCTGGCAGTCAGAAGACAGCATCAGCTCCCCTGGAACTGAAGTTATGGACAGTTTTTAGCCACCATGTGGGTGCAGGGAATCAAACCATGTGGGTGCAGGGAATCGAACCTACAAGAGCAACCAGTGCCCTTAACCACTGAACCATCTGTCCAGCCTCCAGATTCATTATTAATGAGTCTCCTTCCCTCCAGAAGAAATGTTTGAATTCAGAGGAAAACACTCGGCAAGGTCTCTTACCTGTGTGAAGGATGCTGTCATGTGGACAGCTCACTGAAGGGCTTTTAATCACATGCCTAACACATGGTAGGTATTGATAATGAGGACCGAGCAGGAGGACCTAAGTTTGAGGGGTTTTTCCCCTGTGGTCAGTAGGTTCTCATCTTTGTTAAGTGGACCCTACCCGCCCAAGGTGCTGCTCTGGGTGGTAGGGGTGTGGCGTGGCCCTCCCAGTCAGCCACCTTGCCTGCTGCTGACCTGAACCAGGTCATAGCATTGCGGAACAATAGCCAGCCATCCCTCTCTCTCTGGACAGGCTGTCATGGAGCCCCCACTCCTGAGGCTTACTCGTCCCTTACCACTTCTCCTGTGGAGAGCCAAGGCCCTCTCAACTGGTGTTTCTTTCCCTGGTCCCTACCATCGGGTGTTTCAGAGCCAGCCCTCAATCAGAACACGTGTCATCCTCTCCTAGAGGTCCTTGCAAACCCTTAAAGCCACAGACCACATCGCAGCACATAACAGTCTTTCATACTGTCACCCAAATACTGATTTCCCTTATTTTAACACGTGAAGAAAGGAAGTGATTCCCTCCTTCCTGCTGAGCTGTCTGTGTGTACACTTGACCCAGGCACAGCAAGGTGGGGTGGAGGCTTTGAGGCTACCAGAAGAGGAAACTGCAGGTTGGTCCAACTGAGAAACCAGAATGCAGAGGGTGTTAGAACAGGTAGTTCTTGCAGCCATGTGCACCATGAGGCTAGTTAGCGGGAAAGATGGGAGTGGCTGACCAGATGCCCCATTTGAGATCCCGTGCAGGGATAAGGCGGTAGCAACATTTGGTTTTTTGGTTAGTTAGTCTATACACAGTGACATCCCTTTCCTTGGAGGGCTGGGAATGGGGACTTGTTACAGAGCCCTGAAAATCCTTTGGGAAATACCGTTTTGGAAGTCCCAACAACATGATGAGTTGGGGAAGGATTTTTACACTTTTACCAACATGTAAGCATTTTATTTTAAGCAGCAAAATTGAACTGAGAGAGGAGGATGTACCTTTTGTCTGTGCCTGGAACATGAAAAGGCCTCTTTGTTCACTGCTTGGTAGTGAAGCAAAGGCAACAGAGACATAAGAGCTGTTTGAACTCCTCATTCACCACATTCACAATATTAATAACAGTGTTTCCAGAAGTTGTCACATCAAGTAAAAGATCTTCATTCCAGGCTGTCTTTGGGGGCCAAATTGAGACTGGATGCATGCGTTTAATAAATTGTAGTCTCAAGTAGTCATTTTTGTAAATAATTAGTTTCAGTGAAAGAATAAGTTAGCATATTGTATGCATCTAATGTTGCAAATGCACATGCAGCAAACTTTGCTATTAATCAACAGTCGAGCACCGCAAGTGGGGTCTCATACATAATGAATTGTGCTTAAGCCTCGTGGGTTTCTTGATAGAAAAATAAAAGAAAACACAAGTGTAGTCAGCTTTTGAATAAAATTTAACTAGATTGCCCTGCATCCTGTAATTGTTTTGGAATCATTAGGGACCTGATCACTCATCTGTAGTTTTGGGGTGTTTTCATCTTCATCTGTCAAATACTGGAGACTTTCAATGATATGTTAAAGTGTTGGCAAAATACATTTTTTCTTTTAATGAAATTTACTTATAGGTGTAAAAGTAAATGAGCTTTTAAAAGATATTCTAATACTCCAAGTACACTATTTAAAGTGTCTTTAATATGGTTTATAATTGCTGATGTGTTTTTAAGAAACAATTATTTTTTAAAGAAAAAATATGCAATTCTTGCGGGGAAGAATTTAAAATTTACATAAAATGTTCTCTAATTTTTTTTTTGGTGGATGTTTTAAAATACTTTGGTAAATTCTTTTGTGATCTAGTTTAGGTTCAGGAATCCACTTGAGCCTCAATTATTTAAAGTAGGGTCTCACTATGTAGCTTGGACTGGCCTCAAACTCAAAATCCTCCTGCCTCACCCATCTTATTAAGCCTAATATTTTGAAGGATTGGGGTGCTTGTGAAAAACTGGTTTTAGCAGCATCTCTGTGCCATTCAGAAAGTGATTAAATGGAACATCACTAAGTTTGATGCTACCTGGCCCCTCTACTCTTGACCCTGGAACAGGAATTGTTTGGTGGCTTGCGATGGTGTTAAGAATATAAAAGTCACATGGGGTGTGGTAAAGGACGTAAAAATTCAGTCAGGTGCTTGAGTGAACGCAGAGCCTCTGATATGGGTGTAGGGTAGGACACTGCCTTCCCTTCAAGCTGTCTGGACCCTCTCCTTCTGAGCTAGGAGTGGATACCTTCATCACCTGTTTCCCTCTCTGGAATGATAGGAAGTCTTCCTTAGTCAGAGAGTGTGTCTTTGAATAAAGGTGATCTGGGGACTGAGAGATGGCTCAGCAGTTAAAAGTGCTGGCTGTCCTTGCAGAAGACCCAGGTTTGAATCCCAACACCCACATGGCAAGCTAACAACTGTCCGTAACACCAGTTCCAGGGACTCCAATGCCCTCTCTGTCCTCTGAGGGCATTGCACAACAATGGTGTACTTACACACATGCAGGCATAACCCTCATACACATAAAATAAAAATAAATCAACCAGAAAAGAGGTAGGCTGTCGGTCAACTTTCCAATAGAGTGGTAAAGCACTTAGGATTCAGAATTTAAGAGGAAGGAATGTTTATTTTCGCTCATGATTTCAGTCTGTGGTCTCACAGCCCCATTGCTTTGGGCTTCTCTGAGAAGAAACATCAAGACAGAAAGACTTGATGCAGTTGGGAAGCAGAGGGGCCATGACCCCAGAATCCCTTTCAAGAACACACTTCAGTGACCCAACTTCCTCCCTCCAGTCCTCACCTCCTGAAGGTTCCACCTCCATCCATAGTCCCCTAGGCCAGAGATCAAGCTGGGCATTTGAAGGGCATTTCAGACCCAAACTCTAGCAGTACAAAGTTCATCAGTAAACTCACGTGTTAGGAGTGGTGGGTATTCTTGTTTTAAAAAATTAACTGTTGGCAGTTATGGTGGCCCATGTCTTTAATCCCAGCACTGGGGAGGCTGAGGCAGGCAGATCTCTATGAGATTGAGGCCAGCCTGGTCTACATAGCGAGTTTGGGGTCAGCTGGGGCTATAGGGAAACCCTGTCTCAAAAAAAAATTAACTATCAGTTTTGCATATGTCTAAATGCATTGCTATTTCATGCATGCGTGTTCATTATTTTCCTTATCTTTTATTGTGGAAAGTACTGTACCTCTGGGTGGTGGGAATCAGTGACATAACCAGCCTGTGAGTTTGTGAGAATGGTACAAGATCGTCACCTCCATCCCTGTCAGCAAGCTGCTGCAGGGCAGAATGGCCCCGTGCATCAGTGGTGAGCCCCTGAGTGGCCCCGTGCATTGGTGGCAAGCCCATGAGTGGCCCCGTGCATCAGTGGTGAGCCTCTGAGTGGCCCCGTGCATCGGTGGCAAGCCCATGAGTGGCCCCGTGCATCAGTGGTGAGCCCCTGAGTGGCCCTGTGCATCGGTGGTGAGCCCCTGAGTGGCCCTGTGCATCGGTGGTGAGCCTGTGAGTGGCCCCGTGCATTGGTGGTGAGCCCCTGAGTGGCCCTGTGCATCGGTGGTGAGCCCCTGAGTGGCCCCGTGCATTGGTGGTGAGCCCCTGAGTGGCCCCGTGCATCGGTGGTGAGCCCGTGAGTGGCCCCATGCATCAGTGGTGAGCCCGTGAGTGGCCCCGTGCATCGGTGGTGAGCCCATGAGTGGCCCCGTGCATCGGTGGCGAGCCCCTGATGACCTGCCTGTGGTTTTTCACCTTTGGCCCTGTTTCCTTATTGGGGCTGCTGTTTATTATCCCAGACATTAGCTCTTTAATTATTCCATTGTATTTCCTAAAAGAACTCTAGAAGAGGTGAACTGTCAGGTCTGCGTGGTGGTGTCGTGACAGCCGTGGCCACCAGGCAGTGCCACAGAGCAATCCCTCACATTGTTGGTTCAGGAGCTGAGGAAGGAAAGGAGCCCTCCGCAGCCCCCTCCAAACATGGGGTTGTTTGAAAGGCAGTAGGGAGAGCCGCTGCTGTTGCCCTGTGTGTGTCACCTTCATGTCCCCTCTACCTGCACAGCTGGCTACAGGTGCTGGAGGAAGGGCCCCCCTAGGTGGGTGCTCTCCCCGGTAAGCCCCATGCATGGTGCTTGCGTGGAATCATTCCTGCACTGGGCTGGAATGAAGAGTTTAAAGGCTTTATTCCGCCTGCCTTTTTCTAAAATGTGGTCTTTATTGATAGCAGGTACAGCATGGTTTGTTTCTTGTCTTCAGTCCCATCCCTGGAAGAAAAATGCCTGTGCTTCAGTGAGGAGTTGTAATTAGATGCGGGACACATCCATCAAACACAAGCCACTCGGCTAGAGATCGTCTAAATTGGACATAATTGTGCACGTGCCAGCACGACGGAGCGAGTCTCCACACGATGTTTATAAAGTCACCTCTCCTGCAGCTGGAGCTCAGTGAGCCTGTGAAGTCTGCGGCTCCGTCCCAGGGCTTCCTACCCTCCACACCACACACTGGAAGCCCGAGCAGGCGAGGTGATCTCAGCTTCAGAAATGCCTCTCACCGAGGGCTATGCAGTATGCTGCATGTGGCCTTAGCGCTGGGCTCATCCTCCTATGAAGCACCCTGCCAGGCACGCCACACGTTTCCATGCAGCCTCCTCTACGCCTTGCTGAAGGACACAGCCTGTGTCGGCTCCTTGCCAGAGTCTAGAAGAGCGCTGGTCCCTAGAACTCTTTTCTTACGTGACCTCCAGTGTCGCAATTAACATCCCCAAAAGGCAACATGAAGGGTCATCCTCTAGAGGAAGAAACTGGAAGTACGCTGGGTCATAGAGTGATGACGTCACACTCGGTCCTGTCATCCTGTCTGTCCCATGAACCCACTCCCAGGCAGAACCAATGTTCCCCATCACATGTGAGTAGCTCATAATGAAGTTGTGGCCTCTTCTCTGACCTCAAATGAGATTTAAGGCCAAAACTCTCATTTTAATGCCTTGGGAAGTAGAAGTCATTGAGAAATGAGCCTTTAACGATTCTCTCCCGCCTGTGACCTAGGCATACCACACTCTGCATGCGCAAGTCTCCCATGGGCTGGGTGATGTTTTACATTGTTGAGAGAATCGAATCTGTAACCTGGGAAGGACGGGAAAAGGGGGGACAGGTGTGCCCTTCTGTCCCGTGTATCACAGCATGCACACGTCAGTGCTCGGTGACGAAGGAGACCCCAGACAAGGCTCCTGAGGAAAGCTCTGGTTTTGTGATGCCTATTGTGCAGAGCCATGTTCTCCCTGACCTCCACCCAGTGGTTAACTAACGTGACTAGATTCAGAGGACAAGACTGGGGTAACCAGGCAGAGCTTCCATGCCACACATGCATCCCTCCCCACGCCTCAAGACCGGCTCCCTTCCATCTTGGCTGTTTCCTTCCTGTTTCTGAGTGTCTCTGTGTCTTGACATCCTTCATACAGCTTCATGAGCTTTATACAGGAGAGTACAGGTATGCTCATGTGACAGAAGATGAGGCTGGGACTTTTGTTGTTCCCATGTTTAGAAGTAAAAGGACAGAAGTTCAGCAGCAGCTCAACTTCCTGTGGCGTGTTCTGTGCTCTGGCATTCCAGGAGGTAGCACACTCTTGGCCTGAGGTTGCCAACCATTGCCAGTTTCTAGAAGAATCCTCAGACCGTGGTTGGCCCCAGCCTCACCGCTTCAAGACACCCTGCACTCTGTCTCCCCATGGCAGAGGCTCAAGGAAGTAGAGTGTCTCTCTCAGCCCCCAGCCATCCTCTTGTGCCTAGTTAAAAAGAAAAGGGAGATTTGTGTCACAATCTTCACCTCTGTATTTATGACTCTGTGGGGGCAGCAACATGCTGGAAGTGCCTAGGGAGATGGACCGATGTGCCTCCTGCATTACCCGCTGGTGTGGGAGCAAAGGTCCCCGTGCGGCACCTGGCGCTAGGGCTTTGCATCTCATCCAAGGCTGGTGCTGAGGAAAGTGGGATATGGAATTTTAAAAAGTGTGGGCCACAGAGCCCCTAATTATTGGAGTTTCAGGGTTCGTCAGTGGGGAAGCCTGGAGAAACTCCCCCATCATAAGAGCAGCCGTTACTGGTGCTGTCGTGCTGTGGCTCTTCTCTGGACAAGCAGCAGGAAAGGCTGGAGGAGGAGGGCAGGAGAATAAATTTCATTTTATTGTAGAAATGGAAATTTGTGTCATGGCTTTAAAAATCTGGTTTTATGTGTGTGTTTAAAGCCATTCATTTTAAATGTAGTCTCATAAATCCTTGCTTCAGAATCAAAGCTGTTTAATTACATTTCACCCATGGCTAGTTATCTAATGCTGATAGAGAAAGAGTTAGAAGAAGAGGTACAGAGTAAATCAGAGGTGAGATCTTAAGCACAAGCATAAAAAATCAATTTAAGATGAATTTGACTACTATAAAAATTCTTCACATATCCTTTTAAGAGCGAGAAATGGAAGGAAACAGCTCAAATGTCAGCTCCCTTCACAAGGTTGGAGGTAGAACCAATATGGGCAGCACACAAGGCTGAGGAGTCATTAAGAAATACAGAAGCCCCTGCCTCATGCTCTCAGATGCCTCCTGCGCCTGGTAAACAGTGACTTCCCCGAGGGACCGCTATGTGCAGTGTCCTGTCAACACCCACAGGTCCTGAAGGCTGACTCTGAGCCTGACACTGAGATGCTGACTAAACTCGGCTGCCTGATCCGCCTGCATCCGCCTCATCCCACCCACCACTCCAGTTTCCTTGACGAGTTGGCCAAAGTCTGCTATAAAAAGTACCAGGCCAGAGTGGTTTGCCACATGGCCCAGAGGCAGAGTTGTCCCTCCCCTGTCCTTGGTTGAGGGTTGGGGCATGTGGACATGAGTTCTGATCACTATCCATCTGAGCAGGTAGAATTAACCACAAATACTACTGGTGGCCCACTCTGGAGGGTCTCTGCTTACCCCCAGCAGACACCATGCCTGCCCCTCATTTTTCTCACCACTCCTAGTGACCATGAGGGTAAATCACATATTTCTCCATCTCCCCTCTTAGATATCCTCAGTCTACCACTCACCCGGTTAGTGAGGAACAGAGCAAGTATCGAAGGGCTGGGCTTGTGTCTCTAAAATTGATCATAGCTGAGCTAAGCACAGGTAGAAGTTGTCCCTCCCCAGATTAGACATCACTAATAGGAAAAGCAGTCAGGGCATTGAGACATTTCCATCTCCCCAGGACACGAGAAAGATGGCGGGAGTGAAGGGGGGTACAGTCTCTGTTGGGGTGAGGGGTAAGCCCAGCATCCCTGGGGCCTAGCTGAGATATACAGGCAGTGGCTGGGGCTGAGATCCTACCTGCTTGCTCAGGCACTGAGCTGAGTGAGGGCCCTGCCTAGCAGCTCAGAAAAGCCTGGTCCTGTTCTGCCCAGTTGTGATATCAACAGGATCAGTCAGCTCAGGGCTTCAAGTTTTGGGAGTGCCTAGACAATCATTAATGAAGTGAAACCAGAACAACATCCAGGTACTACATAGGGCTTTTGTGTGTGTGTGTGTGTGTGTGTGTGTGTGTGTGTGTGTGTGTAGATGGTGGGTGGGTCATAGGGTACAAATGACAGCTCAGATGCCCTCCTCCTTGCTTTTTGAGACAGGGTCTGTGCTGGGCCGGGAGCTCACCAAGTGTGAGCCCCAGGGATCCACTTGTCTTCCCCTCCCTCTCCAGCACTGAGATTATTAAGCATGCACCACCGAGCCCAGCTGCTTGACAAGGGTGCTAAGGATTGAACTGGGGCCTTGAGCTTGTGTGGGAAGCACTTTACCATGTGAGCACCTTCCCAGCCCTCCCAGGCCTGACTTCTGTCACTCATCCACTTCTGCCCCATTCTGGCTGCTGTCTCCAGCCATCCTCTGGTTCCATCTAAATGTCCAGCAGTGTTTGTGTACTTAAAGAGCTTTTCTAGAAGACTTTCTGTCCTCTCTGAAAACAGTGTGATGGGACCCTGTGTGCGTCTCATCCCGGAAGTTCTTTTTCTGAATGATCCAAGGACTTAGTGAGAATGCTAAGCCTCCACTGACACCTGTTTGCAAGGCCCTGCTGACAGGTCTCAGTGTCCTGTGGGACTCAAATCTGCAGGACACAGAGAATCAGGAAACTGCCCACCAGTGCATTGTGTGTCTCCTGACCTGTGATGTCAACAGCATCAGCCAACTCAGGGCTTAAAGTTTTGGGTGTGCCTGTGTGTTCATAGCTGGTGGGCGGGTCGTAAGGCACAAATGACAACTCAGGTATCCTCTTATTTGTTTTTGAGACAGGGTCTCTCATGGGCCAGGAGTTCACCAAGTGTGAACCTCGCCCCACATGAAATTCCCGTCATGTCCATGGAACATAGGACACTGGTTTCCCTGACCACGCGCTCACCTTCCTGTGACTCCCGAGAGCCTTCTGCCTCACCTCTGAGGTCCTTTCACCTCTGTGCTCTTCATCCATGCTGTTGCTCCCCCAGGTGACTCTGGTGACTCCTCTCTGTGGAGCCCATCTCGCCCATGGCCTGGCCTGGGCTCCTGGCCCTCAGCCTCACCTGTCGCACTGTGCCAGGCCACATTTCCAAAGCTGAATGGAGACCTCCCCTCTTCACCAAGATGGCCACATGTGGACACAGACACTCTGTGGACTGAACAGATGAGCCAGCCTTCATGGGATCCAAGAACAGGGAAGGTCAGATTGGCAGCCCAAGGAATCTCCAAGCCTGTGCTGCCCACTTTCCCATGAGAACCCAGACACAGATACCTAAGAAGACCAGAAAGTCTATGCTCACCGGGCCTGGGAAGTCACAGGGGAAATGCCACTGTCTAGGGTCCAGGAAAGTTGAGGAGGAAGATCCTCTGGGAAAACAGACCCAGTGCTTGTGCCTCCTGGGTGTGGAGACCAGGAAACTGAAACAGAAACCGGGTGTGCCACAGAACCCCAGACCCTTCGCAGGACATCTTCCTGGCCTGTGGAACACAGGCCAGACACCAACTGAGGATGAGCAGCGGGCTCCATGCAGAGCCAATCAAGGAACAGAAGATGGCCCCGTGAAGGAACAGCAGGAAGCCATCGAAGCTGTTAGGAAAAACTTAGATTTAATGGCCGAGCATCAGCAGGATGAGGACCATGAAGAACAAGCAGGAGGATTGGTACTAAGCCCCTGCTAGTAAGCACCTGCCACCAGATGTCCCAGTCAGGAGAGGAGTTGCCCTGCTGTTGTTGAAATACTAAACTCACAGGGTGATATCAGCACACACTGCTGAGAATGTGAGTCAGCTCAGTCCAAGGAGCTTCCCCCAGTATAACAAAATGCTATCCGAGATGTAGGGTGCCTCCTCTGCTGTTGGAATTCCAGGGGGGAGGGGTGGGATGTGGGTGCTACAGTCTAGTTACTTGGTGATTTTTAGACTTTTTAAATGTATTTTTATTTTATGTGTATGAACATTTTGCCTACATGTATATATGTATCCCATGTATGTGCAGTGCCTGAAGAGGCCAGAAAAGGGTGTCAGATCCCCTGGAACTGGAGTTCCATACTCCAGTTACAGGCAGTTGTTAGCCACCATGTAGGTGCTAGGAATTGAACCCAGGTCCTCTACAAGAGCAGTCTGTGTTCTTAAGCGTTAGCCATCTCTCCAGCCCCTTGATGATATTTTTAGTGGTGATTACTTGATTGTAACTCGTGCTGTCACTTGAGCTGTTCCCATGTCAGTCTCTCTTGTTTCCATCCCCAGACTTCACACTGTGGCTACTGAGGCTTGGAAGTTCTAATCCCTCCCTGGTCCCTGGAGGTGGGACCACCCGACCTTCCTCGGTGTCCCGTCCTCAGAAGGTCTGTGGGCAGCTAGTGAAGGCACACACAGCCAGGGAGTGGCTGCCCATCTTTCCCCACTAGGTGCAGTAGGTCTGCTTTGCACACCTGTGGTTTACTAAGCTGGTTATCCCTTTTGCAGCCCCGAAGAGACCACAGACACTCCTGAGGTGCTCAGCAGGCCAGAGGGCATGCCAGAGGCCCTGGTGCAGTGTACGGCCTGGCTGGATGCCTACTTCCGTGAACCCACAGCCACAGAGAGGCTCCCTTTGCCTGCTCTCCACCACCCCGTGTTCCAGCAAGGTCAGTAACCCCACCTCTCCCACACTGCCTTGGGGAGCCTGACTTACTAGCTATTGCTGACATCACAGCTTGTTTACTGACTGCACAGACTTGGAATTTTCACATCATCCAAACATAGGCGGCATGTGGCCAAGCAAGGGCCTAGAGCTTGCGACCCGCCCATTCCAAGTGGCTGTGTTAGTTTTGGCAACTGGTCACATAATTCTTGGCAAAAGCAGCAAAAACGATGCGTGCAGATCAACCCTTGAGTCTCGCTCGGCTGAAAGGTTTAAATAGGAACACGTCTGAATGGCAGTAAATTTTTCAATAAGCTTATTGTTAACTTAAGCCCTCTGCCTGCCAACAGCACAGAAAATGAGCCTTGTATCTGGACAATTAGCCACTTCCATAAAGTCACTCGGTGCTGGCTACTGCGGGAGTCCGCAGGAGCACTGCATCTTCTTAGCTAATTTTAATTTCTCCGACTTACCATGCATACATTCTAAGAGATAAATTGAGAACAAGTTGCTTTACTATAGTTTACTAAAGGCCTTTAATATCTCACAGGAACCTAAAAATAAAATCACAGACATTTCTTTTAAAGATTCTGTTTGGATCTGCTTCACACAGAAATTAATTATCGTCACTAACATCACCCTAGACATAGCTGAAATGTACTCTTCGTAGTGACTTTTATAAATAATCATTTAATAGAACTGAGTATATATTCATATTCAAACCTACATACGTGAATGCAGGAGTCTCCTTAAGAAAAAAATTACCCTGAGAGTTTAACTATAGTGAATCTAAAGCAATCTTGAGGTTCAAAATGGTGCTTACTAAGTACAATTTAAAGATGATTGAATTGCTGCTGATTTTCTGCTCACACTTGGAAAATGGTGTTGAATTTTCAGAAGAACAAGTTCAGAAGCCCTCTAAGGTCAGGCTAATGCCTGACTGAGTTCACTGACAGGTCAGACAAGTGCAGCAGTAACGGGAATATGCTTCATGCAAATGAGCTGAAAGGACAGCTGGAATGAACCGGTGCCCTGTTCTTTCTGGTCACCCGAAGCTGTCTTTCAGGAGGTAATATGGACATCATCAGGAGTAAAGACTTCTAACTAGCCTTGCAACCAAGTTACTGCTTAAAATGTAAACAGGCTCACTGAGCCCCATGTTCTTCTTATGACCTGGGCACCTGACCTTCCTCCCCAGGACCCCTTGCCCTCCACCCGGATAGTGTGTGATGCATGTGTACACACTTGACATCTCAAAGCTCTGAAAGCAGTGTGATTTTCTCATTGCAAACAATGAGAGAAATTGAGTTTGTGTGATACTCTAGGCCCACGGATCAAAGGGCAAGATTCTCCAAGATGGTAAGGATGGTCCTGACTGCTTTTGCATTTCATACTGGAGATTCTGTCTCAATAAAAGGCATGAAACCTGGCTCAGGACCCCAGTTCTGAGGGATCTCTGAAGGAAAGGATGCTTGGCAATTCTGGTCCGCTGTTGGCCTTATGAATGCTAAAAGTCAGGCCGTCTGTTTTTTATGCTTTGCCATAATGTGGCTTAGAGGCACCACAAAAAGGACGCTTTTGGCAGAGGCCACAAGAATTTGTAAAGGGGTGTCCAGGATGGGTGGGCGGACATTTGCAGGACACTGTGTGTGTCCAGTGACCACTCCCCCACTGCCTGTCCATGAGGTGCTGGAGAAGAGAGTATGCACTGGACGTGCTTCTGTCCACACTTTGTGTCCAGCACGACGACTTGTGACTGAAGTGACTGTGTTTGTGTGACTGTTGAGCACCACCAATCGCCCAGCACAGGCTGCATGTGTTACTTAGAGTCCAAGGGACTGAAACATGGCTTTGGTTTTAAAATAGAACTGGGAAGCAGGGGACACCTTCAACCAGTGTCCCTTTGGGGTCACTGCCTGGGCAGGAGCGAGGTAGAGCTGCCCAGCAAGCTGTCCTTCTATGATGCCTGCCGAGGACCTTCACTGAGGTTTAAGGTCTCGGACTAGAAAACAACGAGGCGGGGGTATAATCCCATGGGGTGGTAGACAGGGCATGCACCTGTAAAATCCTAAACTCTGCCTCAGATTTGTTGTGTGGTTTAAGGAAAAATACAGAGGCCAAAATTGCAAAGAAAACACTCACTTTGGGGAAGCCTGACAGTGATGCTGACCACATAGTGGGACTCACTGACCTGGCGCTATCTGTGTTCATACATGTCAGGCCAGACCTAGAGAAGCAGCCTCATGTGGCAGCACTGTCAGGGCAGGGTGTCTACTGATGGAGGAGTGACATTCAAACAACCAGGCTTTACCCAAACTGCCTCTGTAGCCAGTGCCCATCCCATCACTGCTATCCCAGGATATGTTGGCTGGCCCTGATCCAGGTACCAGACTGTGGGACTCCCCAGTCATGTCCTTAGAACTTCAGGAGGCCACACTTATCTCTGTCTCCAGTGCTGGGAGACACAAGGCCACACACAGGCTGTGTCCTATGCCAGCATATCCTAATGGGTCTTTGGGACTAGGAAGATGGGACACAGTTGCTCCCAACTCTGCAATGTACATGGACACTTCTAGCCATACAAGGTCCACTCCAGCAGTATTAGACAGAGCTGGGCTCAGCCTCCAGCATCCTGTTCCTCCTGGTACCCTAGGAGATCTGAGGCTAGGGCTGGCCTTGCAGCCAAGCCTACCTCTGGTGGCTAGTAGCTGTTGCGTAGGCCGCAGTTTCCCACGCCACGCCTTGTGCAGAGCAGCTTTTTTTAATTTAGTGCAGTCGTTTGCTCCTGGGCAGGGACCAGGTGTGCAGATTTTATAGTTTCAAGGGTATAGGAGGGTGTAGGGTTGGTTGGGGTACTCTGGCTGCTGTGGAGTTAATTGGGTCTACCCCACATGCGTAAATGCCCCTTTTTATCCAGTTTGCAATTTGAAGTGTCAAAGAAATAGATATCAGGAAGGCAGGTCTCACAAAGTGAGCATTTAGCATAGCTCAGTACCATCTGGAAACCATAGAACTCTAGACCCAATCTGTGGAGAGCAGGGAGAATTGGTTCATTTTAATATGGATTTCATGTTTTCTTTGTCTGTTTGGTTTTCTTTACATTTTAATTTTGGGGTTTATTTGATCTGCTTTTGCCTATCTTTTTAGGCATATTCTTCTTAGATTTAGACCAGGTCTATTCATTCCAACCTACTTGAAAGATGACTCAATGGGTAAAGTGTTTGCCACACAAACCTGACTACTGAGATCCGATCCCCAGAACCCACATCCAAAAGGAAGTTGCAGCTGTCACATGTCTATAATCCCAGTGTTCCTGTGAGGAGGTGGGAGGCCACAGGAGAACTCATGGGTGCTAGCCAGTCTGGCCTCTGCTGTGGTGAAAGATAAGACAACCTGTCTCAAACGCACGGAGGACGGGCTGACTCCCGAAGTTGCTCTCCAGTCTCCACAGGAGCACTCACACACAGACATACAGTCCTACATACACCACACACCCACAAACACATAGACACACACAAAATTTTTAAAAGAGGTATTGTATTTGAGCTCATCCATGAGTCCCACCATGAATCTTTCCTTCCTAAATCCCTGGAACTGAGGCCCTTTGGGGCTAGACTCTTATTGCTTGTTCCTCAGGTGAGGCTAGCCCTCTTCTTTAGAGACAGGACCTTCTCTTTTTCAGGATCCTCCATTGGTTGAGTGTGCTGTCCTTGCCTTGTCTTTTTAAGGCTATATACAAAAAAATATATATTAAGTTGAACCCTATGAAATTGAATTTTGTAGTTTAAACTTCACATATTAGAAATATCATGAGGTTCGGCTACTCGGAGAATTCCAAGATTAGCAACAGGTTGCTTTATCTGGGCATTTCTGTGTGAAGAGATAGGGGTCTGGAGTCTACACTGCCTTATCCTTGGCCTTAGCAGGTAGGATTGCTCCCAGAGAGGGGAAGTGGGAGTTCCCCAGAAGAGCTGTGTCCCCTTTACAGAGCTAAAATGAAAGCTAAGCTGTGGGTACCATGTGCACTACTTTCCTGTCAGCTCCTGTAGGATGGCAGGCCCAGGAACTTGAAGGTGACTGGGACCCTTTTCAGGTAGCTCCAGTACATAGTGTGAGCCATAGCCAGGAGCCCAGTTATGATCACAGAGATGAAGCCCAGCATGTCGTCTGCTCTGCAGCCTAGACAGGGGAAGGGTTGGAGACAACGGCAGGCAAGGCAGGAACCAGTGGGTGGAAAAGGACAGCAGTTTGCAGTGACCTCTAGGCAACTGAGAAGGATGCAAAGGCTGCCTTCAGCAGGGACAGACTCACCACCAGCCTGTCAGGGCCTGTCACCTGTCCCAAGGATCACATCCCAGAGGACAAAAGGCCACGTCCATGCCACTGCTCTTCCCCTTCAGAGCTGTGTAGAGGAGTACACTGCTTGCTCTAGAGAGTGTCTAACTGGGGCCTGCCTAGGGACCCTTCCCGGAGGCAGGCTGACTGCATCACACTTGCATACCGACATCACTTCCTGCCTGAAATGCATAGATGCTGGACCCCAGATGAGAGTCTCTCTGGGGTAGACACTCCAGGCTGAATCACTAGAGAGAATCATTTCAGGGGAGGTGTCCTGCAGAGCCTCTAAGGCTCCTCTGCTGTGTCCACAGATCACAGGCCTCTCTAGCTCCCTTCCTGCCTCCCCCTCTTAGCCTCTCCTTGATGAGCAGCTGCTTCTTGTTGGTCTGCAGCTCAGGTCTCCCTGAGTCGCTGTGCCGCACCTTCTGTGGGGCTCCTGCCCCTGCAGTCGTCGTGAATGCCGTTCTTTGTGTGCGTGCGTGCGTGCGTGCGTGCGTGCGTGCGTGCGTGCGTGTGTGTGTGTGTGTGTACTGTGCAAGTTCTTGGACTAGGTGAGAGTTTCCCACATGATTCCTTCAAGCAAACAGCTTTTGAAGTTGCTCTTGGATTCAGTCCATCTGTGGGACCTGTCAGAGTAAAGTATATCAGAGTGTTCTAAAATCTTGTTCGTGGGCTGGTGAGATGGTTCCATGGGTAAAGGTGCTTGCTACTAAGCATGACAACCCAGATTCAATCCCTAAGACCCACGTGGTGGAAGGAGAAAATTGACTCCTACATCTTGTCCTCTGACCGCCACATATGCACTATGGTACAACAATCACACATGCACGTGAACTCACACACAAGCACACATGCACATCAATAAGTGTATTAAAAAAGAAATCTTGTTCCTAATATGTCTGCAAATGTCTGCATTTGTTGCTCCTCCCCAGGAGTCATCAAAGAGTTAGGCAAACACATTCTGTACTTTAGAAGTAATGCTCTAAAAGAATTTATTAAAGTGGCTCCATGGCAGGCATAAAGCTCAGTGATAGAGTTCTTGCTTAGCAAGTACTGAATTCAGTCCTCAGCACTACCCAAAACAAAAACAAAAATGGAAATAGCATCCAGTTCCTACAAGTGGTTTTGCAGTGTGCTTCATCCTGTATTGAGTTTGCCATTCTTAGTGTTTTGTTTGAGCCGTGTATCCCTACACAGTGCGTGCGTGCCACACGTGTATCCCTACACACGTGTATCCCTACACACATAAGGAGTGGCATGCTGCACATTGACAGATGAGGTTCCGAGGTATGCATGTGTGTGTCTACCTAATCTAGGGATCTCTACACAGCAAAGCTAGACAAAGATGCATCAGTGTGTCATTAATGTTTGTCTCAAGAAGAATGAGCCAAAGGGCCTTGTGTTAGTGACTCCAATGCCAAGTTATTGAAATGTTTCAGAAGATGCTCAAGAGCCTGGCTAGGAGACAGAAATGCATGCACACACATACACACATGCATGCATGCATGCACAGACACACACACACACACACACACACACACACACACCCCACTGGAGGACTGTGAGTGATGGAAGCACTTAGAAAGAGGGTAAAGTTGTTTCCCACAGTGAATATCCACTAGTCCCTTCTAGGGTAGACCCAGCCCTGAATCACTGATGGTTTAAATACACCGGAATGCCATCTTCTGTAGAAAGAAGTCATGTCTCAGGGTCAGCTTGTGATGTCTAGGACAGAGTCACAACCTATCAGACCCCAAGAAATTGGGGGGTATCCCTATGCAAAGCACTTGTGGCTAGTCAACCCTCGCCAAGGACACCAGGGAGCCTAGAAACCTGAGAAGTTAATCCACAGCCTAAGAGACGGTCAGGCTTTGATCCCCCAAGTCCCCAAAGGTCTCTGGGGAAATGAGCTGGAAAAGACCTTTGCCCCAGGGTGCTGGGTGCCACCATGCAACCTAGCCAAGTCTGGCAGGTGGCCTAGAGGATTCTGCAAAGGTCAGCCAAGTTCAGACCCTGACAGAGATACTCTAGAGGACCCCTATCACATTAAAAAGGACTTGGAGTATTTACATTTATTTTGAGTATTGCTTTTTGTGTGAGGATACATTAAATATAACTGAATTCGCAATTTTACCTCACTAAATCTCTGAAAGCTTCTATTAAAACTGTCATCCTACTGGCTAGGTTTCAGAGTGCTGGAAGGTGCTATGCATGCTGCCAGAGGAGAACAGTAATCATCAGTCTTACCCAGAGATAAAGTCTTCAAGCAACCGTAGTAACAGCTGACCTGGCAAGATACTCCAACTGATGCAATCATGGCTCAAATGTTATGGAAGTAACTAAAGCCTGCTCCACAAGCTGGAACCCATGCCTCACACCATTATTGAGACCAAGAACCTGTAGCTAGACAGATCATCAGACCTAGGGGAGAACCTGCTATTATTCTGCCAAATGGACAGAGTATTAACTCCTAATGACTTATTGCTATAACCGTAGATCAGTGCATCTCTCAGCCTTTATCAGGGAAGCATCTTCTTCCAGTAGATGGTGATTAACATGGAGACCCACAACTGGTCAAGAGCCTGTGGAAACCTCAGTCATAATAGGACACCTATATCTTCCCCCTTCTCCCAAGGCTCAGGGACCATCACCAGTGACTACAATGAAACAGTGTCTTCTGGACACAACAGGGCTGTTGCACATAGGAACTCTCAGCAGTTGTGACAGCATACACAAGACCTATGAGAGCCAGACAAAATCCCCCCACGGAAGGGGGAGGTAGACAAGATGTCTCACCCCTAGCTGAGAAGCTATGGGCATGGATAGATGCTGGGAGAAGGAGAGTCAGTTTTCTTTAAAGCTGTGGCCCTGGCAGGTCAGCCATGTTCCAGGGGATGTCCCCACAACCAAGAGTATTTGGGCAGCACAAAATGGACATGATGGATTTTTTTTCTTTAATGAGAACATGAAATTAGTTAGGTAGGGATGGGGGGGTGGTTCTGGGAGGAGTTGGGAGAAGGGGATGGATATGATCAAAATACACTGCATGAAATTTTCAAAGAATTAATAAGGGGCTGGAGAGATAGTGGAATGGTTAAAGGGCACTGGCTGCTCTTGCAGAGGACCCGGGTTTGGTTCCCAGCACCCCACATGGCAGCTAACTTCTGTCCATAACTCCAGTTCCAAGGGATCCAATGCCATGTTCTGACCTCTGTAGGCATTGTGCAACATGGGTGCGCTTACATACATGCAAGCAATTCACTCATACACATAAAAATAATATTTTTTAAAAAAAGAATAATATTCTTTTTAAAAATGCAAAGAACTAGGTACCTTGTAAGTATTCATTTTCTTAGGAATGGCAATAACTTATAATTAGAGGAGAGTGTCTTCAATTCTTAGGAGGTGCACGTGAGTAATGAAAATAAAGTGTCAGGAAAAGAAAGGCATCGCCGTGGGGTGTGTCGGCACCAGGGTGGACTCTTTCCACTGGCAGAGAATTCTGCTTGAGAAGATATAAATCATGTCTCCTCTGTATTCCTCGGTAGCTTTAGATTTGGGGTGAGCTCTGAAAAATACAAGTTGTTTAGCAAGTAGAAAGTCAATATTATTTTAAAGCAAAACAAACTTTTCACCTAAGTGTCTTTTTAACTTTTTATCCCCACTGTAGTCATTAGATAAATGTATGCTACCTCCAAAAGGAATGTTCACATCCATGTGTTGTGTTGCTCGGCAGTATTACATGTCTACATGTTACAGATAGAGAAATGAAGTTTTTTTCAGTCTTTCTGAGACAGGGTCTCCCTGTAGCCCAGCTGTCCTGGAACTCACTATGTAGACCAGGCTGGCCTTGAACTCACAGAGATCTGCCTGCCTCTGCCTCCCGAATGCTGGGATTAAAGGCATGCGCCACCACGCCCGGCAGGAAATGATATTTTAATAAAATGTGCATAGAATTGCACTATACATTATTGGTTTGTTAAGTATTGGTATAAAGTTAATGATAATGCAAAAATACTAATTATAAGAGCCAGAAGTATAAAAACTACTGCTTAATTTAAATGCTTTTGTGCTTTTTATCTGGACCCCAATGTTCACGCTGACCTGAAATGAGAGATTTACGAGTCTCTAGTGTAATTGCTGTGTGACTTGTGGCAGAAGGAAAAATCATATACTTGGCGTAAAACCACCCTTCCTTCCCAAGCTACCAGGCTGCTAGAA
The DNA here is from genome assembly GCF_000622305.1 of Nannospalax galili. Taxonomy (NCBI): domain Eukaryota; kingdom Metazoa; phylum Chordata; class Mammalia; order Rodentia; family Spalacidae; genus Nannospalax; species Nannospalax galili. Next base: position 647,299 of record NW_008329132.1, on the reverse strand, counting down.
TGGTAGTGGGCTGTGTGGAAATGGGAAAGCTTCCAGAACCACAGTCCCGGTGGGCTCACCAGGCGTGTCCTGCCCTGTGCTCTGTTGTGCTGTGCGGTAAATTACTGCTAAAAAGAAAACTGGAGGATGGAGTAGAGAGAAAGGACCTTTTCTTCAAATGACCATAAACACTTCCTTCAGCTGCTTGGGTCATTGTAAGGGTTTTAAGGTAAGCTTGATAGAGCTTAAAAAGTCGCATCGCAAGTGAGCCCTGCCCCTTGGCCAGTGTGACCAGTATGTCTGTTACTATGGCAACTTCTGTTTCTACCACTACTACTGTTAATGAAGGGAGCAAATGCATATTGAGAAATGCGAGCCCACCTGCACACTTGGGCGTTCGCACGGGCATCTCGTCTACATTTTTTATATAAATACATCTTAGGATGGGCTCGCTGTCTCTGCCTCAGACCCCCAAACAGTAAGATTTTCCTTACCTAAGTGACTTTGGGAAGACCTAGCAGCTGAGCTGGGAAGATAGAAGGGCTCTTTGCAGCCAAGATGCACTTCTCATGGAAAACTCTCATCTCTTTCCTCTTCTCAGAATAAAATACCCAAGAATGAACATAAATGGTATAGCCCCCTTTTCTTCCCCAAGAATTGGGCCTTTGATGTTCAAGAGCAGCTCATATTAAAGGCCAGCCCTGGCAGGCTGTGGAAACCATACCTATTTATGACAAATGTAAAACGGTGCAAATCTAGCCGAACGTGATGGTATCATTAGTTTGTGAGTCGCATCCTTGAAAATAGCCGTGGAGGAGCCAAATCGGTTTAAAAGAAGATAACAAAATGGTTTAAGCTACTTAGGTTGAATGCCAATTATATTTTAATATTCAACTGAGCATATTTTACTAAGAAAAAAGGCGGCGTTGACGCTCGCATAACTCACTGGCAGCGTCGGCCAGCTGTGCCACAGTACTCTGCGAATCACTTTGTGCATTTTAGTAGCATGGTAATTTAGTAGAGGCCTACCTGAGTGATGGCATTTTCAATGAGCAGGTAATCTACAGAGAATTTTTATATGGTTATGAGTTCTGTGCTTCAGCCCAGCAACACAAAAATACATCAAGACCAATTACGGTATCAACTTTCAGTGTGATACCCTCGCCACGCAAGTGCATGTATTTCTGCCCCAGGCATTTCAAATTGCATCTAATTTGAAATCTTTGGGGTTTTAATTAAATTTCAGAATATATGGAATTCTTCATTAGTACCTGCTCTGAATAGCAGATTCCTCTTCCCTCCGTCTCTCGTTAAAGAAGTAGGCTGTGGTAAATAGCGTGCTCAGGAGCTGATCATTTGTGAGGCCTGGGTATTGGAACAGAAATGGTGAAATGCAAAATAATATCAAAAAGATTATTAGTCCAGGGAGAATCTCTTGATTTGTATTTTAATGGAATTTTACATTTCTCTTAATGATTTGCAAATTGTCCTCTGATTATAAGATGCATTAAGCTTTTCATTTTAATGGCAGAGACACAGCCATTAGCAGAATTTTTTTCCGGTCTTCTTTTTAGAGTGCTTCCCTGCAGCAGATAAATATTGAAACCATTAACACCTTTTGATGTGCGCTACAGCCTGCGTCATAGATCCCTGCCCCACTGGCCATACGTCTCAGCTCTGAACACCTGGTCCACTCGGCTGGGGGCCGAGTCTCCACCTGGGGACAGCAAGAGGCCCTGGTACAGGTTTCTCTCTCTAGAAAGCAGGATTTGTTTTCAACATTGCATTGGCAGTGTTGTTTGTGTTAAAGCTAATGCTTTTAAATATTATGAATGGCCCAATTTGTATTAAAAAGCTGGTCTCACCAGGGTTAAGGCAGATGCTGCTCCCAAATCTAGCCTGACCCTGGCCTGGAGCTGCCAAGAAGAGATAGCAGACCTGCCTGGCACTCCACTCAGGAGGCTTCCCCACAAACCTGGTGCAGTGAGGGAGAAGCACAGACTCTGTGTTAGCCAGCTGACTGGGCTAACCACACACGACCTCCACTCAGGGCCACTTGACTTGGGTTTGGCCTCTGGGATGACACATCCCGGCCTCCAGGCTAAGACTCATGGCTTCTGCAGAGTGTGTGAGATTTACATGAGCACAGGGGCAGGTCTGGCGCAGGCCCGTTCTGCCCCAGCTGCTCAGTCCTCTGACTTTGACCTGTGGGGCAGCTCAGAAGGCGGTCGTGCTCTGTGCTTTGGATCCTGCTCCAGGGTGCAACCTCTTACACTATTTCACCCTGTTTCATGGTGTTGGAACCAAGGCAGAGGGCGTTCAAGAGACACCAGCCAGCTCAGTGCAGTTGTGGCCTCCCGGCCAGGGAGAAAAAACCACTGCTCTGGTGTGGACAGTCCTCCAGGCACGAGGTGGTCGTTGCTATCTTGAAGCCTCAGCGGGAAACATGCACACTAGATCCATTCATGTTCCCTCATGAGGTAGGGAGGGGCTCATGAGGCCCCACTCTGCCCTAAGGATTTCTAGGCAGTTAATGGTTGCAGGGGGGAAGAGATCCAAAAGGCCCCACCCTTCCAGGAGGCGAGAGAGAGAGAGAGAGAGAGAGAGAGAGAGAGAGAGAGAGAGAGAGAGAGAGAGAGAGAGAGAGAGAGAATGAATATCTTCAGTGTTGCTCACAAGCTACTCTTGTAAGTAACCCTAATTAAGCACTGATTCACCAAGCTAGACTTGAGTGGAATCGTTTCATTGGGTCTGTGGTTGGTGCCCTACCCACTGTAGACATCTGTTTGTTGTCCAAGGAAAAGTTCACACAGTAGTTGTCGGGGGCCGTTCTTCACACAGCTGCCTGAAAGTAACTCTGGACATCTGTGACTCTCCACTGTTGCCTCTTCTCCTAACCTCCATGTGGACACAGCCTGGCTCTTGAGGAGTAAAAGCCCCAGGAGCTTCGTGCCCTTCCCCTGACCTTTGCTAGCAAGTATCTGTCCAGGGTGTTTGGGAGCCAAAAACACCATCTCCCCCTGGGACTCAGTCTTTGCACCGGCACTATTTGGAGGTATACCTGTCAGTGTAGTTCCCTGGCGTGTAGTGTTTGTGAAAGCACCCTCTCTGTACCCAGCAATCTGACAGCCCGGGGAAGTGTTCACCTCTGTGTCTGTTGGCTGGACTGTGTAACAAAGTTCCGCAGACTGGGTGGGTTAACAGCAATTTCTTTACAGCTCTAGAAGGCCAAGATGAAAGTGTCAGTGGGGCCAGTTTCTTCTGAGGCCTCTGTGCTTGGCTGGCACACTGCCCCCTGCAACTTTCTTGCATCCACATGATCTTTATGCATCCCTAGTGTCTCTCTGACTTCCTGAATCCTTGTTCTCACAAGGATACCAGGCAGGTCAGATTAGAGCCCAGCCTAACAGCCATGTGACTTTCATCATCTCTCTCCAAACAAGTTGTGACCTTCCCTCAGATCGTGTGTGCCCACTGTGTCATTGGCCATAGAGAACGTGGCTGTCACAAACCCACAGCTGACCAAAGGAAGCTTTTTAGTTGTAGTGTCTCTCTTGTAAATAAACGATAGGGCCAGTTATGATGTTTACTGAAAAAAGAGCATTCTCCACCCTGTCATTTCCTCTCCCTACTCACTTTGAAGTCCTAGACCATGGAAACGGCTGTTGGGGTGGGGCTGCTAGAAGGCACAGTGGAAAAACGTACTTGCTGCTAAGCCTGATGACCTGAGTTCAATCCCTGGGACCCATGTGGTGGGATGAGGAACTGACTCCTGCCAGGTGTCCTCTGACTTTCACAAGCATGCTATAGCGTGCACATATGTGCATACACACAAAAATAAATAAAATGTAATTGAATTTTAAATGGCTCCTTGAAGGGACTTCTGGACTTGATGGTAAGAAGGTTGGGCAACCCCCAGGTTAGCGTGGTGGGGCCGGGGCTAGGCTGGGCCTCCTGACTGGGCACACACAGCTGTCTCCACCTGCCAGTCCCTTGTTCCTCACTCTGGGCTGATCTTGCATGTCCCCACTGCCGCTGGCTTTTGTCACCCTGACTCCTCAGGAGGTTCCTGGGCATCAAGGGTTTGTCAGTGTGCGGTGGACAGAGTAAGTTTGGGAGCCAGAGATGAAGGATGCTGTACTCAACTGAACGTCCTAACCCTTGGCACTGGCAGATGGTCTATGACCCCAGGGTCTGCCAGTGCTCCTGGGGCCCACATGGGAGGGTCTCCACCCCCAGCTGAGCACCCAGCCCAGTGTCTGATCCAGGGCAGGAGCTATAAACGTGACAGTGCCAGCCCTCTCCAAAACACTCCATAATGTCCCACACTGTGTTCCCCAGAGGGTGAGCACACACTGGGTCTCTTGCCCATATGGCCCTTGGAGTATGGACGTCAAATGTGTGGGTATCTCCTCTGTGCCCCATTGTTCTGAACAGGGAGCGGGGAGGTCATGTGATGGGAGGTAATGTGTGTTTCCTTCTGGAAACAGGAGTGGCATGGCATGTTGGGAGCCTCACTATAGAGCAGCTTCAGAGGACAAGGTGGGTTGAGGCTTTTGTCATTCTGCTATGGAATACTTAAAACAAACCAAAGAATATTCACAATGGGTGTGTGAGGTGTAAACAATAAGGGGCAGAGTGAGTTTGGGAGGCAGAGATGAAGGATGCAGTACTCAACTGAACGCCCTCACCAGCCTGTGCTGTGAAGTCCAGCCCTTTGCCTATCTTTTAAATGAACACAATATCAGTATTTTCCTGGGACTTGCATTTGAGAACAAATGCTTTTGAGTCCTGTAGAGACCATCTACTTATTAAGCTGTTGTCTGGAATTCCATGTCACGCTTGTCCATCATTTTTTTCTCTGTCCCCTGTCAGTAGACATGTGAGTTCCTCTCAGGTTTTGTCTTTAAAACTGTTCTAGTACTGTGTCTGGTGTCCCAGCTGACTGGGATCTATGGGCAGAAAAACAACTCTGGGAGTCTGGCGTCCTCCTGAGCCTCCTGCAGAACTCTGTTGAAGTGTGGATGGAAACCCAGCAAAGAACGACTGGGGAGCTGAGCATTGAGCATTCCCGCAGTGCTGAACAGAACCAGACCCAGGAAATATGTGGACGTGGCCATGGCTTTGTCCTCAGTGTTCTTATTTTTAAGTAATAACTACTCAGAGTAAAATTTGTTTTGTATTACTCCCTACTTGGGATTTTGTGATATATGTAGAGGCAAAATGTGTGACCACAGTAGCACAAGATACAGGACTAGGGAAATGGGGTACGTCGTTCCTTACATTCTTGTGAGCGAGTCGATTGATGTTTAAAGATAGTAATAAACTGTGATGCATATTAAAAATCCTCAGCCACTATAAACAGATGTCTAGTGCAAAACTGAAATACTTATTTTTAAAACAATCTAAAAGAGGAATGGGGGAAACAAAGGACAGACAGGAGCAATAATGACTTGGGAGACAAAGATCCAGCCACACCAACAATTTCATTAAACGTAAACGTTCTCTTTTTTATTTATTTTTATTTTATGTGTGCGCGTGTATTGCCTGCATGTATGTAACTGTGCCCATGTCATGCAATGCCTGCGGAGGACATAAGAGAGTGTCAAAGCTCCTGGAACTGGAGTTACAGACAGGTTGTTAGCTGCCATGCGGTGCTGGGATTCCAACCCAGATCTTCTACAGGAACAGCCAGTGCTCTTAACCGCTGAGCCATCTCTCCAGCCCCTAAATGTTAATGGTCTTCAGAGTCAAGTAAAAAGGCACAGATGAACAGAACAGTCTAACATATGCAGGCAGCTGCTACCAGACATTGTCTATAAGATACAGATGCTTTAAAAGAAACAAAGGCTGAGGAAATGGCCCTGCTGGTCAGTTGCTTGCCAAGCATCAGGACATGACTTCCATCTCTTAGATGTAAAAAGCCTGTCCTTACCGCCTGCGTGTGGTAGTGCAGCCTTTAATCCCAGCACTCAGGAGGCAGAGGCAGCTTGTCATTGTGGTATGCACTGTAATCCGAGAACTGGGAAGGCAGAGATGGGAAGATTTCTGGAGCTTGCTGGCCAACCACTCTAGCCAATCAGCAAACTTGAATTTCATTGAGAGACCCCTCCCCCACCCATCTCAAAAACTAAGGTAGAGAATGAAGAAGACCTCTGATCTCAGTACACCGATACATACATCTATAGGTATCTGCACACACAGTTGTACACACATAAATATGTACACATAGCAAAAATGCTATAAATAGTATTGTATAAACCTGAAAGAAAAAAGGAGTAAAATAACAGAAAAATTTAACTGCAACTGTCTATTAGTCTGTGTAAGTAATATAATCTATCTCAAGGAATTTTTAAAATATTTAGTAAGTGAATTTAGCAAGGTTGACTGCACGAGAAGTCGTGTTATTATATGATGAAAGCTAAATTTTAAGTCACTACATTATAGTCGTGTCCAGTATAAACTATTTAACATTAACACTTCTCCACTGAACAATACAAGAAAATAAAGATACACCTTGTCCTTGAAATAGCCAGTATTGCAGAGTTGAGTTCCCCATGTGCTGTTCTTGTTCTAATTCAATCTTGAAAAATAAAAATTAGAATGACCATCCCCTCCCCCATGGCCTCAAGGAATATATATGTATGTATGAAATTATAAATGAAAAGGTAAATTAGAAAAAGAAGTTGTAGGACTTACATAACCTGATTTTAGAACTTCCTTCAAATCTCTTGTACCCAAGACACTACGATGGGAATCCAAAGTTAAACAGAGACCTGTCAGGGCTGGACAGATGGCCCAGCAGTTAAGAGCATGTACTGTTCTTCCAGAGGACCTGAGTTCAGATCCCAGCACCCATGTTGGTCTGATCACAACTGCCTGTAACTCTAGCTCCAGGGGATCCAGTGGCCCTTCTGGTCTCTGCACACACACATCTATCTTTGAGAAAGAGGCCAGGTAAGGAGAATAGAGTCTTCTCAACAAATGGTGGTTGTCTTCTACCTCCCTCGGTTACAAAAATGAATCTAAACTCTAGCATACGCTTAAACATAAATCTGAAACTGTGAAGCGTTTAGGGGGGAAAAGTGAATATTTCCATGCTTTGGCTGGTCAGGCATTTCTTATAATCCCAAAAGATAAAGTAAGAAAGGAGTTTGTCTTTTACTGCAAGTAAGGGTCGCATTAAGGAAATGAATGGGTGACAGTGAGAGAACTTTTTGCAAAGCCTCTAGCAAAGAACTTGTAGATAGGAGCTATGAAGATTTTGAGATTCCACCATTCAGAGACCACCCCATAAATATGTAAGAAAGGACATTGTCTTCACAAAGCTGTGTGTGTGAACTGGCCTATAAGCACATGTGCTGGGCATCCTCAGTGAAATCCAAACTGAAGCCACTCTGAGAGGCATCTATCTACTTGTGCCAGATGGCTGAGATGAACAAAGCTCGTGATACCAAATGACTGTGAGGATGCAGAGCACCCCTCCACCATGCATGTTCATGGGGTATACATGGCAGAATGTCTTTGGGATTAAGTATGCACCCATATCACATTACCCAGTGTCTCCATGCTTAGGAAATATATGAAAGCTGTTCACAGTAACTTTACTTGTAATTAACAACAATTGGGAGGGCCCAGTGCCCACTTGTGGGGGGATGTGGATTAACAGCGCTGTGCCCAGAGGGAGTTGCCCTGTCCATATGCTCCATGATGGGAAAGCGTGAGTAGCAGCCACACAGGTGTGTCTCTCGACAGTGTGCTGTACAGAGGAGCCAGGCACGCAGTGCATGTCTGGTTTTGCTTACTGAATGAAGTTCTAAAAGTAGCAATAGCTGATCTGGGATGGAAAAAAGAGAGAGAGAGGCACAACCGCCTGTGGGGTTGTACAGGGAGTAACTGCCCATGAAGGAGGCACAAGGAACTATTCCAGCATGAATCTTAACAGCATGGGTTGCACAGGTATACATGTTTGTTAAAACTCATCAGGAGCACGCTGAAGATAGGTGCTTCCTTGTATGTAAATTCTACCTCCGTGGAGAAAGAACTAAATTGACATTGAACTCTTAATTAATGGCATACGAGCTAATGTGTCTGAGAGTAACTGATGTCTTTACTTCATTTTGGAATGCAGTAGAATTTAAGATGGATTGAAAAGGGGAGAGATGGCTATATGTGAGCTACAACAGAGGAGGGGGTTGTCCCCTCTGAGTGGTAGGTATGTGCGCAGTCATTGTGAAAACTCTTTTAACTAACTCTTCTGTATGTTTGAAGTGAGTATTACAGGTTTCTGTTTCTGGAAAACAAAACTGGGGAACAGATGATGGAAATGGTCCTATGGGTTCTGAGGTAAAGACACAGCTGTGTTTGGCTCTCTGCATGGTGTGCCTCTGCTCCTGCACTCCTGAAGATTGAGTGTCAGAAAGGAAGGCCAACATCAAGGAAAGCCCGTGTGCCACTGTCGTGGCTGTCTAAGTCTCTTGTCAAGGAGATGTGTCTCAGAGACCTCTGTGACATGTGTCATAGGCCAGGAAAGGATGTAGGCCAAGCAGGACAACTCTGGAGGTAACAGATAACCAACACATAAACAGATAATGCCACCCAACAGCACAGAGGGCCCTGAGGGAAAGCAAGCAGGTGCCCAGTGGAGTGGACACCTGTCTCCTAGCCCTGAGGGAGACGACAGATAGGCCAAAAGTAAAAGAAACTGAAAGCTCGGACCTCGTGAAAACATAGGAGGAAAGAGCAGGCAGAAGGCCAAGGCTGTGCGAATGTCTGGGAAAGTGTGGTTTCTTCTAGAAATGGCACAAGCAGGACAGCTGCCATCAAGTAGTTGAGGAGAGCAGACTGTGAAGGCCTTGGTGAATGTGGCCCAGGTATAATGGTGAGCTGGGTATGAGAGCTGTTGGCCTGTGGTTGCCAAGTAGACTGGCTGCAGGTGATGTGGGCTATACAGAAAGGGCAGAAGGAGACAGGACCATGTGGTCACCAGCACAGAAGCAGGCAGAGCACAGGGCACTTGTAGGAGGGGCAGGATTCTGAGTGTCATAAGAGTGTCCTGCCCTGCAGCAAGGCACCTGTGCCTCCACTGTATAGAGAGAAATTTGAGCAAGAGTCAAATTTCCAAGGTGTACCTAGGAAATATTGAGTACATGTCATATCTACTCCACAGCCGGAGCTGGTCTCGGGGGAGGAAGAGGAAGCCAGTTGCCAGGCGTTCACACTCTGTCCTGTTCTGTTTGCCAGACGCTGAACGAGGCGTGAGTGGTTGTGTGAATGTCTCATCTTATGCTGGCCTCCTGACAGTCTCTGTCATGGCCTCTTCCCCTGGCAGAGGACCCACTGAGTCCACATCCTCAGACACCTCAGAGATTCAGTGTCAATAACTGTGGATTGAACAGCTAAGGCAATTTGTATTTGTTTGGTGGTGTTTCCCCAACCTGTTCTTGTGGGGTTGGAGATCCCCTGGTCTGACCATTGAATTGTGGTGATATCTTAGTCTGACTGTTGAATCACATGGACCGCCCTTAGTCTGACTGTTGAATCACATGGGATCCCTTCGTCTAACTGTTGAATCACATGGAGATCTCTTAGTCTGACAGCTGAGTCACAAGGAGATCCCTTAGTCTGAGAGTTGAATCAATCACATGGAGATCTCTTAGTCTGACAGTTGAATCACATGGTAATCCCTTAGTATGACTGTTGAATCACATGGTGATCTCTTAGTCTGACAGTTGAGTCACAGGGAGATCCCTTAGTCTGATAGTTGAATCAATCACATGGAGATCTCTTAGTCTGACAGTTGAATCACATGGTAATCCCTTAGTATGACTGTTGAATCACATGGTGATCTCAATCACATGGAGATCTCTTAGTCTGACAGTTGAATCACATCGTAATCCCTTAGTATGACTGTTGAATCACATGGTGATCTCAGTCTGACTGTTGAGTCACATGGTGATCCCTTAGTCTGATTGTTGAATCACATGAGATCCCTTAGTCTGACTGTTTAGTCACATGGTGATCCCTTAGTCTGACTGTTGAATCATATGGGTTCCCTTCGTCTAACTGTTGAATCACATGGAGATCTCTCAGTCTGACAGTTGAGTCACAGGGAGATCTCTCAGTCTGACAGTTGAATCACATGGTGATCCCTTAGTCTGACTGTTGAATCACATGGAGATCCCTTAGTCTGACTGTTGAATCACATGGCGATCTCTCAGTCTGACTGTTGAGTCACATGTGATCCCTTAGTCTGACTGTTGAATCACATGGAGATCTCTTAGTCTGACTGTTGAATCACATGGAGATCTCTTAGTCTGACTGTTGAATCACATGGTGATCCCTTAGTCTGACTGTTGAATCACATGAGATCCCTTAGTCTGACTGTTTAGTCACATGGTGATCTCTTAGTCTGACAGTTGAGTCACAGGGAGATCCCTTAGTCTGATAGTTGAATCAATCACATGGAGATCTCTTAGTCTGACAGTTGAATCACATCGTAATCCCTCAGTCTGACTGTTGAATCACATGGAGATCCCTTAGTCTGACTGTTGAATCACATGGCGATCTCTCAGTCTGACTGTTGAGTCACATGGTGATCTCTTAGTCTGACTGTTGAATCACATGGTGATCCCTTAGTCTGACTGTTGAATCACATGGAGATCCCTTAGTCTGACAGCTGAGCCACATGGTGATCCCTTAGTCTGACTGTTGAATCACATGGTGATCCCTTAGTCTGACAGTTGAGTCACATGGTGATCCCTTAGTCTGACTGTTGAGTCACATGGTAATCCCTTAGTCTGACTGTTGAGTCACATGGTGATCCCTTAGTCTGACTGTTGAATCACATGATGATCCCTTAGTCTGACAGTTGAGTCACATGGAGATCCCTTAGTCTGACTGTTGAATCACATGATGATCCCTTAGTCTGACAGTTGAGTCACATGGAGATCCCTTAGTCTGACTGTTGAATCACATGATGATCCCTTAGTCTGACAGTTGAGTCACATGGAGATCCCTTAGTCTGACTGTTGAATCACATGTCATTCCTGGCCTTCAGAAGCCTTTGATCTCAGTACTGCCTTGCCCTGTGGGGGGCGGGGGGTGCCTTCTCTTCCAGCACACCCCTGGACCTTTTGAAAGTATCACAGGCCATCTGCCTGCTTCTCCAACATCTGTGGGTTCCTGGGGCCAGCCACATGTTTTCCTGGTTCAGATGCTCTCATTGGCCTTCCTGGACCCCCTCACATCTGACACAACCACCTAGGTCTGCTTCTTCCATTCCAGTGAGGCATGCTGGGAGCACCCAAGCCCACACTTCATCATATGGCACTGCTGGAACCAAGGGACCTAGGACGTTTTTCACCATCCCCAGGACTTCGCTGTAGCGTACTGTGGCTTCAGGGTCACGGCATCCCTCCAGCTGAGCCAGAAGCTCATCGCCCCACCAAGACCATGTCTACATTGAAACTCCTTTCTCCCACAGAAGAATGTGGACAGAAGTATGTTCACACTTCACTCACCTGCCCAAGGCTCAGCTGAGTAGGGCATCTTGGACTTTTAACATGGGAGGGTTTGGCCAGGGATGGTACGGAGCTGGTACGTGTCAGCTTTCCATTACTACAACAGATGCTGAAGCTAACTTATGAGGACGAAAGGCTGACTTGGCTCACAGCTTCACAGGTTTCAGTTTCTGATCACTTGGCCCTGAGGTTTTGACTTTGTTAGCACAACAGATCCTGGTAGAACATGGACGGAAGAAGGGGCCAGGTGTGAGAAAGAGGGAGGAAGGAGAAGGGGCAGAGTCCACCGTCCTCTTTAAGCATACACCTAGTGATCTAACTTCCGGCTAAGCCCCACCCCTAAAGATCCTGTCAGCTCCCTATAGCAGCACAGACTGGGGACCAAGCCTTCGATACAGGGACCTTTGGGACACAACTGTGGATCCATACTGTAGCAGTTGACAATTTCAGTGGTCTCCTGAAAATACAGACAGAAGACAGGCTGGGGAGGGTGCATAGAACAGATGGAAGGAGCCACCAAACAGAGGAAAGAGGCTGAAGGAGGGCCTGCAGGGATGCTGGCCGGGTGGAGCATCTAGAGGTGATCTTGCAGCAGCATGGGAAGTAGGTGAGGCTAGTGGCCTATCACTCTCCCTGTGGTATGGCCAGGGGAGATGGGACAAGGCAGAAACTCTCACTGTGCTAGACTTCTACAGTAGGTTTCCTGGTGGTGGCAGTCACCATGGGAGAGTGCCCGCCCATCTCTTCTTTAGCATCTGTCATGCCTCCTACTCTAGCCAGAGTAAGACCTAAGACCTACACCCCTTCAGATCTTACCTGCTTCCCTCACCTGGCTCCATGGCCTTCTGAGGCTCCCACCACCATCTGAAGATCCCAGCTCCCAGGCCGGCCACCTGCTCAGAAAAGCCACCCCTGGCCATGCATCCCACCCAGCATCCCAGCACTCTGCATCCCTGACAGCTCACTGAGCTGTGAGAAGCACCGACCACTAACACCTCCTCCTCCCCAGCTCTATGAAGAACATGTGCCAGAGGTCAGCACACAGACTTTGTGGCTATTTATTGAATACACGAGAAACGAATTAGTAGGTTACTGCATCTGAGCACTGCATCCCAGGTATCCCCCCACACGCACACGCACATGCTGAAAGAAGAGAGCCTTGTCAGGGAGAGTCTGCCCATGATTCCCCTTACCTCTGCAGGAGAGAGGCCATTTTTCTACAACAGAGGCAATGGGCCAATCCCAACAGCCCCAAGACCCCATGCAGTCAAAGGCGCTGTCTGGGCCACAGGAGGAAGTCCAGCTTCTGGGCGTCCCTCCTTCCTGAGATGAGGACAGCTTCAGGGATATGATTTGATGCCTAATGGAAAAGCTAAGGGACTGAGCGTGACACTCATTCACGCAGTCTATGCACCCCATCCCTGTGAAGAGGTGGAGGGTCCCGAACCCGGTCACCATGTACCTGCTAGGCTCCCTGCATGGTGGGCTCTCCAAAGCAGGGCAGCCCCTCTTGACCTGTCTGCCTCATGCCCTGTCCCCTGCCATCTTCCACCTTTCCTGCACACCCCCATCCACTGTCACCTGCACAGCCTCTTCCTCATTTGAATAGGTGAGAAACCAAAGTCAGCTGCCCCATTTGAGCTCGCTTCCCCCGCTCAGAATTCAGTCGCAACTTCTTTTGAATTCCTCAGCTGCCCTGAGGCAGAGGCTCAGTGTTGGTACTGAGATTAATCCCCAAAGAGCCCCTCATTTCTCTGCAGAGAAATTAAAGCTTGCCAGTTTTCCTTTCGCCTGTCCTTCTGACAGCTCTGTCAGTAATGATATGCCTGCTCCGTGGCATAATCCCCGTCCTGTGGTGGAGAATATTCATTAAGAAATTAAGGGCTCGGCTCCTTTCCATTGGGTTGGTCTTCAGAAGTTAGCTAATGGCGACGGCGGCATGATTATCAATGGAAAATTATTCAGCACACCTCAGGGCCATCGCCGACACTCTCTGGGGTTGTCACTGTTCCCAGAAATTAAGTTGGTGACGTTGACTGTGAGGTGTCTGTGTGTGGGGCCAGGAGGACAGGTTGGACATGATCCCAATTTGGGAAGGAACTTCTTCAGAGATGTGGGGGTAGAGCATGAAATACCTGCCCACAGCATTGGCAGGTTCTTCTCCCAGGGAGAACAGGTGAAGGTTGGGGAAGCTTCTAGAGGCTGTAACTCAGCTGTGTGAGATGTGGGGGAGGGGGGTTGTTTGGTTTTTTTGTTTTTTTTGTTTTTGGGGGTTTTTTTTGGTATATTGCTATAGTTTTAGTATTTGATTTTTTGTTTGTTTAAGACAGTCTTACTGTGTAGCCCAAGCCAGCCTCCTTTCCAGATCGTCCTGCCTCAGCCTCTTGTGTTCCTTAGCTTCACAAGTATGTTTTTAAAGTCTGCCATGAAATGGTATGGGTCTGAAATGACTCACTACCCAGTGCCAATCTCTGAAACTCACAAAAGGAGGGTATGACTTGATGGCAGCTGTCATGGGCTGTGGGGAGACTAAGGATGTCAGAGGCAGGAAATGTTGATAATGTGTTCCAAATCAGGTGTCCTATTGTGTGTTGTCTGGTTACAGTGTAGCAAGGACATTGCTCCTGTGTATGGACAAGAGCAGGTGAGGCAAGTTTGTTCCTCCCCCAGAGTGGCCAGTTCAAGGCTCAGTGTCCTCAGACTGCAGAATCTATGGGACTCTGAGGGAGGGAGAGAAGGCATGTGTTTCTACACACAGCCAAATCCAGAGAGGCTTGTGTGGGGCCAGGACGTCAAGTAGCATTACAGCAAGAAGCCTCAGACTGGGTTTGATTTCCCTTCTTTTCACGATTAACCTCAGTAATGCAGTAACGACCCTGGGTCAGCCTCCTGTAACACGGCCCTCTTCCTTGTCCTCCTGCCCTGTCAGGCTTTTATACATGGTGTGTTTTTCTGTATTTCTGCTATTGCTCTGGTGCCACTCACCCCTGTTCAAAAGCCAGTCCTTCAGCTGCTGAGATGAATGACAATTATTTGAATGGTAGAGGGTGTTAACATATAATTATTCACATTCACACCCGGACAGTCACAGTTTAATCATTTCTCTGTAGGCTTCCTGAAGTTTGTGCTTAAAGTCTTAGGCATAATTCTTTTGTTAAGTACGGTTAGAGGGCTGGAAGTGTTGGGAAAGCCAGTGCACACACACCCCAGCAGAACTCTGAAGATGTCCCACCTCACTTCCTGGGAGTGGGCCTCGCAGCTGAGGCCCCCAGCTGGCTCCTGGCTCCTCCATGAGGAAGAAGGTTCATTTCTGAGGGCTAATGATGTAATCTATGAGATGAGCTCAGAGATTGTGTCTGGGGTGCCAGGACCAGAGAGAGCTGGCCAGAGAACATTTCTATGCATGAGTATCAGGCCCTGCCACCTGACCAGCACGGAAGGGCCCGGCTTAACCCTTGAGACCATAGATTCCTCTAAATCCCAAAAGTCTTTTAAACATGAGGGTTTATCTGTGTATATTTACCATACTGAAAATCAAACCCAAGACTTTTATTTTGAAATAACAATGCAGTACTGGTTACTATATAAATAGATTTATATGAAAATTCTCCCATGGCAAACACTCCTTAAAAACAGTGCCATAGTATTCCACTTTCACAAATCTCCTGAAAGCATCATTTTCCACCTTGATGTCAGAGGACAGCTGGTTTCTCAGGCCAGCTCCTTCCTCTAATTGGTAGTGATAGGCTACGTTTCCAGATATCTGACACACTGGGAGCGAGCAGGAGTGTATGGCTCACTGGGAGAGGAGAGGGGTGTATGGCCTCTTGGTAGCCTTGCAATCTTCCTGACCCAGCTGTGACTCAGGGAGATTTGTATTTCTCTGTATCTCAAGTTGGCCTGTACTGTAGAAGATGATTCTACTGGAACACCCAGTGTGCCATTCTCAAACTCCTGTCTGCCATGCATCTCGTCTGACTTGGTAGGGCTAGTGCTGGACTAGAGTGTGTGTGCTGGCTTTTTCCTGACCCTCTTCTCTTGCATTGTTGTAGGGCAGCAGAGATCACACCTGTCATGTCAGAACAAACATAGCAATTCTCCCTTAATCAACTTTGCATCTCTCAACCACGTGTCACATGCCCGTGAGCATTGTGTGCCCTGCTCATGTGGCCATTCCTGCTCTGACCAGCCAGAGACCTGGCCACGCTGTTGGGAGCCCTGTCTCCTAAGGACTGAGCTGAGTACCCGTCTCTTTCACTCTGCCTGAGGTTCTCAGCCTAGGGACAGCGGAACAGCTCCTTTCAGTTCCTGGGCTGAGTGAACAGTTTTAGAAATCTCCAAAGACTCTCCTAACAGCATCAGATGAGAACTCGTCTCTGTCTCAGGACACAGTGGTAGTCTGGGTGTTCCCAGGGAGGATGCTTTGCAGGCATGGGCAGGGAGGTCCTGGCAAGTACAGGGTTAGCTTGTACCACATCCCCAGAAGAGGACTCACTACAGGAGACACCTTTCCTGTGTTCCCCACATGCCAGGATTGGCACAGGAGCCATCAGGTGCCTGTCGTCCTTGGGACCTGGATCCCCCAACTGCTACCACAAATGGCCTGCAGACTACCTTTATCCCCACCTCTCATACTCACATCAGGGTTGTGGGCCTCAGTGAAGGCCTGGAACAACCACAGGTCCTGATAGGCCATGTCCTCAGCCATGCACAAGAGACATAACTGCTTTGTGGCCAGGCTGAAAGAGAGCAAGTGATCAGCTTCAAACCAGGGCTGCTCTTTCAGAAGGCCATACTGTCCACCCAGTGCCCCCTGCCTCACACCCACCCTGTCACCCATCCATCAGTGCTGACTTCTGAGACAGAGGCCCATGAGGCTGACACTTGATCCTCAGTGAAGCTGAGTCTGCCAGACAGCCCTCCATGGTGACAGCGTTAGATGAGGGCATTGAGGATGGGACTTACAGAGAAAAAGCCTGCAGAAAATGTGACCTAGATTCCACTTTAAATGGAAGTAGTGTTCCCTCGTGTCTTGAACTTGGGGAAGAAAACTCCCTTTGATTAGAGGAAAGGTAAATGGAAAATGTACTTCCCTTCCATCATTCTCTAAAATTTGCTTTTTTAATTAACACAGGGAAGTTGGCTTTTGAGGTATGCGGTCACGTGACTTCTAATACATGCCCAGGTTGCTCAGGGGGCTCTTACCAGTGCTCCCTCATGCTCAGCAGTCTTCTGCCCTCTACCATTTTTGTGTCTTTACAAACCCACATCAACAGAGTCAGACAGTAGTTAACCTCCTGAGCCTGGCTTCTGTGACTCAGCTTGATGCCTTTGACGTTTAGCAAAGCTGTGTCTATGACTTACCCATGTTAACTATTGAGAAGTACTCCACAGTATGAATATACCTCACTTCACCTGTTTTATTTTTGGTGGTGGTAGTGGTTCTGTGCATGTTCATGCATGTACAGATACATGTGTATGTGTGTAGTAATAGGAAATGTGGTTGGGGGTCAGAGGACAACCTTGGCTGTCACTCCTCAGGTGCTACTCACCTTTTATAATCCTTTTCTGAGACAGGGTCTCACTGGCCTGGAACTCTTTTCTTGTAGGCCAGGCTGGCTGGCCAGTGAACCCCAGGGATCTGCCCGTCACTGCCTCCCCTGTGTTGAGCATACAGGAGCATCACCACACCTAGCTTTACTACATGGGTTCTGGGGATCACACTCAGGTCCTCTTGCTTACAAGACAAGCATTTTAGTGACTAAGCCATCTCAGCCCAATTTATCTATTTTTTTTAATTCTTATACACATGCCTGTATATGTATATATGTATATGTTTGCCTGTGTGTATATATGTGCACCACATGCTTGCAGTGCCTGTGGAGGCCAGAAGAAGGCATTTTATCCCCTGGAACTGGAGCTATAGAGGGTTGTGTGCCATGATGTAGGTGCTGGGAACTAGATCCAGGTCCTCTGCAAGAGCAGCAAGTACTCTCAACAACTGAGCCACCTCTCCAGTCCCAATCTGTTTTTTGTTGTAAGCATTCTAGGAGATAAGAAATGGTATCTTATTATGATTTAAATTTACATAATTTAAATTTTAAATTAATAAATTTAAATTAATTCCCCAGTGTCTAGTTTGGCTGAACAGCTTTGTGTACATCTTGACCAATGCATGTATCTCTCTGAAAAAGTATTGAGTATTTCGCCTACTTTTAATTAGGTGATTTGTTATCTTGCTGTTGAGTTTGTAGAGTTCTTCATCTATTCTAGATATGGTTCCTTTGTTAGATATATGATTTCCAAGTATTTTCCCCCAATTTGTAACTAGTCTTTTATTCTCTTGACACAAGCTATCACAGAAGTCCAGTTTTCTGAGGGATCATGCTTTTGATAACATGTCTGAAAACTGCTTTCCCAACCCTAGGTCATGAAGATTTATCATACATTTTCTTCTAAACATTATTTGCTTCCTATTTGCTTTTTATTTTAATTTCATACATCAGTACTATGTTTATGTTGTTTTCACTCCTCCATTTCCCCCTCCAACTCTTTCCATACCCCCCGGTGTGCACGCACACACACACGCACGCACACACACACACACACACACACACGAACACACGCGCGCACACATGTGCGCACACACACGCACACACATTTCCCCCTCCAACTCTTTCCATACCCCCCGGTGTGCACGCACACACACACACACACGCACGCACACACACACACACGAACACACGCGCGCACACATGTGCGCACACATACGCGCGCGCCCCCTCAATTTTGTGACCTCTTATTATTGTTCAACATACATACATATTCATCTGTCTAAAATCCACTAAGTCCATTTGGCAGTGCTTGTGTGTACGTGTGTCTAGGATTGATCACTTAGGATTGGACAACTTATCTGGGAGCTCATCCCTGGAAAAAAAAGGATTCTTCCTTTCTCAGCAGCCATAATTGCCTCGTAGCGCTTTATCTAGAGATGGGACCTTGTGGAATCTCCCCCATCCACACTGCCCTGTCAACTGATGCTGTCATGAGGTCTTGTTAGGCACCATATTGTGGAGGTGTCCTGGGAGCTGGTTTTGTCTAGAAGATGCTGTCCAGCAGCAGGCTTCCTGGTCCTCTGGCTCTTACAACCTTTCTGTCCTCTCTTCTGCTGTGCTCCCTGAGCCTTGGGTATATGGGTTGCATTGTAGATGTATCAATGGGACCTTGGTACCCTACAGTTATTTATTCCCTGCATTTTTACCAGTTGTGGGACTTTGTAATAGTCTCCATCTGTTGCAAAAAAAAAAAAGAAGAAGAAGAAGTTGTTTCTTTGATGAGTGGTGAGAGCTACACTTACCTGTGGATATGAGGTCTTATAAACTTTTTTAGTTTAGTCTTCTACATTTAGATATCTATTTTAAGTTAATTTTTTAACAAGGTCTGGGATTTACAATCAGAGTTGAACTCTTTGAATATGGAAAACTGATTTTCATGAAACCCCTTTTTGAAAATAATATTGTTTCTACATTGAAATGGAGACCTTTGTCAAAGAAATTAATTTTGAGGGGTTGGGGTAGTGGCTTGGTGGGTAAAGTGCTTGTTGCACAAACATGGTGACATGAGTTTGAATTCCCAGAACCCTTGTGAAAGTCAGATGCAGGAGTTCCGCATGTGTAGTTCCCATGTCCTACGGTGAGTTGGGAGGCAGAGGCGGGAGAGTCCCTGGAAGTTCCCAGGTCAGTCAGCCTGGCTTGTGCAGTGATGAACAACAAACAAGGTGAAGGTGAGACCTGACACCTAAGGTCATCCTCTGACCTCTACACACACACACACACACACACACACACACACACACACACACACACACACACACACACCTGTACTCACACAGATGAATATGCGTTGTATACACACACATGTTACACACCAAAAGAACATCATTTTTCTACATGTGAGTCTACTTTAGAATCCATCAATCTGGATATTCCTGCAAATACTTAATCATAGTGTAGGTTACTTCTGTTGTTGCTCTGACAAATGAATGACAAGAGCAACCTAAGGAGGGACGAGTTTGTTTGGACTCAAGTGTAGATGGTCAGCATAGCAGGGAGGGTGCGCACTGAGAGAGCTCTAGCTGTGCAGCAGGAATGTAAGGTGGCTGGCCCGTTGCGTCCACAGTCAGGAAACAGATGCTGGCACTCAGCTGGCTTCCTCCTCCCCTTTCCATTTAGTTTGGAATCTCCACCCATAAGATGAGTTCAGGCAGGTCTTCCCTCCTCGGTGACACTTCTAGAAATACCCTCATGTTGTGTATCCCAGGTGATTCTAAGTCCAGTTAAGTTGACAATTAAATCAACACTCACAAGTCCATCCCTTGTCAACTTGACACCCAGATACTTTAAACCACAAGCATTGTACCCCTGGCTTCCATAGGCCCATGACTGTCATAATATAAAATGCACTCATTGCAACTTTACAGTTCCCACTGGACTCTGTGCCTTTGAGACTGACCCTAAGAAAATACTTCCCTAGGCAGCCATTTTGGAGGGGACTCCTGTGCCCCAGCTCTTCCTTCAGCTCTGTTTGTACTGGTACGAGCTGGTGCTTTCTGTGGGCAGGTTTGCCTGCAGAGCATGTTTGCTATGTCCCCAGTGCACAATGTGAGGTCTCGCTATGATGAACTAACCTCTAAAAATTGTAGTCGTTTTCTCAGCACTCACCATGTTTACAACTTTAAACTCACTCGTGCCTGTCTCTTTTGTCTTCTTTCTTTCTTTCACTATAAATCAGAATAAGAGCAGCTAGCAATGACTGTACCACAACCCAGGTGGTAAACGTCTTGACGTTCCTGCCACCAAACAGCTTAATTCATGGCTTTTTAATTCAGCTTCATGCACATTTCCCAGACATGTACAAAATGCGGTCAGATTCCTTGACGGAGTGTAGCACAGATGATCTGTACCCAGTTCTCAGTAATGTCCTTGCTTCTCTCTGAAACCTCGTGATCTTGGTCTTCACTACATACATTGTTCTCTGTATGCTAGATGCCTCAGCTCCCAGCAGAAAGGCCCTCTCAGCTCTGCTCACAGCGTTCTAGAGCTTTTCCAGCCCAATGTTCCCAGTTCCCACATTCCTCCTACAAACCAGTTCCAAAGTCATCCAGACCACATGTGTTTATCACAGGAACAGACCCACTTCTTGATACCAGTTTTCTGTAGTACTTATTTTTCTCATTTCTGTGACAAAGCAACTTAAGAAAGGAAGGGTGCCTCCTGGCTCACAGTTTGAGGGTGCAGGCCATCGTGGTAGGGAAGGTATTGTGTTGTTCCAGCTGCGGCAGCAGGAGTATGAAGCACCTGGTCACATTGCATCTGCAGTTGCAGTTGGGAAGCAGAGAGAGGTGAAAGCTGATGTTCAGCTTGCTTTCTCCTTTTTTTTTTCGGTCTGGGACCCCAGTTCATGGATGGTGCTGCCCACATTTATGGTGGGTCTTCCCTCCTCAATTGAAACACTGGAAACACCCTCACATACTCATCCAGAGTTGTATATCCTAAGTGATTCTAAATTCAGTCAAGCTGACAATCAAAATTACTATCACAGTTACTTTAACACTATAGTGAGTCATGAGATCTGTCAGTATGATTTCTCCCATGTTAATATCTTTTATGAAATATTTGAACTTTCTTATATCCTTTGCCTTTCCATATAAATTTTAGAATTAGCTATTCTGTATCTATAATGAAGGCTCCTGGGATTTTTATTGGAATGGCATGAGATCTTTAGATCAGTTTGTAGAGAATTGAAATCCATAACTGTTGGAATGTGTAGTCTATGAACTAGGGATATCGCCCTTATTTTGGCATTCTTTGATATGTTTGTCAATATCTCATCATTTTGAACAGATTTTGTTCAGTTTGTATCTTAGCACTTAATTTCAGTTGAAATTGTTATCAAGCATACAGAGAAATGGACTCTAATTTTGTGACTTTGTATCAAGTGACCTTGAATAATTTGCTTCCTAGTTCAAAGACTCTCGGGTAGAGAGAAGAAGATTGCTGGGTTTTTCCCCATAAATACTCCTTTTATCTCTAAATGTGATAGTTTTATTTCTTCCTTCTAAAGTGAGTCCCCTTATTTTCATTGTGGTGGGCAGGCCTTCACTGACACAGTGACGAGGGTGAGAGCGGACGTGCTTGCTTTGTGTCATCGCCTGCTAAGTGGTTGCTGACAAGGTTTTTCCAGGTACCTTTATCATTTTCAGGATATTGCCTTCTGTTCCTATATTGTTTAGAGTTTTTACCATGAATGAATGCTATACTTCCTTAAGTAAACATTCTATGTTGATCCCATTAAGTACTCTTCACTAGGTGATGTTAATATATTGGTAGATGATATTAATTTGAACTATTTTAAAAGTTTTAGAGTTACACATAAAGGAAAAGTTGGTGCAGCGTGCCTTGATGTCCCATTTCCCCGTGGATATTTTTGCCATTCCTGTTTGTTAGGCTGGCCTTTATGATGTACATCTTACATTTATGTGGTATATTTGTTAAAAGAAATGAATGACTTTGAACGTCTTTACAAGTTAGTTCTAAGGCAGCTTGCTAGCAACTAAGAGCAACAAAATGAATGTTGAACCTTTAGTCTTTTTTCGGGTTTTCTTGCGATATGTGATCATCACAATGCAGTATTTCCAAACAGTGACCTGGGTGGGATGAGTAACATCAGTGGTTTAGCAGACAGAGAGACTCCACCGTGTGCTTCAGCATAGAGAGCCTTAAGGAGCAAACACGTTTTCTTGCTCTTAGAACAAATTGCATTACAGGAAGCAGAGCATCAGCATCCGGCATGGAGGTTGAGATGTAATATCGTGCGTTGCCAAGCAGATTAGCACGTTGTGTGGCAAGTTTATAAATCACTGTGCCACTTGTGACTCGTTTTACTTTAAGAAGTCATATGTAAGAATAAAAATTTTAAATGTTCTGATCATAATTTTTTTTAAAGAAATGAATGAGCCCATCTTCATTCCTTATCACGAAAGTCCACACTTCATTTAAATTTTGTTAGTTTTCACCTGATCTTTCTCCATCCTGTGACCCCGTGTTAGGATAGCATGCTACACCTCATCCTGGATCCCCAGGGACTGGCCTCAGCCGTAACACGTTTATAGATCAGATATTTTCCCTAAAGACCCAGATGCTTTTGAGGAACACTTACCAACCGTTTGTTAAGTTCCCTTTCTTGGAGTTTGATGCTTTTCTCATTTTAGTTTATAATTTTGGGTTTTAGGGAAGAAGACCAGAGCATGACTCGTTGCTCGTGACCTTGGCCACCTGGCTGAGGTAATGCTTGTCAGGTTTCCTCACCATAAATGACTCTCCCCCTCCCTTCCACACTCTGCTGTTTCAGATGGAGTCTCGGTGCCTGACATGCCGAGGCGGTGGGGAGGTGGGCTCCCCGTACCTCATGTGTGCTGTCACTTCTGCCAGTTTGGGCCTTGTGAAAGTGCATTTTGTGTTGGGTTATAACTGTAATGGTTGCTCACTTTTCCTACATTGGGGCTCTTCTCTGTCCCTTTGACATAATCACACTTCTTGAGCGCTGTCATCTGGCCACGAAATGGCCACTGCTGCCCAGAAGTCAGGGCAGCTCTGATTCCAGGCCTGAGATCCTCACAGGATCAGGAGAGGAGGAGTGCTAACACTCTAGTGGAGAGGAGGGAGGGCTCAAGAGGCAGCCCAGGAGTGGTATAGCCAGGTCATATGGTAGTCCAATTTTGAGGTTTTTGAGAAACGTCTACACTGATTTCCATAGGGGCTGTACCCACCAGTTTACACTCTTACCAGTACTGAGTTAGGGAGTCCCTGTCCGCACAGCCTTACCAGCGTTGGTTGCCTTTTGCTTTTGTTTTTTGTGGTGGTTTGCTTTTTTTTATTGATAGCTATTCTTACTAGTGTGAGGTGGAATCTCAAAGTGGTTTTAACTTGCATTTCCTTAATTAGAGCCCAGCTTCTTAAACTGTGATTCAAGACCCCCATATGCGATCATCTAACTTGACTGTGGGTATCGCAAAAAAATGGCAACAGTTTCTGAATGCTCAACAACCAAAAATTAATTGAGAACCAGATGCAGATGAATCTGAGGTGTTTCTGGCAACACTCGCCCGCGTTGCCTCTCACACATATGCGATCATCTAACTTGACTGTGGGTATCGCAAAAAAATGGCAACAGTAATAGGTTTCTGAATGCTCAACAACCAAAAATTAATTGAGAACCAGATGCAGATAAATCTGAGGTGTTTCTGGCAACACTCGCCCGCGTTGCCTCTCACGACTTCACTGCAGCTCCATTCTGAGTGCACACATGCACATTTCCCACTGTGCATGCAGTCTCTCCACACAGTCCTGACAACACTGCCTGAAACATCCCTGATCAAGTAAATGAATAAATACATGTATAGCCTGTGATCGGTACAAGTGGGATTCGTATACCTGTGCCAGATGCCAGGCTATAATGTGTTGTGAATTGTGCTGTCTCTACTGTGTGCGTGAAGTTTCCATCTCTTAGAGATGCATAATGGTTTAATCACAGTAAACAAAGACTTGCAACTTCCATCATTCCTCAGGGTGTAAGTATCAAATTAGTATGTAGCTGGCTGTATTGTGTTAGAATGTTGGACTTTAAAAATTATTGTTTGAGCCTCTGACTTGAGTTTCAGAACAAAATCACTCAGTGAATTCTGGCTTGCAATTAGGACAAGATTTCTAACAATTTCTAAAATGACCTTAAAATACACTTCGGACATTTTCAGCATTGAAATTGTAAAATCAGAAAATCACTCAACTCTGAAAAGCACTGAAGGTGCTCTGTGCCCATCAGTATCAAATATTCAGCCGAGCTGTAACTCTCTATGTAAGCAAGCACACCATCTCATTGGCATAAAAACTTGTTTCCGTCTCTAATGAAATATGTGTACCAAAGAACTGTATTAAGATATATTTCTTTGTAATTTGTGATCAGTAACTGGATTTGTATACCTAGCTCATATACCTGTATACCCAGGATCACATCAAATCTTCTCAGGCGAAAAAGGATTCTCTAGTAGAAAACCCGTAAGAAGCCATCGGCTGGAGTGCATTGCGTACTGGGCTTGCGCACAGTGCATACTGAGCTAGAGCTAAGTGTTTGCTAGACTGGAGCGCAGTGTTTACTGGGATGGAGCACAGTGCTTACTTACGGTTTCTCAGGGCCACGACCCTAATTTCCATAGTTGCTTTTGGAAAAGTCAGTACTCCCCCACCACACACAGTGAGGAGGCTTCGTGCTCCAGGTGCCTGCACTCCCCTTTCACAGTCAAATCTCTTCTCCAGACCCTCAGTCTCATAAATATTGTGTTCTTGTTAATTTGCATACACTGTGCTGTAAGTTTCTGTAGGGTCTGACATTCAAATAATAGCATTTCCCCATCATGACAGTATCGTACATAATAGGGTTTGTACCCCAAATGTTCCCATAGGCCCCACCCATTCAGCTCTCTCCTCTTCCTCCATTCCCTGTGCCCCGACAGCCACTGCATGTTTTTGCCATCTGTACAATCTGGCTTTTCTCCTTGGTCATTCATTAGGATGGCCCTGTGTCTGCTACCATCTCACACTTCTTCTAGAAGTTCCTCATTGAAGATTCCTCCATGTCTTTTGTAGCTCAATAGCTCATTTGAATAACATTGGGAGACGGGGTTTTTTTGTCTATTGAGGGGTAAATTGGTTGCTTATAGTTTGTGTTGATATGAACAAACGTACTGTAAATGTTTACAGGCAAGGCCTATGTAGTGAGACCCTTTGTCAGAACGAAACAAAGAAAGAAATGAAATGACAAAATTGTCTTCCAGAGCAGACATACGGTGCTGGTCCCCCAGCTGCACAGCAGACCCCTGCTCCATCCTTGCAGCAACAGATGCTGGCCTATGGGGACTTTAGCCTAGCTCCTGAGTGTGGAGTTGTGTGTCATTGTTTAGCGTGCAGCATCACAAACAACTTTAAATATCTTCCTGTTTCGTTATTTGTCATTTATACATATTCTTGGGTGCAGCATCTGTTCAGACTTGCCCTTGTATAAATGGGGTTGTCTGCTTCTTACTGTTCAATTTGAAGACTTCTTTGCATATTTTATATTCAAGGCTTTTGTCAGATATGTGTTTTGCAAATATTTCCTCTCAGTCTGTGGCTGTACTTTTTAGAATCTTTATGTGCTTTTAAAGTATAAAAGTTTTTCATGTTAATAAAGTCCAGCTTACCCAACTTTTCCTTTCATGGAGCAGGTCTCTGCAATCTGTTTTCCAAAGCCCACGGCCTCTATCTTGTGCGGTGTTATCTTCTGAAACTCCGGTGGCATGCCTTTTACACTTGCATCTGTGGCCCATGGCTCATTTCAGGTTAATTTTTCTGAAATGTCTGAAGCCTGTGTCTAGATAAATAGATACAGAAATAGAGATAGACAAATAGGCAGCTCTTGGTGATACCGAGCTGTAGTTGAGAGGCAGACATGGAGCCATGGATGGTATAGAGCCAGAGATGGAGATGATGCAGAGGCAGATATGGAGATAGAGATAATATAGAGGTACACATGGAGCTATGGATGGTATAGAGATAGAGATGAGGTGGGGTGGAGATGATACAGAGGCAGACATGGAGCCATGGATAGTATAGAGCTATACATCCATAGATGATAGACATGGATGGACTATATGATCATCTGATTTGGGTCCAGAGTCTGTTGTTGAAGACTGTCCTTGTCCACTGAGCCTCTGCTCCCTCATCACGGGTGTTTGTCAAAGGCTGCATGTGTATAGGTCTCTCTCATCGACCTGTGCCTCCATCCTTGTCCTAACACCATCCTGGTTTGATTACTGCAGCTCCGTGGACAGACTCATTTTTAGACGGTGAGTCGGCCTAGCTCTCCTGCTCAGTATCGATGTGTCGAGCTCTCTAAGTGTCACCAGGTTTGACCTGCCAATACCTTACTGAGAATTTTGTGTTCATCTTCTTAAGAGAATGATCCAGTTTACAACCAGTACATTTTAAAATTTTCTGTCTTTGGTCATATCTGTCCCCCATTCCCCTCTCCCTATGCCCCCGAACACATACCCCACTCAACTTAATGTCTTTCCTAAATAACCCACTAAATCCAGTTTGTGCTGCCTGTATGGGCATGGATGTGTGACCATCCACTGGAGCATGGGAAACCTGCCAGTGACCACAGCCTCAAAGAAGGATTATGCCTTCAGCAGCAACAATTCACTGTGAGCAGTTCCTGGGTAAGGATGGAACCTGAGGATCCCACCTGCCTGTGCTAGCACTTCAGCCGGCTTGTCACGTGCAAATAAGTGCTGCTGTGTGAGGTCATGACTACCTCAGCCCTGACATGCCCAGGAGACACTTCGAGGCACTCCTCCATCCCCGGCTCCTACATTTTTTCCACCTTCTCCTCCATGTTCCCCGAACTTTCAGTCCTTAGCCCTGAACTGGACATCTGTATGAGCCCTGCTGCCACCAAGGCTCAGGGAGCAGTACGTTTTTTTGGTTTATGTCTTTTTCTGGTTTTGCTATTGAGACAGTGTTGTTCTCACCCAGTACCTAAGAAAATCTTTTCTGTTCTCTAGGAAAGCTCATGTTATTTTATAACTTCCTTGAGTGTGTGATAGTCAGCAGTGACGTCATCTTGGCCCTAGAGATTCCTTCTTCAGAGGCTTTTAAGCCACAAGCTCAACCTCTGTTGTTGTGGTTTATTCCAGTTTTCAATTCCACTCCTGCCTGTGCATTTCGCTTTGTTTTGTTTTGTTTAGTCTGGAGTTTAGGGGGCAGCAGGGGCCGGTAGTGGGGACTGAACACATGTGAGATAAGTACTCTACCTCGGAGCTACATCCCCAGCCCTCTTTTTTACTTTTCATTTAGAGACAGGGCCCCACTCAGTTGCCCAGGCAACCGTACTCCCTCTGTAGCCCTGGTAGGCCTTGAACTTGAGCTCTTCCTACCTTGGCCTCCTGAGTCTTGAGATTACAGATGAGCAGGCCCTGCATGGTTTTGCCATTTCTTTATTTCTGACACTTCCCCAGATGTCACTAGGACCCCCACCTGTGAGGAAACTCTTCCTTGTTTACTCCCGGGCTTTGTGCCTTTGTGCCGTGATGTCTACCTGTCTGGAGTTTCGTGTGTGCTTGTTTGACTCATATCACCTCTTCTTCAAACTCCATCCATGTGCCTGAACAGGGACTTTCTCTGTGTACTTTCGTGTCCCACTTCTGATCAGAGCACCCAGAATGAGGCTAGAACTTGGGAACCGTGTGTCATGTGTCTCCAGCTGGAAGGTGGGTGATGGGGAGCCTGCAGATTCTAATAAGGGAAGCTGCTACCAACGAGGTGGGCATCCTGTGTGACAGGGCGTTGGTGCTGCTGGTATTAAGCTTCTTGTACTCTGTTTGGGGGAAAGAGCTCAAATATAAAAATGAGTAAAGAAATTCACTCTCAGATTTATTTTAAGCTGTAAGAAAACTCCAAAGTGATAGGTAGGGCCACAACAATTTATTGTGAAATGAAACTTTAAAAAATCTATAGCATCTTTAAGGTCAAGCCTGCATAATACATCTAGATTGATTGGTTGGTGGGTAGGTTGGTTGGTTGGGTGGTTGGTTGAGTTTTACATGTGAGGTGGACTGTGCAGCCTATGATGGGCTGTAATATACAGAGCTTTGGTGATTTTTACATTTTGCTAAGTTGGTCCGTTTGGCCTGCGTTGGCTGTGTTTACTTGAAGTCATTCATGGGGATACCGTTTTATCCTCTGAGGTCCGCTTTGTTCTTTCCCTGGTCTCCATCAGTCTTGTTAGACATGCATCAATTTTATTGATTGTTTCAGGGAACCATTTTTCAATTTCATGGATTTTTCCCAGTTTTCCTTTTATCAATTCCATTGATCTCATCTTTGACCCTTGTAGCTTCCTTCACGTTGTTGTGGACCGGTTTTGCCCTTCTGATTTCTTAAAGGTAGAAGCTTCGATTGTTAGTACGAGACCTTTTTCTTCTAATGCAGGCATTTAATACTATAAGTTGACCTCTGCATGTTGCTTTAGCTGTATCTCATACACTTCAGTGTCTTACGTT
Organism: Nannospalax galili; assembly: GCF_000622305.1. Taxonomy (NCBI): domain Eukaryota; kingdom Metazoa; phylum Chordata; class Mammalia; order Rodentia; family Spalacidae; genus Nannospalax; species Nannospalax galili. Next base: position 618,643 of record NW_008329132.1, on the reverse strand, counting down.
TATTTTCATCCTGTCCAGTGTATTTTTAAATACCTTATCGTTTTTTTAATATTATATTTATTATTTTTATTTTATGTGTATGAGTGTTTTGCCTTCATGTTTGTAAGTGCACCTTGGGCATGCAATGCCAGCAACGGTCAGAAGAGGCTGTTGGATCCCATGGAACTGGAGTTACAGATGATTGTTAGCCACCATGTGGGTGCTGGGAATCGAACTCAGGTCCTCTGAAAGAAAAGCAAGTGTTCTTAACCACTGAGCCATCTCTCTAGACCCGCCCCCTTTGCAGTTTTTAATCATGGTTAGAAATGGGCTCTTTACTGCCCAGACATTTGGAAACTTTCCTGTTGTTTTTTTATTCATTTCTGGTTTAATCATGTGAGAATCAAAGATAAGCTTGTATGGTTTCATTCATGCTATAGATGTTACAGTTTGTTCTGTGACTCAGAATATAGCATCTCATCTCTCTTGGTCCATGGTTCCATGTGTTCATTGAAAGAACAAGTGTTCTACTACTATCAAAGCACCCTAAAAATAAACAGCCATTTGAGAGAGTTGGTGGCCTAGTTTTTTGGATGCTGACCCTTATGATTTTCTGTCAGCTGAGTTTCTGGATGACTAAGAGAAGTTTTGGTGTATCGGGGGTAATTATGGATTTGTCTAATTCTCTTTCAGTGTCAGATTTTGCTTCATGTGTCTTAGAACTTGGATGCTAAGCTCATAAACACCCAGGATGATGTGTTGCCTTCTTGAAACTCTTCCCCCCACTGGGAACTATCTTTGATTCTGAGTTTACTTTATGTCACGCTAACCATTCTGACAGCCACCTGCATTTACCCTTTCTAGGCTCTCATTTGAAGCAAGTTTCTGTTAGACCACGGGTGTTCACATTTTTGCCCATGCCGGTGTCTGCTGTGGTGTGGTGAGGTCACTTATGTGTCGTACAGTTCCTGGTGTTTGGGTTCCGGCCCAGCACTCTGTTGTCTCACTATTAGTTTATCCCTTTTCCCTCCTCACTCCTTTTGGGCTATTTCATCAATATCATATTGTTTGTTTTCATTTATCTGGGGTTTTTTTACTGTCTCTCCTTTTGAAGTTTTTTTTCTCCTAGTTGCTGTAGAGATTGCAACAGTCATTTCCACAGTCAAATCAGAATAGACTTTTGAGTGGGGTATAGAAACTTCATTGCAGGTAGACCTCTTTTATCTGAGGAAAGAAGCTGAAGCATTGAGATGAAGGGAAACAGGTTTGGGTTCCAGGTTAGGTGAAGAGACGCCATGCTGCCTTGGTCTCCTCTCACCACAGGGATGGAACCTTATCTCTCCCACCGTGTTTTAGCACCTGTGTGTTACAACTGTGTCTGTTGAAAGCCCACTCTATGGCCACTGTTACTCGAAACTATCAAATGTCTTTTGAAGAGCTCAACAGGATTTCTAGCTGTGTGCTCACTACTTCTCTCCTGCCCATGGCTGGTTGGTTTATGGTGTAGAGTATGGAACCCACAGTCTTCTGCATGCTAGGTGTCATGGCTGGATTTGGTGGTCAACTTGACACACTTGAGAAGACGGAACCTCAGTGGAGGAACTTCCTTTATCAGATTGGCCTGTGGCCATGTCTGTGGGGCATCTTCTTGATTGTTGAGTGCTGTGGGAGGGCCCAGCCCACTGTGGGTGATGCCACCCCTGGGCAGGTGGGTCTACATCGTATAAGAAAACAGGCTGAGCACAGGCCAGGGGAGCAAGCCAGTAAGCAGCAATACTCCATCATCTGTGCTTCAGCTCCTGCCTCCAGATTCTTGCTTCAAGTTCCCACTTGACTTCCTTCAACGATGGACTGTGACACACTAAACCCTTTCCTCCCCAAGTTGTTTTTAGTCAGTCGAGTTGTTTTATCACAGCAACAGAAAGTCAACTAGGACTACTTTTGTGCTCTACTCAGAAACTGGATCCTGCCGTGTAGCCCAGACTGTTTTAGAACTCACAGTCCTGCCTCCCCAGTAGCTGGAAGCAGAGGCCTGCCTACCGTGCCTGGCCACTCTGCTGGTGGTGTGATGTTCTGGGTTCCCCTGCTGTTGCTGTCCATGATGATGGGGGCCCTGACAGTGGGGCCTCTCATCTTTTCTCCTTTACCTGAAGCTGTCTTCATATGCTGGTTCCCTTCCTACTCCATGCGTTTCCCTCAGCATGTTGGAAGTGCTCCTTGGCTGCCCCGGCCGGCATTTCTGATAGAGTGGCACAGCCCTTCATGTGACTGTCCCTTGCAGAATGCAGTTTCCCTGGTGGCCCTCTTCTTGTTCTTAGCTTTCAGCAGCGTGGTCCTGGGCTAGACTTCTTGATGCATTTCCTGCTTGCACTTTGCTGTGCCTCTGGCGAGAGCTCTTCTTCAAAAGTCTTTTCTGTGCCTCGCTTTCCCCCCCTCCTAGAAACCAGTGGCCGGGAACACTGGATCTTTAACCACACCCGGCATGCCCCCAGGGTTCTTCTCTGTTTGCTTTAGATAGAATTGGCCTCTCAGCTTGTCTGCAGAGCCTTGACCCTCCCCTCAGCTTTGCTCAACGGCACTGTGCGCATCAGAGTTGACTTTTCAGGGCTAAACTTTCCATTTGGTCACCCTTTGTAGTTTCTGTGTCTTGGCTGAGACCCGTGTCTTTGATTTGTTTCTAGAGTGTTCCTCTTCTTGAAGTACCCTTATAGCATATCTATCAGATGATTCTGTGTCAGCCTCAGCCTGGGTTACCCTCTCCAGGCATTTGACATGTTTCTAACCATGTATATACTTAATCATTTTGGATTGTAGCCCGATCATCCTGAGCATTATGAGACAGGGTCTGGTAAATCCTGCAGGTAGTTGCTGTTTTTGTTTTAGGAGGTAGTCTGCCTGGTTGGGTTTGGGTTATAGTTTCCAGCTGGCCTTGTGTGCGCTATGATCTCCACGCCTGTCTCATTTGCTGTCACCTTCGAGTCTCTCCCGTCTTCCACTCTGCCTGCTTTGAACTCGGCAGTGCCTGACCCTTGTATCAGTTCTGAACATCTTCTGTTTAGCATCAGAACTGAATACACACAGTTCCGCAAGTGGCAGCTTTCCCAGACAGATGAATCCAGGAGGGTAAAAGCAACATTTTGGTGTAGGGGGAAGAAATGTTTTCCTCTGGGCTAGAGAGATGGCTCAGTAGGTAAAGGAGCTTGCTGCCAAGCCTGACGTGAATTCAATCCCCATCACCTGCCTCCTAGAATGGAAGGAGAGGACTGACTCCTGTAAGTTGTCCTCTGACTTTCACATGGGCACTGTGGCACACTTGTGTACATACACACAAAAGAAAAAAAATAAAGTATAATATTTTAGGGGCTGGAGAGATGACTCGGTGGTTAAGAGCACTGACTGCTCTTGCAGAAAACCTGGGTTCAGTTCCTAGCACCCACACAGCAGCTAACAGTCATGCATAATTCTAGTTCCAGGGGATCTGACGCCCTCTTATGACCTCCATGGGCATTGTAGAACACAGGTACACCTACCTACATGCAATCAATACGTTCATACACATAAAATAACAATAATAGTTTTAAAATATATATAATTTTTTTATCTTTTCCGGGGTGTGGTAGAGCACAGCTCTAATCCCAGCACTCAGGAGGCAGCGGCAAACAGATCCCTGTGCCATCAAGGCCCCTGGCAGGCTCCCTGGTACTTTGCAGTTCCTGGGGTAACCTTTTCAGTCCCCTGGAAACAAAACTGGGGGCTTCAGTGACCCCACTCAGCTACACACCCTAGTACCTCAGCCCAGATCTGGGACCAAGTTGAAAGAAGATGAAGAAGGAAAAGATAGAGTTTCACCACTCCCCAGGGTCACACCTGCTGCCACCAAAAGTCCCGCCACTCCCTGCACTTAGGCGCCACACAGGGTATAGACTTGAGAGGGACCATGGAAGGGCGAGTCCATGCTCTCTTGGCAGCCAAGGGGCCCTTCTCCCTAGGGCACAGGCTGTAGCAAGTCCAGCCTGTGATATAAAAGAAGATGCTATAAGTTTGTTGGTAAAGTCGTCTCCTCCCCCACCACCCCCATCTGCCTCTTTCTGTGATGCCATGGTGTCACAGCCCTAACTGAGCTGTTCTCTGCATTCTGCCAGGTTCCGTGATGGGACTTGGCAGGGGGACCAGGTGCAGCATGCCACCGCCATCTGACCTGGACCCGGAACCCACTTCCCTTTCGTCCCCGCGTTTCAGCTTCATTCCTCAAAAGCTCCTCTGGCTGCTCCTGAAGGTCAGGCAGCGTGAGGTCAAACAGCTGTAGCCTGTGCCGTGGGAATCAGCTCCAGGACAGGCCCTTCCAAGACACCTGTTACTGCTGTGGGAACTGGGCACTGCTCCCTGCGCTGGCCAAGTCTATGGCCACAGCATAGCTATGGGGCAGGGCCCGATGGGTGAAGCCAGTGCCTCTTCCTAGAGTCCCCTCTTCACATCCTGACCCAGGAAGAGCCCAAGGCTAGGTACTGAAGGGTGACTCCTGGAGGAACCATCTCTTTGCCAAAGAGCGGTGTGGTTGGGAGAAAGAAGAGCCTTCCGCAGGCACTTGGCCGTGTAAACCATGCCCTCCAGGGAAAGGTACTCCAGGTTGGGTCTGCACCCAGGTCTCACAGGCCAAGCCTACACTGGTGACTGCTCCATAACCAGCTGTGGGGTGGGAACACAGGCCACCTTGTGGAGGCAGCATCTGAGATGGTGCTCATCTCTGAGGGTTGATGGAGGCCTAGGATGTGGAGAGACTCAAGACATCAGCAGGGCAGAGCCAGGCTGCTGCCTCCCCCCACTGCGTGCTGGTGCGGAGTCTCCCTTGTTGGACACAGTTGAGCTGCATGGTCCCAAGCCCGGGTATGGAGACTGCCTGCCCTCTGAAGGCCCTGCCTCCCACTTCCTTAGCACACATCTCAACCCCCAGTGTCTACACCATAGCCAGGTAGGGAAGCAGCACCTCTCCTGCTTCTGAGGATATCAAGTCCAGGTAGAATGCAGTGACACAAGTCATTTTTCACTTAGGTGGGCTTTACTGCAGGTGGCCTGTAGGGGGGACTGAGGTGCAGGGCAGCTTCCAGCAGAACTTGACCCCAGCTATATCATCATGACACTGTGCTGGAGGCCCAGGACCAGGCTGGGGAAAGGGTGAATCTGGAAAGGCCAAAGGAAAGAGACAGAGAGTGGACTAAAAAGAACACTGGGTTGTAACATGCCGAGACAGCTTCCCACAGCACTGGGATGTAGGCTCAATCCCCAGCAAGAGCCATGCTGAACAGGATGGATTTCAGTGGGTGGCCTTTGGGCCACCATCGACCTCCAGAAATCGTTTTTTCCACATTAACATGGAACTTATGCGAGCAGATTTTCCTATGTTGGAAGATGATCCTTAACACAGAAGCAGACCCCCTGCCTCCTTGTACCTAAGTGCAGAGCCAGTGCTATCTGACTATGCTCAGTCCTGGGTGAAAGGCCTTGTCTCTGAGAGCAGCTTCTGCTAATTAGTGGGCTTGCTCCCTGCAGGGTGAAATGGGGTTTTCAGATCCATTTGAAATGATGTGCTTGATTGTGAGATACTGCTGCCTTAGAGCTGTACTGCCTCACACACTGCCTGGTGTGCCTCATTAGGGAATAGTTTCCTGGGCTGGGATGCAGCTCAGTCGGTAGCATCCTTGCCTAGCATGCACAAGGCTCTAGGTTCCATCCTCAGTACCACATAAAACAGGACATGGTGCTGCAGGCCTGTGATCCCAGCACTCCGGAGACAGAGATGGGACGCTCCGAAGTTCAGTGCTACATAGCAAATCAAGGCCAGTCAAGGCATCATGTTAAAAACAGAGTTTCCTGTAGTACTAACTACAAAGCTGAGCATGTTTGGTAAACCATGCTGGTACCTGGAGGCCTAAGCATCCCATCACAGATACTTTTGCCTCTGGGGAGAAAGATGATTGTGACTCAACAGTCACTGGTCAAAGATGGCACTGGATGGATGTCCCTGTTTCTCACAGTTGAGCTCTGCTGCAGTTACGTTCTCTTGCTTTAATGCCAGCCAGCAGGTTTAGTCAAGTTCTAGGCTGCTCTGGAAAGCCTCAGCCCCATGCCTTCTGGGTCCCAGCACAGGCAACAACCCACCCAGTGTGTGCCCTCTGAGGAAGGCGGGCTCGGACAGACAGGGCCTCTTCTCCCAGCATGAGGCTGCATTTATGAAGCCTCTTTCTCCAAGTGACACTGCCTACCTCTCCTGCCCCCCCTGCCCTTTCTCACTTTGAGTTAGCCAGAACAACAACAGTAACAATCATGGTGATTAGCAAGGTGATTCCAAGCCCCTATCAGAGGAGAAGACAGTAAACAGAGCCTGTTTGCCTAAGGAAACCCTCCCAGCAACCAGCCTCTCAAACTGTGTGTGTTAATGAACCCAGAGCTGTTAATGCGGTTTCTTCAGTTAAATTGATTCATGAATTTTGAAGAGAACATTATCTAATGAATTTTCTTTGAATAGAAAGCAATTAAAAGGACAAATCAGTCTGATTAACCCCAAAGTCACCCTCCTGCCACAATGCTGTACAGTTTGAAATTATATCATAAAAAAACTAGAGCACATTTGCTATCTCTCTGCCCTTTGCTAATCCATGTAAATTAATGAACAACAAAGTTAATTTCTTTGATGACCCTTTTCTAGTATCACCTGGATTATGCTGATGTTTAATTTGCTTAATGTTATAATAAAGACTAAACAGGGTTTTTTTTTTTTTTTCCTGGTGAAGTGATTATCGTTCCCTTCAGTTAAGAAGTGATTTTTATTATTTAACACACATGTAAGGGTGTGTTTCCTTTAGAGAGCACATTGCACTCTGCCAGCTCTGAAGCAACTGTGGCAAGTGCTGTAGCGGACGCGTTCCCAACGTGGTCCTGCCCCCGGAGCACCCTTTGCCTCTCCCTTCAGAAACTCCTGCCCCTGTGTCAGAGCCCTGGGGATGCCGGATGTGACTCTGACTCAGAGCTCCCTAGCCCTGTGTCCCCACTGCAAAGACAATAAGGATCCATTCACATGGTCACTTTCTTGTGCCTGGGCTTCTGCCCTGCTCACAGCACACCCAGGAAATGATTCCAAACCCAGAGGTGGTAAGGGAGGAAGTGGGCGTGCCCCCATCTCTGTGGCCAGGTGAGAACACACACATGATGCAGCAAAGTTAGAGAAAATGGGAAGAGGGCCTTTATTTTTCTGGCACTGTTCAATCAAGATGCCTATAGCCAGGGTCACCCACACACACCTGGACACACTGTGGCATTTGGCATTCAGAACAGCCACGAACACGGGGACAGTCCTGCGCGCTGCTGGGTTTGGGTGGCTAGCAGCTAATGTAGGATCTCAGCGGGTGCCAGCTGCCTCCTCCTCCCCCATCCCGCCTGATACTGGAAATTAACCAGTACAAAGGAGTTTTCACAGAGGTTTTCCGGAAGTGACCCCTTGCTTACTTTACTTGTGCAAACGTTCACCTGCCTGTTCGTGGAAGCAAGTACCAAATGGAACATGGGGAGGTTGCAAGGAAATTCTGAGGCCCGCCTGCTTTGTGCCTGCCTCCCACTCCACCCTGCTTGCCTGTGACACAATGACAGGGCGCTATGTGGAGGCCGTGCTTTAACTGAGTATAACACCTCCATTTGTGTTGTTGCATTTTCTGCCGGGCGACCGGCAGTTGTTTATATCCGAGCTGCTGGCGCCCTTTGTCCAAATCACGTCACTCTGTTTCCTCCTTTCAGACTCATTCTCCAGACAGGTGTTATGGAAGCTGCTGAAGGTTGTGAAATTCGGAGAAATGATTTCTTACCAGCAATTAGCAGCCCTGGCAGGCAACCACAAAGCGGCTCGTGCGGTGGGAGGAGCGATGAGAAGCAATCCGGTAAGTTCTGCAGACTCGGGCAGCAGGCTGATGCCCATCATAGGTGGGTCTCCAACCACTCAGGTGAACACATTTCAGAGGCTACCTGTGTGTGGCTGGGTGCGGGTAATGGCAGTGCCTGTGGTAGGAACCCTTTCATCTCAGCCATGTGAGCACTTTGTCCTTACCAAAGAGGAGGAAACCTGAAGACTGGCAGGCAGAGAAGAAGGCGACCTGGTCCATTCACTCTCTCCCCGCAGGGCAGTCCACACATAAGGTATTTGTTATGTGGTAACACTCTTCCCAATGCTAGGAACACAGAAGCATATACAACAGAGGCCAGCCCCAGGTGCTACCAACCTTCTGAGAAGGTTTCTGTGAAATGGTACAACCCCATCTCCCTGGAGACTGCTCTGTCATAGGGGTCTGGGTTCCCTGGGCCTCTGGGGTATGAGCCTAGGAGATGTGACACCTTGCAACATAGATGTCTTCTGTCTTCAGATGTTAGCTTCCTAGGGACACCCCTCCCCCAGAGCTTATTAGCATCCATGTCCCTCCCAGGAGTCTATCAAGAGTTCACTGAGCGTGAGGTTCCTAGCCCACAAGAGGATGTGGGTAATGCTTTTAGAGACAGCCAGGGCCATAGCATGGGATGGTCCCACAAGCACAGTGCACCTCAGCTCCCAGTCCAGCCACGCTGTCTGTCCAGTGTGACAGTGATGACACAGGCCAGGCTGAGGCCAGGCTGAGGCTTCCGTGCCTGTTTACCTTGCATGCGTCAAGGCTGTCCCATCCATACAGCGCCCAGGGAGACACCATGCTACTCTAGGGCCCCCAAATGGTCCCATGCAGACCATCCTGTGCCAGTGCAAGGGTGCTGCTTTGTTGGCAGCTGTCTCTCCCTAAAGCTGTGTCAATCTCTAACATGACAAGAGTGTGGTCTGATCAGGAGAACAACCGTGCCCACCTTGTCTGGGAGGGAAATTGATGAACAGACAGTTCGCACTTCTCAGAAGGTGCCGCGGCTTTGCTGTGAGCTTTCAGGACTATTTCCATGCCGCATTCTCACTGCCACCACTGCTGTCGCCTCACATTGCAGCCTAGAGGAGAGTCTGGTGTCTGGGACATGGCAACTGAACAGCCTGTGCACAGGACTGCCCTGTTGCTTCAGAAGCAGAAGCTCCTGGGGGCCTACAGTGGTCCACAGTGTCCTGGCACATGCCCACATGGAGAGGCCTGTTCACCATGTTGAATTACTCAGTGTCCAGAAAGAAAGGCAGTGTGGGCCACACAGCACGCCTGCCACCTCAGCTCCATCCAGACCATCAGTGAGGATGGCCCGTGTGGCTGGCTGCTTCTGTTACACCTCTGGAGCGCAAGTGCAGAGTGCTTTTTCATGCTTCTAAGAAATATGCTGTCAAGGAACCTACATCTTGTTTTCACAGTGCCTGTGAGACACTTCAGGTCCAACCTGAAGATGGCTTTGCTGTCTCCCAGCAAAACTCCATCTCCATCTGCCCTCAGAAAGATCCCCACCCTCTCTTGGGCTGCGACTTGATTTGGAGGCATTAGATTTTGCTATAGACAAAGGGGCAGTTCAGTTACTACTGCTCTGTGGCTCCGCTCTACGTCCCAGGAGACCATGGGTCACTAAATTTCTACACACCGTTACTACTGCTCTGTGGCTCCGCTCTACGTCCCAGGAGACCATGGGTCACTCACTCCTGGGTCACTCACTGCAGCTTCTATTTCAGATAATGCTCCTTGGCGTGGCCTCTCTTGGCGTGGCCCTGGGCGGAATAGGTCTTTCTGTTTTCCCCCACTGAGGTTTGACAAGTGGACATGCATTCCCCTGTGCACACCTGTAATAAGACATACAGCACAATGGTTTGATACAGACATGTACTCAAGTTAAGTTGGGAGCCATGTTTTATTTCGTGTCCCAATGATGAAGACAGTCCCATCCGTGGTCACCAACACCACTGCTCCCTCCGTGTGTGCAACTCACAGCTCGTGCTTTAAGAACAAGCCCTGCTGCCCTCTGTACATGTTAGTAACGCCCCACACCTACCTTCGTGATGTCCATGGTTTCTGGCTCTCTGCAGTGGAGATGTCCTTCCCTGGCTGCTGGCCTGTTCGTGGCAATGTTGGGATACATTTATCTTTCTACAAACCAGCATGGCTGGCTTTCTCCTGCTGTTACTCTCTGTGGCTGTTTCTAATCTCATCCAGCCCAGTTCACTGAAATTTATAAAAATACTGTTTCATAGAGCTTCCAACTCTGGTCGCCCATGAAGTGTGCACAGGTGGACATCCTCAGCATGTGTCAAAGCCAGGAGTGGAGTTATGGCACAACCATAAGGAAAGTGCCAAGGCCTCTGTCTTACCCTCAGCAGCTTCACCCCTGCGTTAAGGGGTGGCTAAGCCCTTCCCTGGCCTCACTGCATCCCACACTGACCTTCCCTGGCCCCAGTGCATTCCGCACTGACCTTCAACCTCAGCAGGAGGTTTCAGTGATGACAGAAGCTGCCCGAGTTGCATGAGGATGCTCTGAGATCCGCATACAGGATGACCTGAAGCTATACAGGTTCTTGATGGCCAGGGCCCCATTAAGCACCCTGGAAACTGGCTCGAGTTGGTTGGAAGGGCAGACAGTGATACAGAGATTTGAGGGAGAAAAGACCTGGGCAAGATTTGGGCTGTGCATGATGCCCACCTGTTGTTGATAGGTGTCTGTGACACCACTGACAACAGGACCAAGCTAAGGGCCTCCCTGTGCCCCCTCCAGCCCAACAGCACCAAGTTGGACAAGGTCACAGAAAACTCATAGAACTCATCTTCAGGCTAAGCAGAGTCATTATGCATTTAAGAGGGGAGCGTAGAAAGGGAATGTGGAATGTTCCAGTCACCAGAAACTTTAACCTATCCTTGGGTGGCTGATAGCCATGGCCCCATGCCATCAGGGATCACCACTGGCCACTGCCGGGTTTGTCTTCCTTAAGAGTAAGAAATGGGTTTTGCAGTATGGGATCCTCCATCCTGGAGTGCAGCTTCTCCCAAGCTTCCCAAGGAGGACTCAGTGGTCCCAACAGGAGTCTGGGCAGGCTCTGGAAGGCGGTGCCCTAGCCTGCATGAGGGACAGCCAGTTTCCCACTTACAACCCCACAGGCTCCTCATGCCCCTGCCACGCACAGCACCCCCTTCTGCTGCATCCTCAGACGCAATTTGCTAAATGCAGTTCAGAGGCGATCAATACGAGCTTGGGGAGTTTCCCACCTTTTTCTAAACAAAACGCGTTCCTGAGGAGTTAGTTTATTCGCAGATCGCCATGAGCTCCGATGGCCCCCGAGTCCTGTTCTGCCAGTCACCCAGATGGCTGTTGATAAAGATTTAGCATCATGTTCTGAGTGTCAGGGTTGTCAGTGGAGCTGAACCATTTGACCAGAAGAAAAAAACACACAGGGAGCTATTGATTACAACTTCCCGGTGTCACTCGTTCACCAGGATTTAGGTATTGATGAGGCTGTGAGTGAAAACAAGCATTTTCCCTTGTGGGCGCTGCCCGGAAGAACAAAGGCAAAGTTGGAGAAAAATATCCAGCCTGTTCCAGAATCAGAGGGACTCCATTATTGATCGAAAGGTCCCTTCATGTTATTTTTGTTGGAGACAAATCTATGGGTTTGGAAGTTTTATAGCAGTTGAGAAAGGGCTTATGCGAGTGATGGATCCAGGTATTGGACAAATTAGATTTCACAGCGTGAAGATTTCAGTGACACTGTAATACTGTGAGCTGCTTGGGTATCAATAGCAGTTGCATTGAATGTGGTTCAGGCTGTGAAGAAGAGGTAAGAAGAGTGTGGGTCCTCCAGAAATGGCCTGAGGGCCCCTGCAAATCTTAGTGGGTGTCATAGTTCTCTGGGTTGTTCACCTGCTGCTAAACCAACATGAAGCAGGATTCCTTTCTAATGGTAATGTGTGTGGGTCAGTCACCAGTCCCCAACGCCACACACATAGGCACAACTGTTATTCTGTGCCAGCAGCCCAGTCTCTGTGTTGTATACACAGAACAGAGAGGGGAGAGGTGAGCATGGTACTCATTGTTACAATTACACAACCTGTTGAGAGGGGAAAATAAATTCAAGGCTGAGAGGTCAGATCTGCTGTTAAACAAGATGGTAGAATGACACCTACCGGTTGGCAGTACAAGATTTGAGCCACCTGCCTGCCTCTGCCGATCCAATTAGGGGTTGGTGTCGTCCAACACTGACTGCAGTGTCAGCTTTGTAGCTGACTCCCTAAACATCGGCCATGGTAAGTTTTCTAATCACAACATCCTCCATGGCTCCTTCCAAGGTCAATGTTAGATGCTGTTGGCTGCACAAAGCTTCCAGTTTGCAACCTGAGCTGCTCCTGGGTGCGTGGTCAGTTTTCTCCCTCCTGATTTCTCTAGCCAATCATCCCTAAAAGCACTCACAGACAGCATCAATGCTTCTCCTCATGGTGACCCAAAATAGTAGAGCAAGATGAGGCTTGTGAGGCGATGGAGTGATGGAAGCTATGTCCCCATCTCCCAAGCTCCATTAGCAGCACAGGCCACAGGCCAGGAAGATCCTACCACCACTACGGTGTCGGTCAGAGGTAACGTGCACACAGAGCATCAGGAGGACAGGCCAGCTCAGACTCTGCTGGTTGGAACCTCTCTTATCAGCCAGGTGAACGCAGCATGAGTTTGGCAAACTTGGGTATTGGAAGACTGCAGGACAGCACATTAAGAAACCCAGTATTGGGCATGAGGGCCACCTGCTTCCTGTGGCTTTGGGGAGCATCCTATCAGAGGTGGGGGCTGGGATGGCCCCATTTCTTGGGACATATGTGCTCTATCCCACCAAGGGCATACGTGACATGTAAACTGTAGTGCAGAAGGCATGTCAGTGACCACAGGGCTGTCCATACTGGGTGTTTTAGTTACTTTTCTGTTGCTGTGACAGAAGCACTGACCAAAGCAACTTATAAAAGGAAGAGTTTATTTAGCTTATGGTTCCAAAGAGGCAAGAGTCCATCATGATGGGGAGGCATGGTGGCAGAGGTGGCTGGAGGTGGAGCAGAAGCTAAGCTCTACATCTTCAAGCTGGCACAGGAAGCAAGAGAGCTACTCAAGATCCCACAAGGCTTAAAAACGCTCTAAGCCCGACCCCAGTGGCATGCTTCCTCCAGCATGGCCACACTCTTCTAAGACCTCCTAAAACAGCGCCACCAACTGCGGACAAAATGTCCAAATACTTGGAGCCTGTGGGGGACACTCTCATTCAAACCGTCACACTGGGGCCTTGGGTTACAGGGAAGCAACACCAGGACACACAGGGTTCCAAGATGCAGAGCTCGAACTCTGCCCAACAACTTCTTCTAGAAACCCAGCTGGCTGGAAGCTGGATACTGTCTTTCACGTACCTTGGCAGATGGAAAAGGCAGAGATGTGTCGGAGGTGGAGATCTCTGAGCCACAGGAACAAGGAAGAGTGAAGTGAGGCGGGTGGTCCCGGCAGTGCCTGCGTCCCTCCCTCTGGGGCCCTGTAGGTCTATTGCCGCTTCTCATCACAGCACAACACTTGTTGCAAAGCCTCTGTGAGTGCTGAGATAGCCCCAGATCTGCACACCTGCTGTCTGCACTTTCCTTTGTCGGGACAGCTCAGAACCTTCCAGGGTAAGCCCTGAGCCTCCACAGCTCTCTGGAGCAGGTGCCCACAGTTCCGGTTATGATCGTGGCAATTTGCCTTCTCCCCAGCCTGTTCGTTTTGTTCAGGTTGGGGTGCAACACTCTCTGTGTTGAGAGGCTTTAGTGGCTGAGGACTGAGTCCCAGTAAACTCCATGGGGCTGCTAGGAGAAAGGGAGCTGTGTGACTGTGAGCCCCTCTCAGCCCTCTGGGGAAGGCGTCCAGGGTAGCTCTGTCAGGAACTACTTTGTTGGAATCCTAAGTGGGGGGGGGGAAAAGTCGAGTCCCCAGCATCCCCTGCAATGGGTACACCTTGGCGGGGCAAGTGTGGGGTCAATCATTGTGGGCCCAGCACAGTCTTAACTGCTACCCACTGAGGAAGTGAGGAACTGGAGTTGACTCTAGCCACTGTGGGTTTCAGAGGGCCTTCCAGGCGACAGCCTACCTTTCCTACCCGAGCTCTCAGCCAATGAGGAATCAGGAACACCAACACATGCTTTATTAGGACGAAAGCAAGACTGGCGGGGTTACACAGGCCCAGGGTCTTCCCAGTGATTCCCAATAAGGCCTAATCACCAGCCCTGCCAGCTCAGACTTCCCTGGCTCAGAAGTTCAGGGCACAGATCACCTACAGGACCCCTTGAGGTGATCCTTGAGGAGCCTGTGGGGTAGGGGTATGTCAGGCCAGGAATGTCTGTATCCATGAAGCAGAGGAAGGGCCACAGCAGCTGCCCAGCCTCCACAGATGTGGACCTTGGAACTTCTGTCCACATAGCTCAGCCACCAGCATGGTGACCAATGTAGCTAGTCCTCGGCACCCTATGAGCCATTGCTGAAGTAAGCAACTCCTGCAGTGACAGGCCAATCCTCTAGGGGCCAAAGAAGGCGCCCTAACAACAGCCGTAGCCTTCTAGCCCTAGAATTGCGAAGCAGAGCCTCTTAGGTGTGGGCCTCATCCTGGACCCCAAACCCTGTGAGCATCTGGCATCTAGATCCTTTGGTCTCCAGTGCAGATGGCCACAGGTTTGCATGGGGTCAGGCAAGGGAAAAGTGGGCCCGGTGCTACTACAGCGCTCATGAGACGCTGCTCAGAGCCCTGTCTTGAAGTTCATCAGAGTGAGTGGAAAGAAATACCTGTGTTTGGAGAACTCTGGAATCATGGAAGCCCTGCCCCAGTTCTGTGATTGGTGTGACATTTTGCACTGCAGGTACTTTGTGGTGATGGCTCAGAACTCACAGACCCTGGCCCAGGCATACAGGTGCCTGACCACCCTGGAGTCCTGTGACAGTCAGCCATCTTCTCCTTGCATTGGACATACTTGTCTTCACTGAGAACTGGGCTCTCAGAGCAAAGCAGATCTAGTTAGGAGAGCAGCGATCCTGGGTGTGCTCAGCATTAAGGGTTGAAGGGCAGCCTGGGTGCCTCAACCCAGCTGAGGAAGGAGGCCACCTGGTGAGGGCAGCCTGGCCAGGGGGCCTTGCAGGGATGGAGTGCTGTGTTGACCGAGCCTGCCGTTGGATGTGCTGCCTGTGGGAGTGTGTCCAGGGGTAGGAGCGACACTGGAAGTTCCCAGAAAGAAAAAAAGAAGGGAAAGTCAAATGCCCAGTACACGAGGAGACAGAATAGGCCAGTGTGGCCAGCTTTCCCTGTGAAAGTCAGTTTAACAGTATCCTGTGCTTTTACATAGCCAAAGACATGGCTGTGTTCCAATAAAACTTTATTTCCCAGAAGGTGGACAATGGTCCCCAGCCATAGTTTGCCAACCCCTGGGGTGAAATGGGCCTCCCCTAGTCCCTGAAGCTCCCATCAGAGAGGGTTGTTTCCCACGCAGAACCCATAAATGTGATGCTGTACATGTGCACATGATAAATATACCTCATGTGATTCAGGGTCTTTCTAAATCATGGTGTAAAGAAGCCGCATCCTACACACACCTTGGGACGGGTATTCCTCCTTCATCCCCCACAGAGTGCCCCAGAGATGCCAGCAGCCTGCTAACTAGAGACCCACCTGGTGGCCACCCAGAGGCAGGGCTTTGCCCTTGGCCCAGAAACCTGCCAAGCCCAGAGCCAGGCTGATGGAACATCCCTTTTTTCAGGTCCCCATCCTCATCCCCTGCCACAGAGTGATCTGCAGCGACGGTACACTGGGCCACTACTCCGGAGGAGGACAGCCTGTGAAGGAGTGGCTTCTGGCCCACGAGGGTATCCAGGTGGAGCAGCCAGCTTGCAAGGAGTTGGGTCTGGCCAGGCCCTGGCTCAGGGCAGCCCGTGGCTCCACCAGCTCCAAGCCTGCTGGCCGAAAATGAGTGTTTGTATTTGGAGTAAACATCTGAGTGACACCTAGACGTAACGGGGCGTCGGAAGCCAATGTGTGGTGGTGCCACTATATTAAAAGAGCCAGATGTGTCCTGGGGGACGTGATGTGGCTGCCCTTTCTTGTTCTACATTTTACAGCAGAATGAGTTCAGACGGCTGGCCCTTGTGCACATCATCAGTTCCCTCCTCTAACGCGGTTAGTGTTCCATTTTTAATGTCCATTAAAACAGGGATGGGAGGGAGAAAGGCCTGGTGAGCCTTAGGGCCCCTGCCCCCGCAAGGGGGAGCATCTGACACCTGCAGGCAATAGCTGGCTGCCTCAAACTGTCCACGCTGACCAGCTGACCCCACCCTGGCAGGGCCCCCACTTCATCCCTCCTGGCCATTTGCCCTGCTGAGGTGGCAGCCCCCATTCAAGTCCCGACCTCCCGCTCCCGTCCGATGCAGGAGGGGCAGGCTGGGAAGTAGACTCTGTAGAGGATCTCAGCTTTGCTTCTCCAGCTGCCAGGAAGGCATCTTACAACCACTGCGGTCTACACTGGCCGGTTAGATTAAAAAAAAAAAAAAAAACACCATTCCCCCCCAAAAAGGGGGGGGGGGCGCTAAGTAGCACTTAGGACACGGGTTTGACTGAGCTGCTGCCCTTCTAGGGAGCCAGGTCACCCCAGATTCCAGCCTGTCTTGCTCTGTTTTGACATGGGCAGTGGGTAGGGAGGGACGTGGTCCCTCCTGGGAGCTCCAAGCACTAGTGCCTGTAAAGGTCACAGCGACTTCATGTGGTCCAAGATCACTCCAGTAATGGTCAACTCCTCCCACCACCAGCATTGGGAGCTGCCATGTGACACGCCAGACACAGCACAGCCCCCTCAGCCTTCTACCTTTAAAATTTACTGTTTCCAAAAAGTGAACGGAAATTCCTGGCCCTGGATACAAATAAGTAAAACAGCATGCGATTGGAGGGATGGACCACCAACCATGTAGCTAAAAGTGCTGCTCTAGGGTGGCTTCTGGGACAGTGTGGACCAAGGCAAGAAGGTCCAGTGGTTCAACTGTGTCATCCAAAACCTCTCAGGAGAGGTTTGCTGGGCCTTGGTACGACATGCTGCCTTAACACACAAAAATACAAACCTTGGGCCTGACTTCCTGGTTTACAGTTTATCATGACCTGGTCTTTCGTCAGCCACACTATTTCTGGTATTTTTTTTTAAGTGGCGTGACCAGTGCTGAACTTTCTAAGTTTAGTCATCATCCATTCTCTCAAAGCAAGGTGAGTCTTGATCATGGGATAGACTGTGTAGACGTGCACTCGGCCTTGCACACCGGTGTATTCCCGTCTGTCCTCACCGGGGTCGGTCTACTCATTTTCTGACCATCTATCTCTAAGAACAGAAAGGACCATCTCTGGTCCAAGAGGGCACAAGGGAAGAGCCAAGGGACCTTGTCAGAGACCTGCCATAACGATGTCTCCCCAGTCACCAGGAATCACTGCCTGCTACCTTTGTCATCCACCTGAAGAGAAGAGAATTCTCTTTCCCAGGGCACAGCTCTGGGCCCTGTGGCTGCCTGTGCCTTGTGTGTGTTCCAACAGAGGGCACTGTGGCTGCAGTGTGCTGGGGAGACCCCAGCCTCTGCTGTGCTACAAGAGGAGTTGGAAGGTGGGCAGCAAGGTTGATCCCAACTAGCTCTGAGCGGGTCCAGCTGGCTGCCCTCTATCCGTGTGTGGGGGCCACCAGGCCACTGGCCCGTGGGAGAGCCTCCTCACTGTGCCTGAGCACCCTGCATGATGGCAGCTCTCCCTGCGATCTCTATGGTTCCAAATAAGGCCAGGCTCTGAGAGGCACCTGGTTCTGTACAGACAGGGCCGAGCCCCCGGCATGGGACAGCCACAGGCAGCTGGGACACCAACCCCCTAAAGCCACCAGGATGACCTGAGCTTTTGGCAGCCTGAGACCACGTGCAGGTGTATTTGGACCTGCCCTTGGAGCAGTGCGAATGCTGCCTGCCGCCTCTCCCAGGGTTTCCTCAGCACTGTCATAACAGGCTCAATAAAGCCACCAGGATGACCTGAGCTTTTGGCAGCCTGAGACCACGTGCAGGTATATTTGGACCTGCCCTTGGAGCAGTGCAAATGCTGCCTGCTCGCCTCTCCCAGGGTTTCCTCAGCACTGCCATAACAGGCTCAGTAGATGCCCCGAGGTAGCCGTTGACAGCAGCAGGACTCCGCCGTGACCATGTACTGCTCCAAGGACAAGCTCTGCGGAGGCCGACATGAAACACCAGCACGGTGCCTGGAGCGGCTCTGGCTCGAGGTTGCAGCACAGCTTGTGAAAATAAGGAAAGGCATAAAGAATCACAAAAATATTTTCCAAATAAAAAGAAATGTCGAAACAAGAAAGCTGTGTTCTTTGCTTGTGGCCCCAGGTCCCCCTCACCTGTCGGGTCTCCGAGCCCTGCTTTGAAAGCTGACACAGAGGGCTGTGCAGCATGTAAAAGGCTGCTGCACCGTGGCTCCCACCAGCCGCCGCCATCCTGCCCCTTCCCTAAACCAAGATGACAAGAGACTGTGCTGGATCCTGGGGACCCTACTGACAACAGAACAGATGCCTGTGGCCAAACAGGAGGCTGAGCCTGTAAGGGTTGTGTTGTCAGGGATGTGCTTTTCCTCCAGTCTCTTCTCCATTAAGGGTACACATGGCACCCACTTCACCACGTTCTATGGCCTTACCACGTAATGAAGTCACAAGAACACCAGTCTGAATTATTTCTGCCCAAAGTAAACAAACTAACCCAGAGCAAGGCTAGTGCGGGTCAGTGTAGTAGTTAATTTTTGTTGCTGTGATAAAACACCACAATCAGAAGCAACTTAGAGAAGAAAGCTTATTCGGCTCATGGTTCCGGGGATTAGAGTCCATCACGGTGGGGCAGCGGGTGGCCAGATCAGGAAACTGAGAGATGAGTCTTCAACCCCAAACACAAAGCAGAGAGAGGGAACTGGAAGTGGGCCGGGCTACAGACTCACAGCCCGCCCTCAGCGACCTGCTTCCTCCAGCAAGACTGCACCTCCTGAAGGTTCCATGACCTCCCCAAACAGCACCAACTGGGAGCCAAGTGTTCAAACACATAAGCTAATGGGGGACAGTCCCCATTCAATCCACTACAGTCAGGAAGCTGAGTTCCTGTAAGAGACATTTACAGGATGGAGGGGCTGTACTTTTGAAGTTCTAGATGCAATAGATGCAGGTATAGCCAACATGAATGTGTTGGTACTTTGTATGTTAGTTGTTTGGCAAGACTCAGTGTTGTCAAGACATCTTTCTACACAAGCACACTGAATTCAAAGCCTGATCCAGGTTCCTTAGAGCCTTCAGTGTGCATAATCGGTGGCTGTGGAGAGGTTGGGGACCGTCTGCAGAATCACGATCACTTCCAGATGGGTAGAACTCCCACAGTGTGCATAATCGGTGGCTGTGGAGAGGTTGGGGACCGTCTGCAGAATCACTCACGATCACTTCCAGATGGGTAGAACTCCCATACAGGTTCCATTGTGATCCCGGTATGGCCTTGCCTGGACGAAAAACGACTGTGTGGGCCTTGGCACCACTTTCAGAGTGGACAGGGAATCCCGGGGGAGTCGATGCCTTCTTCTCCAAAGCCTGCTGGAGGGTGCAGGGCCCTTTAGATTTCACACAGTGTAGGGAGGACTCAGGAATGGCCAACAAATTGGCTTAATGTGGAACATGATGGGGATTTATTTTGCTCTGAAGCTTTTGCCTGGAAGTCCATTTAGGAAGCTAAACCTTTTGCCTTCAGCCTCCTGCTGCTGTGATGATACATCTGGGTTTCTTTGTGTCGCGTTTGCCTATGTCTTATGAATATGTCACAGAGGGCCACTGGAGGCCCTTGAGTGAGAAATTGAATGTATTTGGCCTCCTTCAGGCTGTCTGGGTTTGTCTTTTCTTGTTCACAAGCTTATTAAACATTCACATTCAAGAAACCAAAATTAGCAGAGCACCAAGGATCACACAGGAATTAACCGAAACTTTAGGGAGACTGAGGCAGGAGGGTGGTGACTTTGAGGCCAGCCTGGGCTACATAGCAAGACCCATGTCCTATGTGGGGGCAGGGAGCAGCACTTGGGAGGCAGAGGCAGAGGGATCGGAGGATAGCTGTGTCTTGGAGGCCAGCCTTGTCTACCCAGTGTTTTCCAGGTTAGGAAGGGCTACATAGGATAGATGTCCCAAAACAGAAACCAAAAACAAAAGAATCTGAATCTGAAGTTCATGATAATTTCACTGAACAGTTTGCAGGAGTTGAGACTCTAGAAGGCCCCTGCTCAGACCCCTCGTCCAATGTCTGAGCTTGCCTGGCTGTCTGAAGCTGGGGGAAAGTGGTAGTCAAAAGCCAAGGCTGGAGCCTGGAGAAGCTGCAGCTCCCGACATGTCTCCAGGCGACCCAGGGCCGCGTCCTGAGTCCTTAGGACCTCGGGACCCTGCGGCTCCAGCTGCTGACAGATGGAGAACGTCTGGCCTCCATCACTCAGGAGCTACTCCAACAAGGGTCCTGGCTGGGGGTGGGGCTGGAGTGGATGAGGAAGTAGGAAGTGGATGCTGAGCCTCGAGGTGCAAATTGACAGCAGGACTCGGCCTGACAGAGCCTCTGATTGATGAGAGGACACTGTTAACAAGCCTTTAAAGTTTCTCATTAATGTTTTTTTCACTGAAAAGAGCCACAAGAAAAAAATTCCACATGGACGGTAATTAAGATCGATCCTGTACAGTGTGGTGCTGACGCTGTTGGGAGCCTTTAAAAGAAGAAAGCAAACCCTCCTGTTAAACATTTTCAGGCTGCCATCTTCTGGGTCATTGAAGGCCCATGCCACATGTGGGGGGTGGTAAGTGACGCACATTTTGCGGGCTAAGGTAGTATGCCTCATAGGGAACCTGTTTGCACTGAGACCTGAGTCCACAGGATGGAACCTCCACATTTTTGTTGCCAATATCTCTGATTTAGTGGCCAGGGAAAGGAAGATTACACCCAGAGGGACTGAGCAGTGAGTGGGCCCGGCATGGTACGTGTGCTTCTCCAAGACACTTGAACCCTGGAATGAGCTGGCGGGGGAGGGGGAGAGCTGAGGAAGAAGCAGCTTTAGGGGTGTTAAAGTAGAATTCACACCATCCCCTGTGCACACAGGAACCCTTGCACCCCCAAGTCTCCCCACTACAGCATTTCTGTGTGGATCTGAACGTGAGGCCTGTGTGCCTCCACATCAGTTTGTTGACTTAAAGTAAGGGAAATTCAGCTGGAGAAGATCAGCATCCAACGCCGACCGTGCACAAGTGTTGCTTTTGCACGTTTCATCACCATGGTCACAGCAAAAGAGATTTCCAGCAGCTGTGAGGGAGAGGTCTGCAGCTCAGACATCCAAGCAGGTGGTCCTCCTGGTGGGACAGGACCTTGGGGTCCTTGACCCTAGAGCTTCCCTTCCCTGGGCCTCTGTGGGAAGCTGGCCTCTAGCCTGACTAGGAGAGGGGCTTCATGGGAGAAGAAGATCTGGACTCCTAGTTTCTAACAATGCACATTTCTGCACCTGGCCATCCCAGCAGGCCCAGGAGACTCCTGGAAGATATGTCAGGGAGGCCCCATCGCTGATCTTGCTTTCTCTTTTTCAACTTTTCACATGTGTGGTGTACATGTGTGTGTGCACCTTTACATGTATGTGGGCATGTGTGTGGGAGTGCACGTGCATGTGGAGGTTGATGGGAGTCATCCTTGATCACTCTTCCACCTTATTCAATGAGACCATGTTTCTCAGTCAAACCCAGGGCTCGCCAGCATGGCTAGTCTCACTGAACAATTTGTTTTGCGTACCCCTGTCTCTGCCCCCTGTGGCTAGAATTGCAGGCAGCCACCATGCCCACTTGGAAGAGTGCATTCTGGGGATCCAGACTCCAGCCCTCATGCTTGCTTGGCAAGTGCTTTAACCACTGAGCCATCTCCGTAGCTCTCTCTTTTTGCTCACCCCTCATGGATGTGCTTATGGAGGGTTAAACAGTCCCCACAGAGTTAAGTCTGGCAGCAGCCTTGTGAGCTTCCAGAATAAGCCATCACATGTGCCGACGATGTGATTACTGAAGAAGAGCCCTTTATAGCCCCAGTGTGGGACAGAGAGTCCTGACTTCCCCACACACTGGCACAGCCTGAAGGGATTTAGACACAGGAAATGATCCAAGGTTCTCCTAGTGGAGAAAAAGGACCATGGCATCTCGCCCCACCTCCGTCAATACTTACTACCTTAGCGCCAAGCCAGGCTCTGCTGGGAAGTCTCCTCTCTACTCCACAAGGCCTCACGGCTGTACCACCACTTCCTCTCACCTGAGCAGTTGCCTCCAAGGCATGGAAGTCAGGATTGAGCCACTGGTCTGAAGCCAGCTTGCTGAGCACCTGTTCCCTGGGTGACACCCTGCGTACCCACATCACTGCTCTGTAGCTCTCAAAAGTCACAAGTCCCGCTTCCCCGCAGCACACAGGCTTTTCCAAGACCATGCAGGTGTCCCCTCATTCCTCCCTCTATGTGCATGCTGTGGGTCTTTGAGACCCTTTCTGCAGGCCTGAGCTTGCTGTGCCAGGATTTACCCTGAGCATCACTCACTCCCCAGCAAGGTGCTGGCCCAAGGCACCAAGAAGAGAAAACTAAAGTCCCTTCCTCCTTTGGTTACCAACCAGTTGCTGTGGATGTGCACAGACACCTGTAAATATATACAATTTATATAATTATATAATTAACCAGATAGCCCAGCTCACCTGAGCCCATCCCTGGATCTCTCCCAGAAGGGCAGCGTTGGCACACAGAGAGCAGGGCATGAGGCAGCGTTGGCACACAGTGAAGTCTCACACAGAGAGCAGGGCATGGGGCAGCAGTTGTAGAACTTCCCTGCACCTGGGTGGAGAGGGATAGTCTTCTGCTTCTGGGATAGCGCTGACCATGACCAGAGGCCTCAAACTAGCTCTGCATGGACCAGTGCACTCACCCAGCTCTGCTTTTCAGGATCCCACCATCCTTTGTGGCTGTAGCTTAGGCAGGACTGTGACCCATCATAGCAGGTGCACCTAATCCCAACCTTCCTGACTTTACTGTATCAGGTCTGGCCAGCATTTCCATGACCAACTCTAAAAGCCGACAGAAGCCTGGTGTCTGTGTCGTAGGGCTTCTCCCAAAGGACCAGGACCACTGAGCATCCCTTTCCCACCCCACAGTTCTCCTTTTCAATTGAGAGAATAGAGCCACAGGCAGGTTGTTCAGGAGTAAATCTAGAATGTTCTAGCAGCTGAAAGGAGGCCCCAGAGGTGTTGTTGGCTGTTGGTGGTGCTGATAATCATAGAGGGGGCATAGGAGGTTGGGGTTGGCCCACCACAGTCCCTGGTTCTTTTCATAACCCCCTACTGATGTTCTCTGAGTTAAGCCTATGCTCTGGCTCTTACCTTGCTGTGCTTACTCTAGACCAAAGTCCAAAACAGCTACTCATCCTGCTCCCTAGATGACGGCATGTCTTTGGGGCTCCCTGAGAATGGCTAGGTGCTAGGAATGGGGGGATCCCCAACCCCAGCTGCCCGGGGAGGTCCTAGGTGCTCCTGCCTCAGACATTACCAGAACGATCAAGAGAGTCCCAAAGATCAGAAACTCCAAGGCACAAGAAATACAGAAAGCCATGCAAATGCGCCCTCCAAGGCACACGTGCAAAGAAATTCTGTTTATCAGATAGGGAGATGGACTCAGTGAAGGGCAGGGTGTGTCTGCCTGGAACAGTAGGGGGGACTATGCAGAGAGCAGGCACTCTCTGTTCTCTGTAGAGACCTGTCCTACCTCATGGAAACTGGAAGAAGCTAGTGCAAGACAGGGTCAAGTGTGCTTTATGTTTATGCACCCAGAATAAAGCCACAAAGAAACTTACTGTATGTCAGCTGCTAATGACCAACTC
The DNA here is from genome assembly GCF_000622305.1 of Nannospalax galili. NCBI lineage: Eukaryota > Metazoa > Chordata > Mammalia > Rodentia > Spalacidae > Nannospalax > Nannospalax galili. The sequence continues at coordinate 594,755 of NW_008329132.1, read as the reverse complement.
TGGGCGAGTCAGTTGGAAGGGATTTTGCATTTCTAGCTAGTTAAACATGTCTATAGGGTATGTACACCATACATACAGCATATTATACTGTACTTTTACTCCACAGAAAGGGCAGGAAGACAGTTGGTGAAGGGCCAGCAAGATGCTCAGATGATAAAAACACAAGCTGCTCAAGCCTGATGACCTGAGTTCAATCCCCAGAACCCACAGTGGAAGGAGACCCGCTCCCACAAGTTGCCCTCTGACTTTCACAGTTTCTCTCTCTCTCTCTCTCTCTCTCTCTCTCTCTCTCTCTCTCTCTCTCTCACACACACACACACACACACACACACACACACACCCCACACACACACAAAAAAATACATATAAAAAACAGCACAGAAATCACACACATACCACACACAGAGTCTCTCTCTCTCTCTCTCACACACACACACACACACACACACAGACACACACACCATGCACACACAATAAAGTGCATTTAATAAAAAGAAAAAATTGGTGAAGCTGGTTGTGAGGACGCAGGCCTGTAATCCCAGGTACACCAGAGGTTGAGGCAGGATGATCACAAATTCAAGGTGTGTCTGGGCTACAGAGTTCACAGCCAACCTGAGTAACTTAACTGTCTCAAAATGAAAAAGTGAAAGAGGTTGGGGATATAACCACACATACACAAGAAGCCCCGGGCCAGATACCCAGTACCCCCCACCCCACCCCACACACAAGCTTGCACACATAAGGCCCTGGACTTGACACCCAAAACTATACACACATAGGAGGCTCTGGGTTTGATACCCAATAAAGCACACAGTATACACACACACACACACACACACACACACACACACACACACAGCTCTGGGGAGAGAAGGGTTTATGTCCTTACAATTTCCACCCCAACAGACATCCACTGCTCTCTTCCCCACAGAGTTCCCATACAAGAGTTCTGATCTGGCTTCAGGCAGCTGATGGAATATGGACCCCAAGTTGGTAGAGGAAGGGCAAGAGATAGTGTGCTTCTCAGCAGAGAAGCTCTCCCTGTGCAGACAGGACATGTCTATTCATTTTCATCTGAGGAAGAATGTGTCTTTGAAGAGATCACCTGTAAGTAATGCGCCCAACCGAAGCTCCAAGAGTGGATGTCAGGCTGGGCCTGGACAGCTCCAGGGGTGTGAGATCCAAGGGCCTGTTCTCTAGGACCTACAGCTGTGTTAGGACAGTGTTGCAAAGGCTGCTTTAAGCCAGAGTCCAGACTGAAACATCTACCTCAGAGGATGCTCTCTGTGTTGGAATTGGTACTTAGTATTAACTGTCAGTTGACACAGCCTAGAGCCACCTGAGAAAGCAGTCTCAATTGAGGGATTGCTCAGACTAGACTGGCCTGAGGACGTGTCTGTGGGGGATTGCCTTGATTGGTAATTGATGTAAGAGGGCCTGTCCACTGTGGGCAGCACCATTCCCTATGCTAGTAGTGCTGGGCTGCATAAAAAGACAGCCAAAGACAGTCAGTTAAGTCAGGGAGTAGCATTCCTCTGGGAGTTCTGCTTTAGATTCCTGCTTGAACTCCTCAATGACGGACTATAACTTGTGAGCATAAATAAACCCTTTCCTACCCTAAGTTGCTTTCGGTCAGTGTTTTATCACAGCAACAGGGGTCACGCCAGAAGAGTACCTAACACGGAGAGTCTCGGACAGAGCCTCTTGTTTTCTCAGAACGCCTCTGGCTTGGTGTGTATGCATGACCCCCAGGGGCTGCAGAAGCTCCCCTGATGGAGACTTGCCTCCTTGATGTGAGGCTCTAGACAGGTTTCCATAGTGGGGTTGGTGGTGTGGATCTGCATGTGTGTGTGATGTGTGTGCATAGCTACCCTGTACTTCAGTAACATCTGTTCTGATGGACCCTTCCCTGCAGCGAGCAGGGGTCCAGCCAGAAGCCATCCTGGACAAGCGACTGTACTCTATACCTGTGCTGTTCCATTATCAAAGCTGCTTAGGGTCTGCACAGCTGGACACCAACAACTGTGCTATGGGCCAAGGGGAAATGCGGCGTGCCAAGAGGGAACGAGAGTGGGTAGGAGAGGCGCTTTCTTACGGTGCCGTTCTTTCCGTTACACTTCATTTGGTTGCTTCTATTGGTACTGTGGTTTCTGTTAATAACTTGGCTTATGCATTTCAGGATGATGGAATATGTGTGGCAGGGAATTCAGACATCACTCCCCAGCCTCATTTCTGGAAGGTGCAGTCGGTGAATGCCCCAGTAACACTCTGGCCAGCAAGGGCTGCTTCCACCACTGTATATGGCCAAACAGGGTGCTGTGTTGCTTGAAGAGGCACAGTCCCCCACACCCATTTGGAAGTTCTACAGGTTACCAGGCAGGCTGGGGAAGTACACAAATCCATAAGCAGACCAATGGCCCCCTGTCGCACAAGTGTTCTCTCTTGGACCCTCCAGGGAGCCTGACCCTGCTTCTGCCCTGGGAGCATCCTGGAGCTGGGATCCCTGGCTTGTGGCACTGCCTCAAGGGAGAACAGGAATGTATGTCTTATTAGTGAAAAGGACATGGTGGTAGGTTTCTGCTACCCCCAAAGTCAGCAAGATATCAAGATACATAGTTACCACCCAGACTAGGCAGCGTGGCTTCAGACGGATGTATTTCAGTGTATCCGAAAAGGGAAACTTGTACCCCTGCCTCCAACACAGCTTCAATTCTGAATTCTGCGCTGTTCTCAGAAAGGAGGTGCAGCATCCCCTGGCTACCACCATGCTGGCAGGCGGCCCTCATACCTGCCTGTGGTCTGCAGTTAAAGACAACAGAATGACCAGTTAAAAGCATGTCATTTTGTTGGAATAAACTGTGCATCATTTTACAAGGAAATCAATTGTACTTGGCACAGCGTGATGTTGTCTACCAGTGACACTGAGAAGGCCTACTGTAGGCTTTGCAAAGTCTCACCCTCTCGCCGGAAGGTAAAACTCAGCTGTCTCCTCACTCAGGCTACTTCACAACACCAAAGCCTGGCACTCTACCTGTGCCGTAGGACCTGACCAACCAGGCAGCTGGGAGGTATGTGGCCTGCAGAGGAACACAGCCCTGCAGCCTTCAGAGTGGGCTTGCAAGCTGTGTGCATCTAGTTCAAGGTGTGTGTGTGTGTGCGTGTGTGTGTGTGTGTGTGTGTGTGTGTGTGTGTGTGTGTGATTGTCTGGTTCAAGGTTTGGGGGTCTGTGAGTATGCAATTGTCTCATTCAAGATTCAGGTCCCCTAACCAGGCGTAGCCAAGTTCCCAAGTGCACATACATATGAAGGTCAATGTAACTTAAACATCTTGAGACACATACCCAGCGTCTGCCTGGGTATTGGATTTGAGTGAGCACCCTCAGGAGGAAGCTGAGCACTCCTGTTCTGTTTCCAGGCCGGGGACTTGTATGAGCTGAGAACTCTCATTTATTTAAAGCTGCTGCTTCTTTAAGATGCAGGATGACACATCTAAGTAGTACAACACCAAGAGGTATGTAGCTGTCTGTACTTTTCTGTGCAAACATCCCACTTCTGTGCAGGGAAGCAATGTGACAGGTATGCTGTAGTTTCCAGAAAATTGGTCTCAGATGCAGATGAACAGATTTTCACCAGCAAAAAGATGGAAGTTTGTGTGCTGAGCCTGAGTCAGCTGGGGCTGTGAGTCCTATCCTCTCCCACTTCCTCCACCAGGAAGGATCTCCAGAGCTTGGGCTGTGCCCACCATTCAGGCTCGAATGCTCAGACCACAGTGGTCACTGTGGCCTCTTGATCTAGGTGTTCAGAGGGACAGGGCCTCTCTATAGAGACTCCACTTGGTGGGGGCCCATGGCCTGCTGTGGGGAAAGAGGCAACAGTACCCAGTGGTGAGGGGTCAATTCAGAGGCCTGCTCATCCACGTCACCAGCTGTGCCATCCTGAGTGGGCCCCATGTCACCTCTCCACATGTCACCTCTGCAGTAGATTGAAGGGAGTCTCCAGGGAGGCAGTCCACATCAAAACCAGCTCCTGTGAACACAGATCCCGAAGGAAGTTCTCCTGGGTCATCTAGTGGATCTTAAACCCAGTGACAAGTGTCCTGTGAAGCACAGGGAGAGGCGATCGCAGCACAGAGGAGATGTCAGGACAGAGGAAAGATCAGAGGGCTACACCATGGCCCACAGAGCTCAAGAGACCAGGAAGGCTCCTCTCCCGAGCCCTTGAGGCCCTGTCAACACCTCCACTCTGACATCTGGGCTACAGAAGAGAGCGGACTTCTGTTGTTTGAAGCCTGATTGTGTGACTTTGTGTCAGCAGCCCCAGGACTCGCCTGCTCCTGCCTCTGGGTGACAGTGATGTCAGCCATGTGCTCTCTTGTCAGGCTACTGCCAGGTCACAGTGCAGAAGCCCTGGGCAGCCCCTAGCACACTGCCCAGCATGTGCCAGGTGCCAGATGCTGGCCATGGCAGATTTTAGATTTTAGAGTTGGAAAGCCCAGGTTCAAATGCATAGGTGCCTGCTGTCCTGGGACCCTCGGTGATCCGTTCAGCCCTGCAGGAAGGACAAGCAGCAAGACCCTCTTTCCGTCCTTTTCCCTGGAAACTTGCCAACCAGAGAAGCCCAAGAAGGAACTGCTGACTGGTTGACCACAGGATGGAAATGAATCTTTTCTGGGTTGGAAGTGGTCAATTACAGAGGCCCATGGAACATGACGGGCCCCAGGAATGGGGTGTGGGGCCACAACAGGGTCTGGCAGCTGCTACATCAGCTCAGCAGTCACCTGAGCTGTGTCCATACCAGAGGCACACAGAAGGTCCCAGAAAGACTCTGGTGGAGAGCCCAGGGCCATCTATGAGCCAGAGTTCTTAAAGCAAAGAGATCCCAAAGGCCACACTCCACTGGCCTGGCCCAGAACAGGCCTTTGCTCAAACCAGCTAGGTACAGTTTCAATACTAAGGATTTCAAGCAAGTTTTAAAGTCTCCATAAATAAAGTCACGTGGGGGCTGATCTAAAAGAGGTGAATGCCCAGTGGAGGAGCCACAGGGCAGGTCCAAGGCATTCGGCAGCACAGGGGATCTGAGACTGCCCCAAAGACAGCATTTCAGTTCTGGGTAGGAGGACACTGTTGTGTGGTGTCAGGACAGATGGACAAGATATTCCAAAAATAAACCAAGTCAGGGACTTCAGACATCTGAGTCAGATGAAAATACAGAGAAAATCCATCTGAGCCCATGTATACAGTAGGGTCTGAGGGTGTGGTGCGAACTCGGGAGCCATGAGCAAAAGACTGAGTTGTTTGACCCATGAGATGAACAGAGGCAGTAGACAAAGACCACACTGGGGAGGAAGTGTAGGCAGCCCCTCAGATGGGGGATTGAATGTGTAACTGTTACATTCAAATAACTCTGCAACTCAATAAGAGACTAAGTATTGGGCCAGTGATGCCTGACAGACCTGAGTTCAATCTCCATATCTCACAAGGTGGAAGGAGAGATTCAACATACGAGAGGTATCCTCTGATCTCCATACCCATGCTATGGCACATGCGCATGCGAGCACACACACACACACACACACACACACACACACACTCACACACACACACACACACACACACACACACACACGTTAGAGCAGAGGAGGGCATGGATGGTGTGAGCCCTGCAAGGGGCCCCCAGGGAACCAGGAGATGCTGAGCCAGCCATAAGATGGACCCCCTTGTCATGAGTGCAGGACATGTGGAATCAGTTCTTGATATAACAGGTGGTGACCAATCAGAAGAGAACAGCACATGGCAACCACCATTTCTGCATCCCTCGGGTGCAAGAGGCCATGTGGGACTAACCCCAAACACTGACAAAAGTCCTCTTGGCCTGCACTGCCCACACCCTCTTGCGGGCACCACCTGGCATAGGTTCTCTTCCTAGGCACACCACTCTGGCTTTTGACCAGGCAATATTTGAGGGCCCCCTTCAATCCTGGCAGGGAAGGTAAGATCCAGGACCCCAAGGTGAGCACATTCACTGCCCCCTCCCGAGTTGGGCAGCCCAAGCATCTGCCTCCAGTCCCCAGGAAGCCAGAAGAACAGAAGCCCTGTGGGTACCACAGCGGGCAGGCGGGTCTGAGCCCTGCTCCAGGGAAGTCTGCCTTCCCTTCTTCCATCCCTGTGTTTTACATAATTAGGTAAGTCACTTAATGTCGTGTGTCTTGTTAGAGAGGCTACTAATCCTTAGAGCTAACAGCACTAATTAGTGTAGAACACTTTGAAAATAGAAGAAATTCAGATGTAGAATGTAATTCACAGTCCTCTAGGAGCTGACACTTGTACTGTGTGCAGGCCTGGCTACATCTGGAGGACACAGGTGGGCAGAAACACTGGATGAAGCCAGGTGTCTGTCCTGAGTCCTAGGGCCAGTGAAAGGAGACAGGAAGAAGCCTACTCTGTTACCCCAGGATTTGGAGGCTGAGGTGCCCTGAGCATTGAGGACTGGGTTCTGGGCCTGCTGGCCATGGCTGAGAAGGCGCTCAGGAGTGGCCAGCCCTGACCGGGCCTTGCACACAACAGCTTAACAAACTTGGTCCCTCTTCCGTGCTCCAGGCTCCGACATGGGCTGGTCAGAACCTTGTTTCCCAGAGGGAGAGGCAGCATAGGCCACTGCAGGCGCTCTCTCCTTAAAGGTTGAGAGCAGAACTTTTACCTCAGGCAAAAGTTGCTCAGCAAGAACACCTGAGCCTCAGGCCTCGCTCACCCTCATGAGTACATCTGCTGCTGCTATTGGGCAAAAGAGAAACAATGCAAAGAGCTGTTGGCAAACCATTCTTTTAACCATTCTCTTTAAGCCATGGTGACAGTATTTACCTTTAAATCAGGATGATGAGTGAGAAGCTTCTGCCTAGAAGCTCTTCTCACCCCATGGAAACGGCAACAGCCCGTTAACAAGGTCACATCCAGGGCCAGCAAGGAGGCAGGGGGCACGGAGCTCCCCGAGTTCTGCAGGGAAGCGGAAGTAGAACTGGCTGATGAAGCCCCCCTCTTCCAGAGACACAGCTGTGGACCATGGAGGCTGAGCCATCAGACCCAACCTTCCCAGAACCAACTGTAAAATGTGAGCCTGGACAGGACTGGACTTGCTGTTGTTTGATAACTTTTCCTTTTGAGACATGTTCTCACTACATAGCCCAGGTTGGCCTCAAACGTGGCATTTCTCCTGACTCCTGTCAAGGGCTGGGGTTACAGGCATGCACCAATACACCAAACTTGATTTTGACTTATTTTTCAAAAGTGTGTGTTCCTCTACCCCAAATCCAGGGACTAGCCAGATCACTGACCTCCTGGGCATACTGGGAGCCAGGCACGCCCTTGCAGCACCTGTAGGCCTCCTCTCATGTTTTCTTTCAATGCTGTACAATCTTCTTGCTGCTTCCATCCTGGAACCATCTGCCCAGGACTCATACATGTGACCCTCCTGTGAGCTGGATGCCTGGGTACATCCCAGGCACTACCTCTACAGAGTAATCTGCCTATGTTGTGGGAGCCAAAGGTATAGGAAGTAGGTGACAGCTCCACTCGGGGAGAAATAAACACGTGCCTCCTCACAGCCACTGGGCTGCTACCTCAGAAAACTTAGACTTGACCTAAGGCCTTGTCCTCAGACCCTCAGCTGATCCTCCTGGGTAAGAACATTAATTAGCTGTGTCTGATCTTCCAGAGCCAGCACTAGGATTGCCCACAGTGTCTGTGTGCACTCAGGACCACTCTGCTTGACTGTGCCAAGGTGAAGAAAAACCTCTACTAAATGCTGGAAGGGCCAGAGACTCTGGACCCTCCTTTGGTGTTAGCCTGTGATGCTCAGACGAGTATCTCCGGGCACGTGCCCCCTGGAAAGGTTTGGACACATACAAAAAGACAGGCTAGAAAGTTGCTGTTCATAGCACAGCATGACCTAGGAAAGAGCTTGATCTTGATCAGGCCACACATCCTCCTGGAGAACAACGAGCAGTTGCCCAGGCCTGGCAGGCTCAGTGACGAGCCATCCAATAGACAACAGCTAAAATGGATGGTCCGAGCTGACATCACAGCACAGGGGCGCTGAGGGGTTTGGTGACGGGTGAAGTCAGCTGCAGAGGTCAGTGGTAGGAAACTCAAACTCACAGCCTAAGAGATATCTATAGCTTTAAATTAATGAACTAATTAATAAGCAATAAAAAGGTGCACACACAGACACGCCAAACCCTTTACATAGGCAAGGCAGGGGCTGGGAGCTGGCTCAATAAGTACGAGTGCTTGCCACACAGGCATGAGAACCTAACTTTGATCCCCAGAACCCACATTAAAAAGCCAGGCATGATGGCACGTGCTTATAATCCCAGCACCTCAGGAGGTGGAGACAGACAGGTCCCTGGGGCTCACTGGTCAGTCATCCTAACTACTTAGTAAGTTCCAAAACAAGTCAGAGATCCCGTCTCAAAAAACCAGGGTAGTTGGTCCTTGGCCGGCACGGGGGCTGCTGGGGAGGAACGCAGCTCCGAGACCCCCTGGACAAGGAGTTCAACTGTGAGAGTATGAGGTGACTGCTGGGCAATTGCAAGTTCAGGAACCTCAGTGGAAGAACTGAAAAATGTGAGTATGTTTCCCCACACTTCAGGGACTCCACGGGCACCTAATTTTAAATAAATAAATAATTTACTGAGAATTTCACACATGCATATAAGGTGTTTTGATCAAATCCATGCCCACTCCCTCGCCTCCAACTCCTCCCATATCGCCCCATCGCTTTTTTCTGATAACTTCATGTACTCTTTCTTCTTCTGTGATTTATTTTTTTATAGGACTTTTGTCTACTCTAACATTCCCCCCTCTGAAGAGGTAACCCTAAAATCTTTTAAGGATTAGATAAAAGCTCCCAAATACTTTTGACATTTTTGGCCTTTGGAATGGAGTATGTTGCTAAGAGGCCCA
>NW_008329132.1:540114-585676 GCF_000622305.1 Nannospalax galili | reverse complement strand
CAGGGTGAGGCAATTGGAGTACCCCTTCAGTGGGTCTCTCTAAAAGACTCCAAAACTGCATAACTCTTACCTCTAAGGAGAAAAGAAAGTCCTTGAATTGTGAATAGGAGATGTGAAGGAGAAGTAGAGGTAAGAGTAATTAGCATTACAAGTTCTAGACAAGGAACTAGAAAAAAGTCAGAACAGGGCAATTTTCAAATGTTCATATGAGAGCCCATTGGAGTTTCTTGACAAGGGCTTCCAAAAGCATCCCTCTACTGGGTTCCTCCTCATTTTTCTTTTGTCTGCCAAGGCTGGACTCTAGGGTGATGGATTCAGGATTTGCTTTCAGGTATTTTGATAGCTGTTGGAGTGGTTAGGATCAGTGTCAGTTCCTTCTCAAAGGCTTCCAGGTAGGGGGAGAAAACAAATTTATCCATCATTTTAGAACAATAGCTGGTGTCTCCCTTGCGGGGGTCTCTCCCTCTCTTCCCGGGTCATTGGCCACCGGTCCACAAGGGCAGGGGGAGCAGAAGCGATGAACAGAGTCAGGACGGCCAGTGAGCACTGATGGAAGAAAGCCCTTCTGGGGAGGCAGGTTCCATGACGCAGTGAAGCACCCTTGAACTCTTAAAGAAATATACTGATGACTTTAATCTTTGGTTATACTATCCTTTTGGGTGTTTAAGACCATACACTTTGCCCAAATAAATCAATTTATTTTTACATTAAGGGTCATTTGATGATCTGTTCCTCAGGGCTCACATGGGCTTGGGAGGAGCTCCTGGCTCCTTTCTTTTACCAGTTCCATCTATGTGAAGGTAAGTCAAAGGTCCTACTCAACCATGTCTGGCTTCACTTGGAAGCATGAATGAGATGTTTCCTCTGAGTTGACCCTTCTCTTTGTAGACTGAGCACTGGTTCAAGTCCATCTCGTGGGGTCTCCATGGCCTCCCTGTACAAGAGGACAGGTGACTCACCACAGTTACAGGACATTTTGAGAGATGTTCCATAGTCCCCTAGAACTTAGTTGACCTTGGAGGGCAAGAGGCAAAAACTGTCCTTTAAGTCCCTCTGACTACATTAGTATAGACCTCAAAGTATGGCTGTTCAACATCCAATAAGGTTAGCTCCACCAGTCTGGTACTTTTAATTACAATGTGCTATGTAGATAAGGTTTGGGCAAAACCCAAATATTCTCAGATAAACCTTAACAAGACACCTATGTTTTTAAAGAGAGTTCCCAGAAAGACCTTCTGAATCTGACTTTTTCTGTGATGTATCAAGGTAACATGTACAACATACCATTTCATTTCTGGATTTGGATTCCCACCCTTTTGCTCCCCCGCCCCCCTGATTTGCTTCTTGAAGCCAACTGCAAATATGGAAGTCTCGGTTGGATAGCATGTGGATGCTGAAGGCAGATTGTACTTGCCCTATGTCCAAAACTGGATCCTGTGAGTTTGACTTGAATTTTCTTTAAGTTTTTGTTTTTCTGAATATTAGCCTTTGATCTTGATAGTACATCTGTTGCATTATCTTTCGACTGTATCATCTGACGATCTTGAGTAGTAATTTGAAACTAGCTTTTCCATGGTTGCTGGGATTCGATCACAGGTTCCCCAATTTGCATGGCCCATGCTTTACTGACTGAACCATGTCCCCAACCCTGTTCTTCCTTTCTGAATGACCTGTGTCCTTAACCTTTGTTACATTCCTTTTTTAATTTTTTAAAAATAAATATAAGTATTTTGCTTCCACGTATGTAAGTGTACCGTGTATGTCTGGTACCTGTGGAGGTCAGAAGAGGGTGTTGGAGCCCCTGGAACTGGAGTTGTGGGTGGTAGTTAGCCATCGTGTGGGTGTTGGGAATTGAACCTGGGTTTTCTGCAAGAGCAGCCTGTTCTCTTAGCCGCTGAGCCACTTTCAGCCCCCAGTCTTCTTTTTATAAATTACCTTCATATGTTCTCTGTGTGCGGCCAGTTGTGGAACTCTGTGGTGGCCTCCATCTGTTGCAAGGGGAAGCTTCTTTGATGGGTGGTGTGCAGTATACTTGTCTGTGGATGTTGGGATACGTGTTTGGCATGCAGTGAGTGATTTCTCTTGTGGAGATGTGGCAGAGGTCTGGTTTTCTCTAGGATCTAGGCCCTCTCCAGCCACATGTATCTGGCTACATTTGCAGTGCCACCCTTGAGTTCCCTCCCAATGAGAGGGCTTTAAGTCCAATTATAGCTGTGGATTACCCCCTAGATAAAAGTGCCACCACTGCACCAAATAGAGATGGTTTTCTGTGCCAGTTGTTGTGGTTATTTGGCTTTAGGGCTGAGTTGGACTATTGATTGATTTTTTTCCCCCTTAGTAGCTTGCATAGTATCCTCTAGAACTATGAGAGCTAATCTTCAGGTAGTAGGTGTCTACTACCTGTTCCAACTCCATTGCTCCAAGTCCTGTGTCCGAAGTGTATCCTTCTTCAGCAATAGGGCCTTGCCTTTGAGTTCTGGGAGGTAATCAGGGGCTATGGCAATAGCCTGTGTTGTTTGAGAATCTCTTGGACTACCCTGACCAACAACTCAAGGGGCAATTTCTCCTGTCTTGCATGATGTTCCTTGTATAGCCTTCAGATATACACATGCATTCACGTTCAGATATCTTGTGTGTGGGGTGTGTGTGTGTGTGTGTGTGTGTGTGTGTGTGTGTGTTCAGGGCATTTTTTAGTTAATGCACACAGAAAGTCACAACTGGCTAAGTTTCAGAGAATAAGAGACCACAGAGTGTATAGGACTCCTATATTAAACCTCACCTACCCATGGCTCAGGGACCATTGCAGAAGAGGGGGCAGAAATGTTGTAAGAGCCAGGGTTGGTGCATGGACATAAGGAAACAGAGGCTTTCAGGCCGCTGGGAACTTGTTCATATGAACTTGCAACAATGGTGTCAGTGTGCACAAGATCCAGGCCAACTCAGTTAGACAAAAACCCAGCATAGAACCAGGGAAGTGGGCAGCAGGCCCCAACCCTAACCTAGGAACTATTGGCAACTGATTACTGCTGGGTGAGATAGAGTAGATCTTTAAGGGAGAGACTGCAGATAGGCTGACTAGACTCCAGTGGATGAACTTGCATCAAGGGACAGAATCTGGGTACAAATGCTTGACCAGAGAATGCTTAACATATATGACAAAATGCATGAAATCCAGTGGGGCGGGGCTATGGGGGTGTGGATGGGGGAGGGGGTCTAAATTTGATTAAGATTTATTATATGAAATTCACAAAAACTCAATAAAATATTGTTTAAAATGTAAATAAATAAACATCTTCAAACTATAAAAACAACCAAGGAAGGTGGCAATGAGGACTATCACCTGAGACACACACACGCATGTGCACACGTGCAGTGCAAGAGAATGCACTGTGAGCACACAGTAGGTGTGCCCAGGCAGCCCCCCCAGGACATTCCACATCTCAGGGTCTCCCTCTGCTATGACTTGACTCCATAGGTATTACATGTATTTGCTTTTTTATACCAACTATTCCACAGTTTAAACAAATACTTGAGCAGGTTGTCGGGGCAGGTGTGAACCTATTTCTGGTCAGAGCCCTGGCGTGGCAGGGAGTAGCACAAGTGGTTCATGCTGACCCCCGTTTGGAGTGGAGGGGTTCCCACCTGGCTCAACAGGCCAGGACGTGTTCTGCAAGCCCTCCAGTTGCTCAGGGGCCTGGGTTGCCCAGCATCTGGGATGGTCCCTCTGCAGACCTTAGGAGCCAGCTGTGCAGAGGCTGAGGATGACCTCGCACAGGGGCAGATTCCTGGTCCAACCATGCAGGGAGGAACCCAAGAGCAGAGACTGTCTTGGGGTCTCTGTCATTGCCTATGTATGAACCCTGCACCCATCTGCAGTGGTGGCTCCAGGACAGGCTACTACGGAGGACCCTCTTCTGTCTCACAGAACCAGGCAGGACAGCAGGCTTTGGCTGTGGTCATGAGACACCCCCCTGCCACACACACACACACACACCTGCAGGGATTGGGTCTTGAAGAGTAGACCTGGCCCCAAGATTTACATAATGCAGCATACGTGGGTAGAAACACTGCCCACACCCACGCTCAGTGCCCGGACCCAGGCGCAGGGCCAAAGTATGAGTGTCACTTACCCAAGGACCCAGAAACCTGCAGGCCAGGGGCACCGTTCTCAAGAGCAGCCAGCAGAGGAATGGGCTGCCTGGGGGGTTGCTGCCTGGGGGCTATCTTGGCACCCTTCCATGTGGCCAAGGTCTTTCACAGTCTCAATGTTAAAAGAACAGCTGACAATAGTTATTAAGACTTGTGCTCACCAGGCCTCTGCTCAAAAATGAAGCAAATCAGTCCCTTCAAAGAGGACAACTGACAGGATTTGTTACCCGTGGTAAAAAGTTGTATTTCTGAACAAAAATTAGAACTTTTGAAAAGGTTTGTCTTTCAGTATAAGCTTTACAACTTCCTGATAGAGACTTCTGGGCTGAGCCTGATAATGATGTTAGTGTGTATGTGTATGTGTGTGTGCATGCATGTGCATGCGTGTGTGTTTGTGTGTGTGTAATGTCTATCCTATAGTGAAATGTGCCCACTTTCAGAAGATGGTATAATGGTGAGTGACCAGCTCCTGATATATACAAGTCACGTGTATGTGCAGGATGGAGCTGCAGACTTCCGTGGGACAGAGTATTTCCCTGGTGCTGCTGAGCCCCACTGCAGTTGACCAGGAAGAAAACTGCACTTGTCCAGTTTGGGAACCAGGTCAAAGAAGATCCTTGGATTTCTGAAAAGATTGCTGACTTCTAGGTCCATGTCCATCAGGGTAGAGCTTTGCCACCAGCAACTCGGCAGGAGAACAGAAGCCGCTAGAACCTCGTTTCCTCTGTGAAAGTGGCTGTTGCATTTCATGTGGGTGAAAGTGCTGCTATTGAATGTTTTCTTTTTAGGAAATACTAATTTTTTTTACTGAGTATGTTATTAATGGTCTTTTTAATTTTCAGGCAGACTAAATAATCTTAATTTCCCACTTCCATTTTTGTTTGTTTTACTTATTTATACGAGTGTGTATATATGTGTATGATGTATGTGAGTGTAGACACACACATGTCATGGTGTTCATCTGGAAGACAAAGGACAGCTTTCAGGAGCCACCCCGTTCTCTTCTTCCATCTTATTGAGGCAGGATCTCACTCGCTGTTTCTGCCGCCGCCCATGCTCCTGGCACCGTAGATGTACTGTGTTTACAGATGCGTGCTACCACATCCAGTTTTTTTTATATGGGTTCCAAGGCTAGAACTTGGGTTGCCAAGTTTGCATGGAAAGTGTTTGTACCCACTGAGCCGTCTCGCCGACCCCCAGTTCCATTTTGCTGACTTTAGTAGATGTAACTCAGTTATCAATGACTGGGCACCTTGATAATGTCTAAATATAAAAGTCAAAAATGAGTAAAAGCTTCTGTTCAGAGTTTTGCATATGAGAAAGACACAGCAGTCTCAACAGAAGTGAGATATGAGAAGCCTGTTCCTCTCCTTGACTGTGCTCTGTGCTGGGGTGACTGCATCCCAGGAATCAATAGTGCACAATTTGTTATTCAACTACATTGTTTTGATAAAGCAGAGATAGACAGTTTCCAAATATCCTTTATATACTTATATACGTAAAATATTAAAACACCACCACCAAAATATGTAGATTAAGAGGAAAGAAAATTTAAACCTGAGCTGCAGAGCAAGAAGCTGTTGGCACCCTCCCAGCCTGGTGATGTCTGAGCTGGTGGGAGACACTGGCAGCTGTTAACCAGCAAGTCTGTGCTTTTTCCCTGTGTGTTTCATAAGTGGTTTTTAACCAGACCCCCTTAAAATGTAGTATTGTCAGAAAATAAACCAAGAAAGAAGAGATTGTAATTTAGTACCAGGAAGTTAATTCTAGAGCCCTCCGACCTTCCAGTGGTCATGTGGCTATTGATTTTCAATACCACAAGGTGGTATGCCACCCTAGGCGTGGGGTTCAGCGGATTCCAAGTAGTTTCTCCCTTATCAGTTGAGTCCCTGAGTACTTGAGCATTAAGACGACAAATGTCCACAGTTAACAGCGTGTCACATGGCAGCTGGGTGGACGTGCCAATTTTCTAATGAAGTCAGGTTGTTGGCAAACACACCAGTCATCATATATTGAAAGAGTCCATCTTTTGTGTATTTCAACACTCTCAAGTGCTTTGAAAGATACCCATTCCATCCTTGTGCACGGGCCAGGCACCAGGGGATGAGCATCCATCCACTGCCAAGACAGAAGCTAGCAAAGTGGGGCTGCGTTTCACTGATGTTAGAGATATTTTTTTCCAGTTGTGCTCCATGGAGGAAATAGTCCAACACCATTGCTTCTCCATGAGAGAGACAAGTGTACTCATTCCTCACGACCAGCTCAGCTTGCTCTCTGGGTGGAGGAGGTTCTTCATTTGTCTCCATTTTGAAGAAGAGAAATAGTCAAAAACCTTCCAAGTCTAAACCAGTATGTGGCTGGACTCTCAGATGCCATGATTCGTAAGCCCAGCCAGTCAATGGAGAGGTGGCCAGGCCCCAGATAACCTGACCACCCTTACACCTCTTCTTCCACACCCAACCGATAATAAATTATGGCTGCCATCTTGTATTGATTATTGAAAATGTTATGTCCGTGGGAAGAAAATGCCATTGCTTTTAAATATCAACATTACAAGGGATTTTAAAGTTTGGTGGTTTGGGATTTTTTTAAAGGAAACGTATGTGATAAAACTTTTAAGCAACAGGAAGGGGGATGCAGTGGGCAGAATTATTAAATCACACACAAAAAATCAATGGCTGGTCCAGCCAGAGGAGCAGTTCTCGGCTCAGGTAAGTCACGTAAAGTCAGACGCATGTCTCGCACTGGACTTTTCACAGGAATGGCGAAATTTATAATGAAATTCAACAAGGAAACTGGAAAAACAGCCAAATTGGTGCAGCAAAGTGGTTAATAGGGTCATTAGCCTCCTCGCTGTATTTTTTTGGACACTGTGTGCCTGTACCGCAGTGCTCGACAGCAGATTGCAGGAACAGGCTGACAGTTAGTCGCTAGCTCAGCAGTGCCGGGTACAAACTGCCATCTTCCTGTGGATTTACAGCTGCCACTTCTGCTGCTTCAATTAGTTCTATAGCACACAGATGTTGCTTAAACGTTGCTGCTAATGATACTGCAATAAGCCTAAGATTCATGCCATATTTTGAGGCACGTAAATTTCTCAAGTGGCACAATTAAAGTGGAAATATTAGGTGGCGAGAACTTGGCAGTCTCTCCAACTTGGAAGGCGCACCCGCTATGCAATAATGGGTCAAAAATTCATTCAAGTTTTACTGCTGTTCCGAGTTTTAAAAGACTTTTCACAGTTGAATGCAAAGTAGTAAAAACCAGGGTATTAGAAAATGAGAATGCAGTTTGGTTATTCAGACCTGACTTTTAATTTCAAATTGAAATCACATGCTCACTTTTCCAGATTATGGCCAAACGGATAAAAAAGGCACAGCCTGAAGGGACTTCGTCTTTAAAGACAGAAGTCCTGATCGGAGATGAGTTTGTGGCTGGGCACTGGGAAGCAGCACCACACAGGAGCCAAGTGCGGGTACAGTGCTCACCATCAGCCCTTGGACAGGGTCCCAAACTGCAGGCTGGGAAAATGTGTTCACACACACGCTCACACGCTCACAAGCATGATCAGCGGCTTCTCATACACATGCATGCAGACACACACACACAGAGACATGCTGTCTTCCCTCCTACACACTTGTGCACATGGACACAGCCACACAAGTTCAGCTTCTTCCTCCTGCACATGCACACACATGTACACGCATGAGCACAGACTATCTCCTATACAAGTGGTGAAGGAGGAGGGCCAGTGGGACTTCTGGGAGCCTCCACTAGAATTTCTCTCCCTCATTTGTTGTCCTGGGCACAGTCCCCTGGCTGTCGCCAAATTTTCTTTTCCATGAAAAATCTCTCATTCGGAGAAGAGCTTCCCCCTGACTGATTGTCAAACATGCTTTTGATTTTTCTCACATGCTGACTTAAAAGGCCAGCCATCCGGGCGACACCTCCGACACCCACCAGCCTCTCTGTTCCTAGAATCTTCTCACAGGGTGATGGCCCACCCCAACCCCATTTTAACTTATTGATTGGAACTGTCAAGTAAATGACTCCATCGCACTTCATCAGAATCATAGACTTCTGTCATCCCAATTAGAATTCGTGACCATGCCCCCAAGTTCTGTGTGGCTCTGCTGGTGGGGAGGGGGCACCAGAACCCCCACCTGCCTCCCTGCGGCCTGGTTCTTCCCTCACCTCCCTGCACCAGGGGCAAAGGCCTTGTGCAGCAGGTGTCAAGACCGGTGTTGTATTGTCCCTGTTTGCAAAATGTGCATCATCCCCTTAAACCACGCACTTTGAAGGTGAATCTTTCCCTGGGCAGGGTGATGGATAGTGGGTAAATTCTGTCCCATGTCCCCCGCCCCCAGTGTGCTCCTTCCTTCCCATCCTGGTTTCTCTTTCCCTCCCCTCCCCTGCCCCTCATTCTGAACCTAAACCACTTGGATTATTTACAGCACATCTAACAAATCAGTATTGCCTTGTTCTATAGCAAAAGAACAGTGAGTTCCCGCTGACCCCGGCAAAATGGACCTCACCAGAGCACAGTATGTATTTTATATGGGCAGTGAGACGCTAACGAGTAATTAAGAGAGGGAGAAATGTCACTGTCGACAGTGCACCCTGCAGCGGGGGAGAGGGGCCGTCGGCAGGAGCGCCACAACTGTGCTGGAGCCAGGAACGTGTCCTTTAGAAAGGAAGTGGCATAAGAAATGAACCTGCTCACGTTTCCCCACTGAAGCAATATTCCCCAGATCGCAGGGCCACGGAGAAGTCTGTGGACTGCTTCCCATTTGCCGGGATGCGTGTGGACTCGGAGCCCCGCTACTAAGTCAGACCTGCTTTCCCAGCTCTCTTTATTGTCCTCCATAATGCTTAATGTACTGTTTGTATATGTTGTCCTTGCACTATATTTTGATGTGCTCTCGTATATTTTATTCATCTCTGGCTTTCTAGGAAGGCAAGCTCAAAGCAACACTGCGAATAATTATTTGCCACCATCAATCAAGTGTCTATGTGGATGGCGCCTCCTGGGACAACCTCAGTCCTAACAGGGACATGTAAGGCTTGCTTTGGGGGCCATGCTAGTCTTTGTTCTGGGTTCTGTCGGTGGGCCCCTCCAGTGGACATGGCGCTGGAGAGCCGGTGGCACAGGGCAGCAGGCAGCATCAGTATGTGCTCCCTCATAGGCTGCTCTGTGCTCTGAACCTGTATGGGCTTAAAAGAGAGGACACAGGAGCAGGGGAAACGTCTCAGTGGATAAAGCTCTTGCCATGCAAGCCCAAGGACTCGACTTTGAGTCCCCAGGACCCATATAAAAACTGAGTAGATGAGGTAACCTGCCTGTGATCGCCATGATAGGGTGGTGGAGACTGGGAATCCCAGTAGCAAGTTGGTTAACTAGACTAGCTGAATACAGGAGCTCTGGGCTCAGTGAGACATCTTGGCTTGATAAATAACATGTGGAGGAATTGAGGAAGACACTCGACATCAACCTCTGGCTTCTACATGCACCAGTACACATGTGCATCCATGTCTGTGAACATGTAAGAGCAAAGCGAGATCATAGCGGCTCATGTGGCTGGTGGGATAAGTGCCAATTCCTTGCCCACTTGTTACTCCATTTAGAGGGCATACACAGAGTGGACCTGGGGCCAGTATTACCCAGCATGATGTGTCCAACAGCCTCTGGTTCTGAAGATGTGCAACATAGACCACGGGGTACTGGGGAGGAGGGTTTAGACCTGTCATGGCTACCAGAGCCCAGTCCCTATCAGTCTGTTCCTGAGAGAGAGAGCTCCGCATTCTTCTGCAGAAACACCATTGCTCAAGCTGGGACCAGCCTTTCTGCTAGTGTCTCTCCCTACACCTGAGTGCCTCTCCTGACTAAGACAGCCTGGTGCCTTTAGGCCCCGCACAATCCTGGCTTTTGGGCTGTGTTGTTTACAGATGTTTGATGGATAAATAAGTAGGTGCTCCTCTCTGGCACTGGCCTTCAACCCCCAGACAGCTTCTGTGCCCAGTGTTTCTACCTCTGGGGAAGCAGAACACTCTGAGTGGTGCTTGTGGGAAGACAGGTCGCTGGGTTAATGGAGTTATCAGCCTGTCATGGTTTCCTGGATGTTGGTATGTGCTCTGTCTGTCTGTCTGTTCGTGTGTGTCTGTTTCCAACAGTGGTACGTTGCCAAGATCAGGTAGAAGAGATGTGGAGGTCAAGCAGGGGTTGCCTGACAAAGACATCCTCTTTCCCCAATAGCAGGTATTTAGCAGATGGGAAAATATTAGCAGATGGGAAATCAGCAGATACATTTAGATCAAGATGCAAATTTCAGAGCTGCCAACCCCCAGCACTAAATATTTACGCTGCGCGTCACAGGGCCTCTGCCGGCTGCTGTTTCCAGTGATCCCGGGCAACTGCTCTCCTTACAAAGAGTTGCCGACAAATTCATCAGGAGCTAAACAGCAGAACAAAAATACAATGAGTAAATTTCTGTGGACTCTGGGACTTGTGTTCTGGAAGAAAAGGCTCGCCTTGTTCCTGAGTTACCGACTATAAACTAAAAGACACCACAAGTGGCAGAGAGAGAAGTTCCTCCTTTTTCCGATCAGCTGATATGAAACACTGTTAACCAGCAGGGTTTCAAAAATGCAAGTCCAATCCACTTCTTATAGTTTTCGGTACTGAAAAGTAGCCTTGAATAATGAACATCATCTCTGAGCCCCAGCAAAGAGCCCTCTTAGTGGACCATACTGTCCCAGACCTGCCCCACCTGAGCCCCACAGAGACCTCTAGGGTGAGAACTGTGACTTCTATTTTACAGGAGAGAAACTGAGTCTGGGTTCTTAGACTCACCAGGACTGTATCGTGTACAAATCTGGGGACTGACTCTGAGTCTTCTCTGTCAACCACATCTTGGGGATTGAACTGGATATTTTCAAAGGGATGTTCATTCTATAAAACTCAACAGTGACCATCTTAGATACCAATGGATTAATTCCTTCTGACAGATATTGGGTGCTCTTGGGGGCCTGTTATTGGGCTGTGTTCTGAAGATGTAGGCATGAACAGGGTCCTTGAGAGCACAGAAAATGACAGCCAGGCAGAAAGAAATAAGGCCCAGTTCAAGGACCGGCCATGAATCGGTTCTGGAAGTTTCTTAGAGTCTACTGCTTGGCAAATTTAAAGAAGAAATCCAGATTCTAGAGGTATTCAGCTCAGTGCAGGTGATGTGGAATCAGTTTCTCCAAAAAGGCCCTCACCCCTGGTGCGGATGTCCCTGCCTCCCTTCCTAAGCTTGGCCAGCTCCTGTAGACTTAGGTACCAGAATTCAAACTTAAGACTTGGGGTCCTTGATAAAATATGCCTTGTGATTTTTTTTTTCAAGAACTAGATGAGCATGTGGAATTAGCAAGTGTTAACACAGAAAGGCCCTGTATAGGTGTGTGAGGAAGTAACCCAGTGAGGCCCTAATCAGTTTTGCTCTGCTATTTATAGGCAAGTGTGGTTTCCTTAGCAACTGACAAGTGGGTTGCTACGGCATCTGTTTTCAGAGGCTCTAAGGCCCAGCTGCTGGGGCATCAGAAGGATAGTTAGACCTGGTCCAGAAGTGAGTCAGGTCTCCTAAGTCCCCCAGTTGACTCAGATGGCACCCACCACATTCCTATAGGAACCCTACTTCATGTCTGGGATCCATCATTTCTGTGCCCTCCATGTCCCCCCTCTGGCCCTACAACAGCCTACAGTCCAGTCTTGGGGTCACTAGTGGACCATACCCCACTAGTCTGTGCCTCCTCAGAAACACATGCATGTCTCCTAGGCTACTGCCCACTGGTCTGAAGTCACTAGCAAGGGTTTCACATGCAAACAAGCCCCAGCATGTGTCAGCTGAGGAGACTCACCCTTGAGAACCCATTTTACATATAGCATTTGGTATGCCTCAGTTTTGACAGATTTCTAAATTTAACCTTGAAAAAAAAAAAAACTTAATCTATTTTCCCACTGACTTCCATTGTAACAGAAAAACTGTCCCTTAAAAATATAGAGAGGCGGCTGGAGAGATGACTTCCCGGTTAAGAGCCCTGGTTGTTCTTGCAGAGGACCTGGGTTTGATTCCCAGTACCCATATGGTGGCTAACAATCATCCTTAAATCCAGTTCCAGGGGAATCCGATGCCCTCTTCTGATCTCTGTGGGCATTGCATGATGTGGGTACACTTACACACATGCAGACAATGCAGTCATACACATAAATAAAAAAATGATAAAATATTTTTTAAAACAGAGAAACTTCTGGGGTAAAATTAAGTCAGAGGTCAAGCAACATAGTTGGAGTCACGAGGTACCAGAACTTCTGACAGCAGTCTGTCACTGCTGAGCCTCGGCTCCCCGATTGTTGGCCTTGTTCACCCTTCCCTTCCCTCCTTCAGACCACACTGATGCTCCCAATGGCACAAACCCACCACCCCCCAACATCACTACGTGGCTACGTTTGTTATACGTGATGACATTTGTGTAAAGCAGTTCAAAACTTTGTTTTAATGACCTTGATGCTAAAACCCAGCAGAAAATGAGGGGAAAACAGTATACATCAATAGCACTCATGAACAGAGATGCAAAAATGCTAGCAAACAAAGTCAAATCAAACCATCACCAAGGGGTATCCCAAAAATGCAAGGTTGGTTTTGTGTTTGGAAATCATTAGCAGTTGCCACACATTTAATACAATAAAGGTGAAAACCTGTATGTCTGTCTCAGTAGGGTTAGCAAAAGGTAAAATCCATCAGTATCTCCAGCCAGGGTTGCACCGTGGTGAATCATGGGAGCGGCGCCCGAGATGAGGCCTTGTGGTGTGCCTTCCCTCCACTTCTGAGCACTAAGCATGCTATACTGGTCTGAGCAATAAGGTTAGCAAACAGCACTCGTAATGACAGGAAAGGAAAAGGAAATGTGTCCCTAAGTGCAGAAGATGTCATTGTTCAGCTGGAAAATTCCAGTGAATGAAGAAGAAAAAACAGTAGCGCCAACAGTATGAATTCAGCAGGACTATACAATACAAGCCCAGTACTTCTTAAGTGGGTTTTTATATACTACCAGCACACAAGTGGGAAGAAGTGAAAGTGGACATCTTTTGAGTATTTTTATTTCATATGTATGAGTGTATTGCCTGCATGTATATAAATGCATCATATGTGCACAATACCTGTGGTGATCAGAAGAGACCATTGGATTCCCCTGGTACTGGAGTTATGGACGGTTGTTAGCTGCCATGTGGATGCTGGTAATGAACTCTGGTCCTCTGCAAGAGCAGCCAGTGCTCTTAACTGCTGAGCCAAAAGTGGGCATTTTCAAAGCATCGCTACATTAAAAGCATCAAGAAGCAGGCGGCATAGGAAGAATTATAATGAGGAAAGTGTAAGATTTCTAAATTGAGTACTACAAAACATTTCTTAGGGGCTGCAGATGTAGCCCATTGATAGAAAGCTTGCCCAGCATGCACGAAACTCTGGGCTTGATCCCCAACATCCCATAAAACTAGGTACATAGTGAACTTCTGTCATCCCAGCACTTGGGAAATGGAGGCATGAGCAATCAGAAGTTCATGGGCATCCTTGGCTACATAGTGAGTCTGAGGCCAGCCTGGGTTACAATGAGACCCCAAGATCAATGGAGAGATATACTATGCTCATGGCTTTGAAGGTCAATATTGTCAAAATGTCAATTCTCCAAAAATTTATCTGAAATTTCTAAAGCAATTCCATTCAAATCCCAGAAGGTTTCTTGTAGAAACTGACCAAAATATCAAAAAAACAAACAAAAATCCTGTTTGAATTTTCTATAGATATGTAGGGAATGTGGACGAGTCAAACAACACTGGAAAACACAGAACTGGACAGTGTTATCAGTTACGCCCATAGTAACCAAAGACTGCGAACAACTCACACAACACCCATCAGAGAGATGGACAAACAGCCTGTGGTGTGCTCATAGGATAACATGCTACACTCAGTAAGGAGCTAGCTGTGGATGCGATGTGGACTGCACTCAAAGGCCGATGCTGAGTGCCAGCAGCCCAGCACAGCGCAGCTTCCGTCCATTCATCTTATTTACATGATGGTGGAAATGTCAAAGGATGTCTGGAGAGAGGCAGCAAACTAAGACGGAACATGAGGGAACTTCCTGAGGGGATAGGAAGACCTGTTCTTGGCAGGTATATGGGTTTAGGGAATGTACATCTTATTTGTCAAACATGTTCAGTTAATATTTGTGCATTTCAAAGTACATGAATTCTACCTCAAAGAAGGTGTAATGAGTGGTGGGGGCCTCAGAGCACAGATGAAGCAAGGACAGCAAAGTGGGGCTAGGGAGATGACTGGCTGGTAAAGCACCTGCCCTACAAGCACAAGGACCTGCTTCGATCCCCAGAATCCATGTAAAAAATCCAAGTGTGGGGATGCGTGCTTGTAATCCCAGAACTGGGAGGCAGAGATGGATGGGTTCCTGGGGCTCATTGGTCAGTCAGCCTACCCCACTCAGCAAGCTCCAGACCAGTGGGAGATACTGACTCAAATCAAGATGAATGGAGTCTGAGAAGCAACACCCAAGGCTGTCGTCTGCCGTCTACGTGCATGCGTATATGCACACACCCACACACATACATGCACCCACACAAACATGCATACTCTCTCACACACACAAAATGGTGACAAAGCACTGATGTTTTAGAAGATGGCTCACAGGTGTGAGTGAGCATTCTACTGTTTCGTTTTGTTCATGTCTGAAAATCTCCATGATAGAGATTTTAAATTTAGCACATAAAGAAATCATAATATAAACACTTTGATAAGATCTCAATTAAGTAAAAAACTTGAAATAAAGTGCTTCCCAAAAATGTGTTTATCTGTGTGTCTCTGTCTTGGGCCTCGGTCCCCTGGCTGGTGAGTGACCACCCTGTCCACTTCCTCCCAGAGGAATCGCTACGTGGAGATGGTATCTGAGAGTGACTTGGGAATAACTGAGCTGTGTCCTTGGCCTTCACTGTTGCTTGACATCTTTCTCTGTGGTCACAACTTGTCTCCCAATGTTTGTTTAGTGCCATGGCCCATGGCCCCAAACTCTAGACAGCAAGTCAGATGTGAACGAACTGTGAAAAACAGACAGTGTCCAGGAGCCTCTAGCTCATTACAAGTTTGTGGTTAGAAGATGATGCTGGGGGAGAGAGCTTAAAAGTATGTCTTTCAGCCAGGTGTGGTGGCACACACCTGTAGTCCCAGCACTTGGGAGGCAGAGACAGGTGGATCTCTGTGAGTTCAAGGCCCGCCTGGTCTAACATAGTGAGTTCCAGGCCAGCGGGGGCTGTTTTTTTTTTTTTTTTTTTAAAAAAAAAAAAAAAAAAAAAAAAAAAAAAAAAAAAAGGTGTGTCTTTCAACTCGCCATATCTCAAAATAAACAATCAGGCAAAAAAAATGAGGGTATTTTAGGCTGTGCATCACACCGCCCCTCAACTGATAGAGATTTATGTTTGAGACTGTTTTCAATCCCCACCCATCAAAGCTGCGCGTTTTTGTCTCTGGAAGTGCCCACTGCCCAGTAAGCCTGTGCAGTTCTCACCTTGTGAGTGTGCCTCTTGTCCATCATGGGTGCTACAGTGCGGTGGAGGCACCAAGGGGAGCTGCGCAGTGGAGCCTCTGCCAGAGCTGGGACCGCTGGGACTGTCCTCCAGGCTCCAAGTTTCTGACTTTGGTAAACAACTTTATATCTTTACTGATGAATTTTTCTTTTTATGTATTATTTTTATTTTGTGTGTATGAGTGTATTGTCTGCATGTGATGGATGGTTGTTAGCTGCCATGTGGATGCTGGGAATCAAATCCTGGGTCCTCTACAAGAATAGCCAGTGCTCTTAACTGCTGAGCCATCTCTCTAGCCCCTCCTGCTGAATAAATGGGCACATATGCTCTTCTCTACAACATCAACAAATGGTCTTAGAGTTCACAGTAGCAATACAACCTGAATCATCTGCGCTCTTACTGTTGAGTACAAAGGTTTCCTCTGGATTCTTTTCACATACGGTGCAAGTTCCAAATAGTGCCCAGATGCTGCTGCAGCTTAACAGGTCAAAGGTGCCCTGACAGTGTTGGCATTAGTAGTAATAATATTTTGTATTATATAAAATCATATGTAAAATCAGCATTCGAGAGTGCTGTTACATCTGTTATCCATACGAGTTAACGAATAATGAGCTGTGTGTCTTACAAATCAAATAACCACCCTTAAAGATAAATTTATGGAGCCAGGCATGGTGGTGCATGCCTTTAATCCCAGCACTCCAGAGGCAGAGGCAGGTGGATTTCTGTGAGTTCAAGGCCAGCCTGGTCTACATAGTGAATTCCAGGTCAGCAGGGACTACAGGGATACCCTGTGTCAAAAAGACCACAAAAAAAAAAAAGGATGAATTTATGAGGAGCTGATGGGGGGATGGCAGGGGGGATGGCGGCATACACCTTTAATCTCAGGACTTAAGAGGCAGAGGCAGACATATCTCTATGAGATCCAGACCAGCCTGGTCTACATAGTGAGTTCCAGGCCAGCTGAAGCTACAGAGAGACCCTATCTTTTAAAAAATGATCAATTTATGAAGAAGAAAAGTCAGCCATGTAGGAGAATTGGCAGATGGCCAAAGGACATCAGGGCGAGCTGTGCTGCAGACAGGACAGAGGCCTTCCCACACAGCCCCAGGACAGAAAGTGGTCCTGATGTTTAGTGGTGCTCAGAGGAGGCGGGGAGGTGGTGGGCAGCGGGTGACCACTTAATGCTGTGTAGTGCACGGGCCCCATAGAGACCCTGAGAACGTTGGGAGAAGTTGCCAAAGGCCCCTGTATATGAGTCTGTTGTGATCAGCACCATCCTCTGTGAGCTGCTGGGTGGAGTCTGCAGGTGCTGATTGCTCAGAGGGCCTAAAGCAAGTCTGCAGAACGGAAGTGACCTCACTGTGCCCAGCTTCTGCCACAGCCCTAGCTAGGCAGACTCTAAGGCTGATGCCCAGGCAGCAAATCAACACATAGCCTTCAGGATGGCCGCCCCAGCCATCTTCACAGAAATATAAGCTGTTATCCTTATTCTTTTTAAGACAGATAAAACCTGTCTCTGAGGAGAATTAGCTGCCAGGAAACTGCAAATCCCTGGGGAGCTGCTGGCTTTGGCTCCTCCTCCTCCATCTGCTTTGCTTATTGCATTTGTGACATTCCTACTGTTTCTCCTACTAATGCAATACAGACCTTTCTCCTAGAGGAAGAGGGTGGAGCCTGTTTCAACTCTCGCTGGTTGAAGAGCTGGCTGGTCTCCTCCTCTTCCTGTGTACCTGGCTTGGCTTGATCATGGTTGCCCTGGGAGGAGTGGCATGAGCTCAGAGGCAGGGTGCCTCTAGGGCTTAGCTCTAGAGAGTGGCTCCTGCTCTTGCAGAGGGCCAGCGTTCAGTTTCCAGCACCTGGGTTGGGCAGCTCAGAACCTACAGGAAATCCAGCCCCAGGGCTATCCAGTGTACTCGGCCGCCAAGCACAGGCACACACATACATGTACATACAAATATTAAAACTAAATTTTAAAAAAGGCTTTAAAAGATAGAGTTTTCCTTCCATCCAGATTGGCCACATGCAATGTCTCATGTGCCCGGCTCTGGCCAGTCTTCACCCTGGGAGGGATGCTGTCCCGCCCTCTGTGCCATGGATGAGCTCGGGTAGAGGTTCAAGCGGAAGAGCAGGAATAGCACTGCCGCCCACTAGGGCCTCCCTCTCTCAGAAGGACACTGTGAGTCCCTGCCATGTCAAAAACCAGGTGTGTGGGCTGGGCATGGAGGAGAACACCCAGCACTCAGGAGGCAGAGGCAGGCAGATCTCTGTGAGAGCAAAGCCAGCCTGGTCTACATAGTGAGCTCCAAGTCAGCTGGGCTAGAGAGAGACCCTGTCTCAAAAAGAAAACAAGCCCAGGTATGTTTTTGGTATGTGTGTATGCAGACATGTAGATGTGGGCGTGCACGTGGAGGCCTGTGTGTACGCAGACATGTAGATGTGGGCGTGCACGTGGAGGCCTGTGTGTAACCGCAGACATGTAGATGTGGGCGTGCACGTGGAGGCCTGTGTGTACGCAGACGTGTAGATGTGGGCGTGCACGTGGAGGCCAGAGGTCAACGGCAGCTGTCTTCCTCTATCTCTCTCCACCTTATTTTTCAGGACAGACTTGATCAGACCTGGAGCTCACAGAGTCAGCGAGGCTAACTCTCCAGGGAGTCCCAGAGCTCTGTTAGTCCTGCCTCCCCATCACTGGGATTACAAACACAGTACTACCATGCCCAGCTTTTTAATTGGGTGCTGGGTTCCAAACTCAGGTCCTCGGGCTTATACAATAAGCACTTTTCTAAGGGAATTGTACTCCCTCACCTCCACCACTACTTTTACTTGACTGACACTCTGTCCTGAGGACCAGCACTGCGTCTTTGCCTGCTCTTCTGTCACTGGCACTTGGGCTCTGTGCAGCTCTTGGCTCTTATAGACAACGCTGCTGTGAACGTCCCAGTCTGTCTCCTCATGGACCAGGTCTGACTTTCTCCTAGGTGCACCCACTCAAGGTTCCTCATCTAGATGTCAGTTTCCCACACAGTGGCTCTGTTTCACACAGCTGCAGCAAGCTGCGTGCTCAGCCCTGAGGAGTGGCTGTGGCCCTTCATCTTAGCCCCAGTGGGTGTGATGGGGGGTCTCCCCACAGGTGGGCTCTGCAGGCTGTGGATGCTGGTGGTGTGGAGCATCTGAGTGTCCTGGCTCTCCACATGTCTTGTTTGCCTCCTTGCCTGTTCCGGCCTGTATCAGCCATCCAACACTGTAGGGTTCTCTGTGGACTCTACAAACAACTCACGCTGTTACCCACATTAGGAATGTCTCCTTTGTGCCTCCGCTTCTTTCTCCAGCAGGACAGAAGATGGGACAGCAAGTGGCTGAGCGACTGAGCAGCAAGTGCCGAAGCGAGCACCCGGGATCGGCTTTGAAGCTTCAACAGCAAAGCAAGCTGGGATGAGCCAACCTGGGCTCACCCTGTTTCCACCTTCTTGGGAAGCTCTCGTGCTGCCTCCCATGTCATGACACTTCTTACTCTAACAGCATTTAGACTCAAAGAACAGGTACAAAGATCACACAGAGTTCCTCAGCCTCCTCACCTGGCCTGACCACAGTGACGTCCTCACCCTGGCTCAAGCATCAAAGCCAAAAAAAGTAGCAACAGAAACTAAAGGCAACTGTGGGGCAGGTGGTGTGTGGACAGCTCCAGTGCCTTTCTAGGCCCAGGATCCTTCCAAGGCGCCAGACTGAACTCACCATGGCAACTGCCTAGTCCCCTCCAGGTGAGACAGCTTTGCAGACTTTCCTTCCATGTCATGACCTTGGCTTAATTCACATTAGTAGTATGTCTTTAAATACCACACGTTTACAATTTTTACTTACAAAGCTAGTAGTTTTCCTTCAGGTGATGGGGCAATATGAACTCTCCATATGGGATCATGTCATCATATGCAACCATGTATACACATGCATGTCATCATATGCAACCATGTATACACATACATAATTCATATCCTTCCTCTTCTCACTTTCCCCTTTTCATTTCTTTTTCTTGTCATATGTCATGAGCTGTGATCAAAGTCTGCTTTGATTAGAAGTGGGAAGCTGGGCTTTTGTTCCCAGGCTCCTCACTTTAGGGGGAAGTCTTTCAGACCCTTGCTATCAAGCATGATGTTACCCGCTGGTTTTTCGTGCCTCGGATGCTGCTCCATTGCACTGAGGAAGTTCCCTTCCATTCCTTGCTGGCCAGGAGGCTGAAAAGTGTATGAGCTGAGCTCTGCTGAATGTCCATCTGCAGCTGGGAAGGTGGCTATCCAGGGCTCTCTTTATTCCGATAGTGTGAATTACAATCCATCGTCAGCCCGGGGCCCCTGGAACAGACTGGCTTGCTCAAGGTGCATTGCATTCACGTAGAGACTTTGTGAAGGGTTTTCATACCAGCCCAGGGCTTCCTTTCCCTCCTCCGTGCTCAAGTTTTGATGCCGTTTCAGGAAGTGTCACCTCCTCCTGTCTTCTCTGAAAGCCTGTGTGAAATTGATCTCATTCACCCTTCAGATGGGTGATGGAATTCACATGACATGCCCTGAGCTTGGAGCTGTCTTTTAGGGATGGCTTTTAACTAACTACAGATGCAATTTAAAAACGAAGGCAGGACTGCGTATGTTTTCTATTTATTTTGTATCAGTTAGGTTTTTCAACGCACTTTTTTATTGGTCAGCATTGGTAGGAGTTTGATATAAAACCAGGTTTGTGGAATGTGAGGGGTGTGGGTCCACCCCATCAGATGCAAGTGCAGCCCTGAGCTTTGTGCCCAACTGCCTTCACCCGTGAGGGCAATGGGGCCTGCACACGCAGTTGTTTGGAAGCATCTCAAGGATTCATCAATGCCCACTTAGTTATTGAATCTGAACACAGTGGGGCTGGTGTCCCATGGTCGCTGGATCCATAAGCATTTCCCTTTTTCCATCCCTGATGCCAGTATTTCAGGGTTACTTTTCATTTGTGTCTGGATCAGTCACACTAGGTATTCCAGCTCCTGTCACTGGAGAGAAAGTCACCCAGAACCTGCTGGCTCAGATCAGTTCTCATGCAGCTATGGCTCCTCACTTCCCTGTGGCTGACCTGGCATCTCCTTTGCTGGCCTCAGCTGGCCTCACCTGGGGAGCTGTTTCTCTTCAGGAGGTTGGCAAACTAGGCTGCCACGACTGCCTCCCTCACAGCTGCAGCTGTTTGCACTGACAGATGAACAGAAACCTCAGTTGGCTGCCGTGTGACATCTCTGGTTGTCTTAATTCCTTACATGGGGGCCACTTTGCCAGTGGTCAAAGATAGAAGTTCTAAAGCCAGTCGACGCAGACTTCAAACATACACAGCCTCCCTTTCCTGCCGTATTCTGTGGACCAAGGCAGAGTCACAAGGCCAAACCAGCACAGCTGAGAAATTTAAAGACATAGCAAAGTTTCCCTGCAAAGAGTGTGCCTTCTTCCAAGGAGGAGCTGGTAGACAGTCAAGCACAGTGGTGCACATCTTCAATCCTAGCACTAAGGAGGCAGAGGCAGGTGGATCTTTGTGAGCTAGAGGCCTGCCTAGTCTACACAGCAAGTGCTAGGGTAGACGGAGACCCTCTCTCTCTCTCTCTCTCTCTCTCTCTCTCTCTCTCTCTCTCACACACACACACACACACACACACACGAGGCTGGTGCGATGGCTCAGCGGTTAAGAGCACTGGCTGCTCTTGCAGAGGACCCAGGTTCAGTTCCCAGCACCCATATGGTGGCTAACAGCCATCCATAACTCCAGCGCAGGGGATCCAATACCCTCTTCTGACCTCTCTGACCTCCGTGGGCATTGCATGACACAGGTACACTTACATGCAGACAATACACTCCTACACATGAAATAGTAAATGAAACAGAAAAGGGTTTATGGCAGTGAAGCTGTCTACCACATCCCACAATCTGGCCACCATATAATTTTATTGCTAATGTACTTTACCAGTTCTCCCCTCCTCCGCGATGTCCAGTCAGGACCTTATGCCCACTGTCCGGTCCTTGTGGACTTGAATTCACAGCTCCTGTGGTAGTTCTTTATCCCGGGATGTGTGAATTGAAAAACCAAGCTAGCCTACAAACAGGGCCAGGATGACCACAACAGGGCCATCAAAAAGGGGAGAGGTATGAGACACAAGGACCTCACTGGTCTTACCAGTTCTGATTCCACAAGGGTCTGGGTAGCACAGCCCCCATCCTAGAGGTGGGGGGTATTTCCTGAAGGAACACTCTGCTGTTCTGCTCCTGGGGAGCTTTCTCTGTCCCTACCTATGGACAGCTGCAAGCCTGGAGCTACCTTTCAGTTTTGAATGTTGTCAACATCTAAAATCAAGACTGGTCCTCTTAATACCTTTCTAAAAATTGTTGTGGGTCAGGGCTGGAGAGGTGGCTCAGCCGTTAAGAGCACTGGCTGCTCTTGCAGAAGACCCGGGCTCGATTCCCAGCACCCACATGGTGGCTACCAACCATCCTTAACTCCAGTTCCAGGGGAATCCGAAGACCTCTTCTGACCTCCACAGCATTGCATTGTCGCGAGCATCAGGTTCCCCGTACGGGCCACCATTTGTCGCGAGCCGGGACTCTGTCCAGCAGAGTCCAGGAAAGACGACACAGACACCAAGGTGAGGTTCAAGCTTCTGTTTCTCTTCCTTCCTTTATTCTCTCTTATAGTCTCTTCATTATCTCACCCACTATGATGCTGCTCGTAGGTGCTCCTATATCTCTCACTTCATTCTCTCTCACTTTATTCTCTCTCACTTCATTCTCTCTCACTTCATTCTCTCTTACCTCATTCTCTCTCACTGTGATGCTGTCTCGTTGTTGCTGTTCTGTTCTCCTCTGTTCTGTTCTCCTTTATTACACACCTCAGCTGTTCATATAGCGTTTCCAACAGCCCTCCCTCTAGCCAGGACCAATCAGGGCACACACACATGCAGCGGGCAGGCAGAGTGCAGCTCATTAGCCACGTAGCAAGATCATCAGGCTGGCAGCACCTGTTTTTGGGCTCACCATACTTCAGAGTTGGGGTAAACAAGCGGGAATCACGAGCCTTGGCAATCAGCCAAGAGTTGAAGTAAACAGCACGAGGTTTGGCAGCCAGCCAGGGCTCCATCTTTGGCTGGCTCGGCTGTGCTCGCTTCCCACAAGTGCTCTGTTCCTATTACCTGGCTTAGATTTGGTGAGGACAGGGGAAATCTTGGGAGTCTAGTGTACACGATTAGCAGTACTATCAATCCGCATGGCAGCTAACAACCTTCTGTAATTTCAGTACCAAGGGAGCCAATGCCCTCCCTCTTCTGGCCTCTTTAGACATGTATACTGCACTCACATACATGCAGGCAATACGCTCGTACACATAAAATAAAAATAATTTTTGTGTGTGGGGGTTTCTTTTTTGTTTTTTGTCTTTTTGAGACAGGGTCTCCCTGTAGCCCCAGCTGTCCTGGAACTCACTATGTAGACCAGGCTGGCCTTGAACTCATATTGAGGGTGCATAAGGCAATTCCCCTCCACCCTTCTAAGAAGCCAGTGTGTAGCCTCATGGCCATACCATAACCTGCCCCTACTCTGGGGCCATTTCTTCTTTTATAAATACTGACATTGACTATGTAAAATCCAGTCACTACCGCCAACTCCTTCTGTTCCCTTAAAGTTCTTCCCGCAGAAGGAATGGTTTTTGTTTTGTTTGATTCATGTCTATTCTGTGTTTTTTCCTACTATTAGCTAACATTCCTATGGTCTTTAGCTATAGGAAGCTAAATGGCACAATACTCTACCTAAAACCACAAAGTCTTTGGGTACATTTCCTTTCTTTTTTTTTCATTTAAAGGTTTATTTGTGTGTGTGTGTGCATGCTTGTGCATGTGTGTACGCATGTGTGTGCATGTGTGTGTGCATGTGTGTGCATGTGTGTGCATGTGTGCACGTGTGTGCTTGTGCATGTGTGCATGTGTGTGCATGTGCACGCTTGCGTGCTTGTGCGTGTGTACGTGTGTGTGCGTGTGCTGTGTGTGTGGTGCCTGTGGAAGCAAGAAGAAGGCATAAGAACTCTGGGAAGTAGTTACAGATGGTCATCAGCCACCATGTGGTGCTGGAAACCAAACCCAGGTCCTCTGCAAGAACAGCAAGTGTTCTTTAACTACTGTGCTGTCTCTCCAGCCCCCTTGGCTACATTTCCAATTTTCCGTGTTCATTGCCATCCACTGGGCAAGCTGGAATTTTATCCAGATATGTCAGTCAGGAAAGACAAAGAATATAAGAATGTTCCAGATAAAGAAGGACAAAGAAGACAGTACAGCCACATTAGTCAGTTTCTTTTTGCTACAGCAGAATACCTGAAGAAAGGGATAAAAAGAAGAAAAGTTTTCTTTGGGCCTGTGGCTTCAGTCCATGTCAGTTAGCTCTAACGTTTTAGGCCTGTGGCAAAAAAAGACAAAGGAAAGCTGTTCTCCTTGTGATGGTCAGGGAGCAGAGAAAGACAGGGAGAGCCAAGAGTAAGGTGTGCTCTTCAGGACAAACTACCCGAAACCTATTTCTTTCAGCCAGTTCCCACCTCCTAGTCCCTACACCTAACAATAATGCTGTCAAATTAGGAACCCATCAGTGGATTGGCCCATTGATTAGGTCAGAGCCCCATGATTCAGTTGTCCCTCACCAGCTTCACTGGCTAGGGAACAGAGCTCCAACACCTGGGCCTGTTGGGAGGATATACTGCATTCAAACCATGATAGCAGCCAGCTGCTGGACTGGGATATTGTAAGAATGAAAGACATTGGAGCCATTCACCAGACTGGAATGGTAGAGGAACTATCCCAGCATCACACTGGCTAGAGCTGGGGGCTGTGGCAGGGTTGAGTCAGGAAAACCCTCCGTCCTGAAAAACACAGCTGAGAGAAAGTAGAAACCAAATCCTCATTTGGCTTCCCAAGCAGTCCAGACAAATTCACTCAGGAAGACTGCACATCAGCAATGGTGTGACCAGAGTCCATGAAACTGAGCAAAAGATATAGGCCATTAGCATGTGTGTATGTATACATGTGCATAGTGCACGTGTGTATGTGTGTATAAGATATAGACCATTAGCAATGCTATGGGTGCATGTGTGTATATGTGTATACGTGTGCATGTGTGTATTTGTGTATATGTGTGTAGTGTATGTACATGTGTATGTACATGTATCTATAGTGCATATATGTGCATGGTGTGCATGTACATGTGTGTCATACATGTGTATATGTGTGTATGAGTGTGGTGACTGTGTGTTATATGTACGTGCATGTATGTGGTACATGTGTATGTGTGGATGTGTGGTGCATTTGTGTGGTACGTGTGTGTGTGCATATGGAGGGATTCTTGTGTGTGGGTGTGGTGTATGGGTATGTGTGTGCATATGTATATGTATTTACAGTGTGTGTAGTTTATATGTGCATAGTGCATGTGTATATATATGTGTGCATAGTGCGTGTGTGTATGTGTGTATGTGTATGGTGTGTATATGGGGTATGTATGTGTATGTGTGTGGTGTGGTATGTGTATGTATATGTAGGGGATGCATATGTGTGTGTATATGTGTGTGTTTATGTGGTGCTATGTGTGCATATGTGTGTGTGCATGTGTTTATGTGGTGCTGCATGTGCATATGTGTGTATATGCATGTGTTTACATGGTGCTGTGTGTGCATATGTGTGTTTATGCATTTACATGGTGCTGCATGTGCATATGTGTGTATATGCATGTGTTTATGTGGTGCTGCGTGTGTGTATGTGTGTATATGCATGTGTTTATGTCGTGCTGTGTGTGCGTGTGTATATGCATGTGTTTATGTGGTGCTGCGTGTGCATATGTGTGTATATGCATGTGTTTACATGGTGCTGTCTGTGCATATGTGTGTTTATGCATTTACATGGTGCTGCATGTGCATATGTGTGTATATGCATGTGTTTATGAGGTGCTGCGTGTGTGTATGTGTGTATATGCATGTGTTTATGTCGTGCTGTGTGTGCGTGTGTATATGCATGTGTTTATGTGGTGCTGCGTGTGCATATGTGTGTATATGCATGTGTTTACATGGTGCTGTCTGTGCATATGTGTGTTTATGCATTTACATGGTGCTGCATGTGCATATGTGTGTATATGCATGTGTTTATGAGGTGCTGCGTGTGTGTATGTGTGTATATGCATGTGTTTATGTCGTGCTGTGTGTGCGTGTGTATATGCATGTGTTTATGTGGTGCTGCGTGTGCATATGTGTGTATATGCATGTGTTTACATGGTGCTGTCTGTGCATATGTGTGTTTATGCATTTACATGGTGCTGCATGTGCATATGTGTGTATATGCATGTGTTTATGAGGTGCTGCGTGTGTGTATGTGTGTATATGCATGTGTTTATGTGGTGCTGTGTGTGCGTGTGTATATGCATGTGTTTATGTGGTGCTGCGTGTGCATATGTGTGTATATGCATGTGTTTACATGGTGCTGTCTGTGCATATGTGTGTTTATGCATTTACATGGTGCTGCATGTGCATATGTGTGTATATGCATGTGTTTATGAGGTGCTGCGTGTGTGTATGTGTGTATATGCATGTGTTTATGTGGTGCTGTGTGTGCGTGTGTATATGCATGTGTTTATGTGGTGCTGCGTGTGCATATGTGTGTATATGCATGTGTTTATGTGGTGCTGCGTGTGTGTATGTGTGTATATGCATGTGTTTACATGGTGCTGTGTGTGCATATGTGTGTATATGCATGTGTTTACGTGGTGCTGTGTGTGCAGGCCAGAGACTGATGTCCAGTATCTTTCTCAACCTTATTTTTGGAGACAGGCTCTCAGTGAAGCTGGAACTCTTCGACTTGGCTAGGTGGCCGGCTAGTGAGCCACTGGGAGCCAGCTCTCTCTGCTCCCCTGGCGTTGCAGCCATGTGCCTGAACCAGGCTCTTATGTGAGTTCTAGGACTCCACATTCCAGCCCTCATGCATGGCAAGCACTTTGCCTACCAGCTATGTCCCCAACCCAGCTTCGCCACTTTATTCTCACAGATTTCCTGTACCTTTGGACCTATTGCCAAGTAAAAAGGCTTTAGAAAGTAGTTTTGGTTTCTGGGCACCTGGGCATTACATGGCACTCCTTCAAACTACCCAGACAGCCAGCAAGTGCCCAAAACCAGTCCTGAGGGGTATGGAATGGCGGGACCACAGGGCAGCCCAGCCATGGGGATGGCCGGCTCAGCCTGGGTAGGCTTCGTGGAGCCTGTCCCAATCCCCCAGCCAGGGGCAGGGAGCAGCCCTCAGTTGACTTTGGGTTCCAGCACCAGAGCATGTGTGCTCAGAGTGGGACTGGGCATGCATTAGTGCACACAACCTGCAGACTGGCTCCTTCTTCATGAGCTGATCCAAGAGCCATCCGTGTGTCCACACTGGCCTCTTAATTTCGGTTTTACTGGCGAGGCAGCTATCGAGCAGAGTGAGGCAGAGTGCCTTCCTTAAGTGTGTGGAGCCGGGCAGCTGAACACCTGCTCTCCCCCTTGGCTGGAAGCCCTCCGATGCCCTCGGCATTGGATTGATGCTCCCCATTGGGCCTGTCTTCAGTTTGGTTTCAGGCACTTTCCAATAAGTGCATGGAGTGCTCTGGGGCTGAGGAGAGGCGCTAAAGAAATCAATACGTGTTCATCATCATCTCGGCCATGCTGCAGCGACGCGTCTCCTGGGCCCGGCCCACCCGGGGCGCGTGCTCCCAGGCTGTGCTGCTGGTTTTGTGCTTCCTCGTGGAGAGCCAACCAGTTCTGTCTCAATAATGATCAATATCACTTTATCAATGAATCACCATCACCAGGCATTTTAGCTGTCAGGTGCTCCTGTCTAAGGAAAGTGCTGTCCAGCCCTTGGGCCGCCTATTCCAGGGGCAACCTTCCTTTGTAGGGTGTCTGTAGTCTGACTGAATGAGGGGCTACCTGAACCACACTAGGGCTCGTCACTCAAGAGCTGGGTTCTAGCACTCTGTCTGGGTGTTTTCCATCACCTTTTGAGGAAGGAAGATGACTCCTCACCCCAGGAGCTCCCAGGCCCTCCATGATTCTTTTGTGGGTGGAAATAGGGCAGCACTTTCTTGTGCCAAGCTTCCACACAGACCTTATTCACCTGATAGGAGCTCGCAGTGAGGAGGGAAGGAATGCAGGTGCAGTGGGACCTGCTCACCTTAGGAATAGGCTGATACCACTGCTGGGCTGAGCCTGGCTGCTCCCAGGCTGAGGTAGGCTGGGAGCCACCCAAGCAGCCAAGCAGCCTGTGAACAAGACACAGCCCTCGTCACCAGCGGGAGCATGCCTTTTCTTTTCCCTCTGCACATCGGAGAGGGTGGAAGGACATTTCAAGTGGGAGGATGAGCCCAGCTTTTTTGTCCTTACTGGGTTTTACTTCAGAGCCATTTGTTACATAAATGCAGAAGTGACTTCTAGATGCTGTGAGATTAGGTGCAGGTGTCCTTCCTACAGAGTCCTCGTGTGCTTAGCACTGGGACAGGCCACTCTGACCCCCTCTGTCAAAGGGGGTCAGTCCCCCTCGGTCCCTATCCATATCCCACCCAGTCTGATTACAGCTCTCTGATCTCCACCTTCCCATTCCCTGTTAATTACCCAGCTCTACCTCCCACTTCGCAGGGGGACAAATTGAGTCCCCATAAGAGATTGTTGTTGCCCCAAAACTGGGCCAGTCATGACTCCCCGCTTCTTCCACCCATGCTCAAGACCATCTCCCCGAGTCCTCACAGGCCACACCTGCAGCTGGAAGGAATGTGGTCCCAACTCTTCAGGGGTGACCTGTCTGTCTCCTGCCACCATGAATCTGTCCCCTCGGCCCCTTGGGGCATCTCTTGCTGTACTCTACTGTCCGGACCCAGGAGTGCCTCCTGCTGGACTCTGCTACCCTTCCTTCCTGGGCTGCCATCTACAGTCTCACGCCCAGGCTCACCCATGTCCAGATGCACAGGAGTTCACATACCCTGCTTAAAACCCACTATCGGTTTCCAACCAAGCCCTGTCCTCAGCATGGGCCACAGGGCCTGTATGTTCCCTTCTTCTCATCCCTGCCATCTCCCTTTCCCCACCCCCAGCCTCGGGACACGCTGGGTGTCACTCCAACTCCTTCACTTCTGTGTGTTCCCTGGATTCCTCCTCAACGTGGATGGTGTCCAGGCTGGCTGCCTGCACCATGGCAGGAGCCTGGGAGTCCAGTAGCTCCTTGACCAGGAGCGCCTGATGGAGACAAAGGAAACTCCCCTGGCCATGGTGTGGGCTTTTTAAGGAACGAGCCCTGTCCCATAAATAATTTTCCAGGCCTGGTGACAGCAGATGCGCTCCGTGGCTGCTGCTGGTTGCTCGCTTGACCTGTAACCTCTGACTTCATGTGAGTGAGCTTGGTCCATGGTCTATAGCTTCGGGAGGGCCTGGTTAAAGGATGCTATTGACAAGGCATTTATAAATATTTAATCTTTGCATTAAAAATATGGGGTAGAAGAACCATTAGTAGCTGACAATAGAAACCTTTCTCTGCCGATCATGGGGGCAGATTTTGATCAGGCTAAATGACATTGTTGTAAGTTGAAAAATGTAAATAAGTGTTGTTTACAAGTCAGTTATGGCCCAGACCCGTGGTCTTGGATCTGAACTCTGAGCTGTCGATTCCACTGAATCTGTGCAAAGTCCAGTCCGTTCTACAAAGCAAAATGGATGGTTTATTTACGCCCAGTGCCATTAAGAATGAGGAGAAAAGTTCAGCCCAGGATAAGAAGCTTAAATCTTGATTTCTCCCTTCCCCTCTCAAAAAGAATGGATTCCTTGCATTGTAAATTATCCAGCCCTCATCCTAAGGTTGGCAGCTGCTGCAGGCTGGAATGGACATTGCATAATCTTAAATATTGATTCTTGCTAGATGCCCCCCCCAAAGCAATCTGAGAGCCCCAAGCTCTCCTGGACAACATGTCCAGGAAATCTCCTTGGCCGTAGCTCACTTCTGATGCCTCCACCCCTGCCGACAGGGAGATCCATTCTGATTAGAAAGTTCTAGGAGAAAGCAGTCGTTAGGATCAGCTTCTCCATCACAGTGACCATAATGCTGAAAGCCCTCCAGCTCTTATCACCCCCAAGTCAAGCTTGTCCACGGTAGATGGAGCAGCCCTGGCAGAACAAAATCCCTATGTGCAGCCCCCTCCAAAGGCAGGTGCGAAGCAGGCAGGGCTGCCCCTGTCACTCCACAAGCCAAACCAACAACGCCCTCAGAAACAAAATGATGTTCATAAAGCAAAGTTATGTGGTGTGGTGTTTGCAGCCAGACCAGAGTCCCCCCGGCATGAGGAAAATCGAGGTGTGGGTTTTAGGAGGCTGAAGACAATGGTCTGTGTAAATCCATTAAGGCTAAAAATGAGCCACTTCTTACCCCTCGTGCTGCACAGACCGCTTAGCTTTGGTGGCAGGAAACAGCAACCACCACTCGGAGAACACACTTCCTTTCTCAGGCTCCCCGTCCAAGGAGTGCAATGCTGCCATGACTAAATACAGACAAAAACCAACTGTCAAGGATCACTTTGGATTGGCAACTTGTGGTACAATTTCATGAAAAGCAATTAATTCTTCTAGTCTTCCGCGGCTGCAAGCTTCATGATCTGTTACCTAAGCAATCAACCTTGGTTACCTGCCGGTAGCAACGAGGGTAGAAGATTGCTGATCCCTTCAGTTTGGGGTTTAAAGGATTTCCCCTGGAGCCATTTGAAACGCCCTCATCATCTGAGCCCCAGTGATGAGCTTTTGTCTGTTCTGTCTGTGGAAGCTTTGTGAGAAGATGTAGGCCGGCAATCTTCATCCAGAGCAACACCACATTTCCACTGGTAGTTTTTGACTGAGTCCTACAGTTCTGGAAGACTCTGTCCCCACAAAGCCCTATCCAAATACCATGGACAAGCCTGCCAATCAGCTGATTTGGAGGGTTGATCAAGGTTGGGTCTGATATAGCTTTTTTTCCATGAGTACCTGCCTCGGGTGGCATTCTGACACACACTGGAGTCACCTGGAAGCAGGACCTCAATTGAGGAATTTCCTCCATCACACCAGCCTGTGGGCACCTCAGAGGGGCATTTTCTTGATTGCCGATTGATGTAGGAGGGCCCAGCCCACTTTGGACGGTGCCACCTCTTGGCAGGTGAGACTGGGCTCTACAAGAAAGCTAGCTGAGTGAGCCAGGGAGAGGGTGAGCCAGCGAGCAGCGTCCCTCCATGGTCTCTGCTTCAGTTCCTGCCTCCAGGTTTCTGCCTTGCCTGCCTGCTTGACGTCCCTCAGTGATGGACTGTGATGTGGAGCCATAAGCCAAGTGAACCTTTTCCTCCTCAAATTTTCTTTTTGGTCACAGTACTTATCACAGCAACAGAAAGCCAACTACAACACTGAACAAGCATGAACAAGTGAGCTCAGACACTCAACAGTTAAAAGAAAAAACAACAGGCTATGGTCTATAACTCCAGCACTGGGTAGAGAGGTGTGGGAGGGTGTGTGTAAGAGTCAGATTGATCCTGCATTGTTGCCACTCAGCAGTCTGGCTAAAACAAGTGAGCTCTCAGTTCAAAGAGACCCTGTCTCAAAAGGTAAGGTGGAGAGCAATTAAGGAAGACATCTAGATGCCAACCTCTGGCTCCACAGTTGCCTAAGCAAGGGAGTTTACCCACCCAAGCACACATGCACACACAGGCCTGTACCGCCCCCGTGCCCCTCAAACAC
The DNA here is from genome assembly GCF_000622305.1 of Nannospalax galili. Taxonomy (NCBI): domain Eukaryota; kingdom Metazoa; phylum Chordata; class Mammalia; order Rodentia; family Spalacidae; genus Nannospalax; species Nannospalax galili. Next base: position 554,121 of record NW_008329132.1, on the reverse strand, counting down.
GAAAGTAAACTTTGGTCAGCCTAGTACCACTTCTTTTTAGACAGGGTCTTATTTATTGAAGGCTGGCCTCAAACTCACTACCCAGCAAAGGATGACCTTGAACTCCTGATCCTCTTACCTCTACCGCCCAAGTCCTAAGACTACAGATGTGTGTCACTATACCTAGTTTATGCAGTACCTGGGCTTGAACCCAAGGCTTCATGCATGCCAGGCAAGCACTCCACAATTGAACTACATCCCTGGACCATAGTGACACTTTTTAATGGTGTGTCTTAATGACATCATTGTTTTGAATGTAAAGTGGGGGGAAGGTATCACTTATTTTCATTAACCCCTCTTTATATATTGAATATTTTGCTAAATATGTGTCATCTCCCCTTCTCCTTTTTCTTTCATACTCAAAGTTGTGTTTTGTACAGAGAGACTCTGATAAGATAATGTATAAAGTTGAAACTGTGCTCTGGAAGCATTTTGCAGATGCATTTGGTTTAGGAAGGTAAGGGTAAGATCACCTTCACAATTCAAACAGCCTAAAGCTATTGGAAATCCAGCTGATTCCCCCATCATGTGGACATAAATGTCAAATGCACTATGCAGTCAAGTTCTCCTTTTAAATAAACCTAACTGACTTTTAATATAAATTGTTGCAATGCACATTGACTGTATATAAAAATTTATATATAGCCAAATATGGTGACTCACACTTGTAAACCTGGCATTCATTGGGCAGAGGCAGAAAGATCATGAGTTGAAGGCCAGTCTGGGCTACATAGTGAGTTCCAGGCTAGCCTAGGCTAGAGCAAGACCCTATCTCTAAATTGTAAATTAACTAACCAACTAATTAACCTTATATCTGACACCTTCCAGTATCTTCTTACTATTCTGCTAACGATTCAGAGGCCGCAGCGGAGTCCCTGTCCCCTGTCCCTTCGGCCTGGCCAGTGATTTGTCTGTCCTCATCGTTTTCAAGCTCTGGGCTTTGATGAGTCCTGTGGACTCTGCAGTCGCTGTGATCTTCCTTTCTTTCCACATGAGATTGCAGAGATAGATGGCCTCTGAAGACCCCTGTTTCCCAGAGAGTGTTTCCTTCTGTGAATCAGTGCTCTTCCTGTCCCAGTAGATGTTAGGGTTAGGGTCAGTAAGACACTGGTTCTGAGTCAACTGCAGAAAGAAATTCTGGATTTCTAAAGAGACTGAGTAATTCCCTGTGTTGTGAAGACCAAGGCCAGAGTGAGAGGTCACCAGAGAGGCCTGGCACCACCTGTGGACCTGGTGAGTGGAGGTCCAGCCCCTGACCGTGCCTGCCACTCCACGGCTCAGGACTTCGCACCTCCTGCCCCTCTACCACTGGTGTTTGTTTCATTCACTCCTACTCCGTCTCCAGGGAAATCCACACATAATTTCTGCAAGGAGAATTCCCTGTTCCATGCCTCACGTCCTTCTGCTGGCCACGGCAAGGTGCTGTGACTGTGTGCTCAAAGCCCTGAGTGCTCCTCTTAGTACCACTCACCTCAGCTGCCCTCACATCCTTGTGAAGCCAAAAAAGAGACTCCCTGTGATTCTGATTTGGGAAACTCAGTGTTTCTGAGCATTGGTTCGAAACAAACTCTGTACAGCATTGAACTGGTGATTCTAAAATCATACGGAAGGACAAATGCACAGAAGCCGAGAGAGTCTAAAAGACTCCAAGTAAGGCTTGCCTTTCTAGGAATAAAAACAGATTATTTTTAAAAAGTATTAACAGTAGACAACGTTAAGCAGGAATACCCAAAAAGGTCAGAAGAAAGGAAATAAAACAGAAAAGGGGAATTTAGAAACCAATAATGGGATATTTTAAATCAGTGGAAGTGATGAGCTGACTATTCAATACATGGTCTGGGGATAATTTCCTCCCTGTCTGGAAAAAAATAAAATAAAATCTCTCCTCATATCAAATATAAAATTAAACCCTGGGGAAATGGAAGAAGGAAAGGTTAAAACTCTGAAAATTATCGAAGTGCTGAGTTAACGCAAGATAATTTCGTTTCTAAACCACAGGATGGAGACAGTCTTCCTACCCTAAGCAAGAGTCTGTGAAGGAGAGGTGGCTTAGAGACCTCCAGGGTGGAGGGGGCCAGGGGAGCCAAATACACCTGTGAGCTCAGGGGAAGTGACTGTGACGCAGGCCTGGGGAGTGACAGCCTCCTGCAAAGACAGGAAACGACAGAAGTCAGGGAGACCAGTGGGCGGTTCGTAGAAGTGCAAGTGGCCATAAGCTTGTGAAAAGAAGCTGGCATCACTAACAATTAGAAAGTGCAAATTAAAACAGAGAGGTGTGGTTATCACCAGTGGAATGAGTGAACAGCCTGAGTGAACCCAGACACAAAAGCAGCGAGTGCATGGCTGGTTCCTCCAGTGACCTGTTCCCAGCACCTGGTCAGTGCCTGGAAACTAAAAGGCACTCTCAAAACAGATAGATAGAGACAGATATAGATAGATGATAGTTAGATAGATAGATAGATAGATAGATAGATAGATAGATAGATAGATAGATGATAATAGATAATGGATAGATAAATGATAGATAGATAGATAGATAGATAGATAGATAGATAGATAGATAGATAGATAGATAGATAGATAGATAGATAGATAGATAGATAGATAGATAGATAGATAGATAGATAGATAGATAGATAGATAGATAGATAGATAGATAGATAGATAGATAGATAGATAGATAGATAGATAGATAGATAGATAGATAGATAGATAGATAGATAGATAGATAGATAGATAGATAGATAGATGATAGATAGATAGATGATAGATAGATAGATAGATAGATTGATAGATAGGTAGATAGATTGATAGATAGATAGATAGATAGATAGATAGATGATAGATAGATGACAAATAGATAGAATAGATAATAGATGATACATAGATTAGATAGATAGATAGAGAGAGAGAGATAGATAGATAGATAGATGATAGATAGATTGATAGGTAGATAGATAGATAGATAGATAGATGATAGAATAGATGGGTGGGTGGATAGATAATAGAATAGATAGATGGATAGATGAATAGATAGATGGATGGATAGATAGAATAGATAATAGATGATACATAGATTAGATAGATAGAGAGATAGATAGATGATAGATAGATTGATAGATAGCTAGATTGATTGATAGATAGATAGATAGATAGATGATAGAATAGATGGGTGGGTGGATAGATAATAGAATAGATAGATGAATAGATAGAAAGATGGATGGATAGATATATAATAGATGGATAGATAGAATAGATAATAGATGATACATAGATTAGATAGATAGATGATAGATAGATAGATTGATTGATTAATTGATTGATTGATAGATAATAGATGGATGGATAGATAGATAGATAATAGAACAGAGATAGATTAGATGATTGATAGGTGATAGATATAAATAGATGATTGATAGGTCAATGATAGATATATGGATATAAATAGATGATAGGTAAATAAATGACAGGTGGTGGATATGGGATCGATAGGATAGATAGATGATAGATTTGATTGGTAGATGATAGGCAGATGATACATACAAGATACACAGATACATTGATACATAGAAACGGATGATATAGATGATTGGCAAATGATAATAAATTGTAGATGATAAATGATTGACAGATGATAGCTAGATGGTAGAGATACATGATACTCAGATGAGGAGATGATGGATGATGTAGTTAGATGACAGATAGATATAGGGATGGACGAGAGATACAAACTGGTAGATAGATATGGAGATATAGAGATAGACTTCTGCATGCTGTCACCACTGCTGTGAGTTCATGTGAGTTAACTGCCTAGCTTTCTGGGAAACTGTTTCCCTGTGGACATCACCAGCTCGGATTCAATCTTTCTGGCCCCTCTTCTATAATGATCCCTGAGTGGGAGGCCTAAGTTTGGTGTGGGGACCTTTTCAGGGATAAGCACTCTGCAGCCTTTTATTCTCTGCGCATTGGCCAGTTGTGGGTCTTGGGGTGAATCACCATCTATCGTGTAAGGAAGAGTTGAGAGATGCATTAATCTATGGGTGTAACAAGTCACTAGAAGTTGGTTTAATATTTTGTCTATTTAGAATAAAATTATTAATAATATAATTGCCTGTGACTCATCTAGCCACAGGTTCCTAGGCCTGACATCAATATCAGGTATTGGCTCCACCTTATGGAGCAGACCTTAAATCCAATTAGAGCGTGGTTGGCTATTCCTTTAACATTTATGTCACCCTGGGCAGATCTTGCCAGGCCAGTTGTTCGCAGGATTCACAGCTGGATGCGGCTGATGATTGTTTTTCGCTTCTGATAGTATGCACAGCACCTTCCAACACTGTGAATACTAGCCAATAAAGATGACGCTTTGAAATCAACACCAGCTTGATTTCTTTGTTTTCTCTACAGCTGACATGTGTGGTGTTGGGCTGGACAGCTTTAGTGTCAACTTGACACACCTGGGGCATCTTCTTGATTATTGAGTGATGTGGGAGGGCCCAGCCCACTGTGAGTGGTGCCATCCTGGGCAGGTGGCCCTGTGTTGTATAAGAAAGCAGGCTGAGCAGGGGCCAGGGGAGCAGGCCAGTAAGCAGCGTTCCTCCATGGCCTGTGCTCCAGCTCCTGCCTCCTGGTTCCTGCCCTAGGTTCCTATGTTGGGCTCCCTGATGAACTGTGACCCAGGAGATGTAAGCCAAATAAACCCTTTCCCCCCAAAGTTGGTATTTTGTCACAGCAATGGAGACACAAACTAGGACAGAAATTGGTACCAGAGCATGGGGGTATTGCTGTAACAGACCTGACCTGGGTATTTTGGGTAGGATTGTGGAAGCATTTGGAACTTTGGGCTGGAAAAGCCATTGAGTGCTTAGAGTTTGTTGCTATGGAGCTTGGAACAGTTCTGCTGAAAGAGTTATGGGCAAAGTAGGTAAGGGTTCAAAGGGAAAAGAGTCCATCAGGGCTGTTCCTGTGATACTTCAAATTGAGAATCTGTGGGTTCTGGTCAGCTGGGGTTGAAGAATCAGCTGTGATTAATGAGAGACCAGAACCTGAAGTAAAACCTATGCTTTACTGGGACAATTGATGCTGGTTAGCTGGGGCTGAAAAATCAGCTGTAAGTAACCAGAGACCAGCATCACTGTGGTGAAAATGAAGTCTTCTGGGAGGTATTTCCTCAGGGTCAGCACACAGAGGGGACCCGCACCTCTATTTCAAGCTGGAAGCAGGACTTGGTAATGTGTAAGAGTCTCCTGCATGGTTCTGGTGTTGAAAGCGTGAAGGGGTCTGAGGCTTGGTACCCTGAGAGGCCAGGAAAGGCCATAGGTGAAAGTGCAGCTTCAGTTACAGTGAAGACCCCAGGATTGAAGGGGTCATGGAGAGAATCTGAGGCTTTGCACCCCAAGAGGCAAGAAGAGGCCATTGGTGAAGGTGCAGCCTCAGTTTCAGTGGAGACCCCAGCTTTGTGGAGATGCCAGGACTATGGGATGACCACCAAGGACAGCAGTAAGTGTGCAATGGAGCTGGCCTGGGTCTGTGAGATGAGCTGTGTGTGCTGTGGATGGCAGAGTCAGAGGTGGAGCTGCCAGAACCCTTTGGAGCCCAGAAGGTCGTGAGTGAATCCCAGATGCCCAGCCTTGAGCTGCTTTTCTGGACTTAGGTTTTGCTTAGGTGTGCCCGATTCTTCCCTTTGAAATAAGGCAGTACTTGTTTGGGATTTTACAGAAACCCACAGTTAAGAGACTTTTAAGAGACAATGAACTTTTAAGTGTTTGGATTTTTTTTAAGGACTGTGGGGCTTTTAAGGTTGTACTGTCTTATGATATTAATGTTAACATCGTGGCTTGGGGACAAGAAATGGAAAGGCTGTGGTTTAATAGTGATGAGTTTGTGTGTCAAGTTGACAAGGGGTCAATTGTGCTGGATAGCGTTAGTGTCAATTTGACACACCTGGGGCATCGTCTTGATTATTGAGTGATGTAGGAGGGCCTATGTTGTATAAGAAGCAGGGTGAGCAGGGGCCAGGGGAGCAAGCCAGTAAGCAGCATTCCTCCATGGCCTGTGTTTCGGCTCCTGCCTCCAGGTTCTTGCCCTGAGTTCCTGCCTTGGGCTCCCTGATGAACTGCAACCTGGGAGATGTAAGCTGAATAAACCCTTTCCTCCCCAAGTCGGTATTGGTCAGAGTATTTCATCACAGCACTGGAGAAACAAACTAGGACAAATGTCTTCAGCAATAGGGTTTTACCATTGAGTGCTGGTGGGTAACCAAGAGCAGAGGCAATTGCCAGTATTGTTTGAGGATCTATGGAACCTTGGATCAACAGCTTCAAGAGAGGGAGTCCATTCCTGATATTAGGCTTTTACTTTGCTAACCTATGGTGTCTAGTAGGGACAATGTCCCTCTATTATAAGATAACTCCTTTGAATCTCTTTTTATGATATAAATGTATATACTTTTTTTTTTTTGGTCTTTTTGAGACAGAGTCTCCCTGTAGCCCCAGCTGTCCTGGAACTCACTATGTAGACCAGGCTGGCCTTGAGCTCACAGAGATCCACCTGCCTCTGCCTCCCGAGTCCTGGGATTAAAGGTGAGTGCCACCACACCTGGCTGCGTGCATTGCCTGCATGTAGGTAAGTGCACCCATGTTGTGCAATGCCTGTGGAGGACCGAAGAGGCTGTTGGATCCCTTGGAACTAGAGTTACAGACAGTTGTTAGCTGCCATGTGGGTGCTGGGAATCGAACCCAGGTCCTCTGCAAGACCAGTCAGTGTTCTTAACCACTGAGCCATCTCTCCAGCTCTGTAAATGTATATGTTTTAAGGAGCTTATATAGTGGTAGGTTTCCATATGGTTTTATTCTAAAGGCCTTTAGTGTTAGTATTCCCCACACATCCCTCCACCCCGGCTCTGTCCTCCGACCCCACCCATTTAGCCATTCCTACTCTATTCCCCTTTCCCCTTTATATCAGCAAGATTTTAAATACAGGAATGTAGTATGGGCAAAGGAGCGGTGACATGGGAAATTTGCTCATGTGCTATGACAGAGCACATGGCACTGATGCAGTGATAAAAACACATTTAAAATGTGAGTTGCCAACCCCACATCACGACTCTTCCTACAGGTATGCTGCCTTGTGTAAAAAGATAAAAGGCAATGTATTTGAATGACACTTGTTAATTTAAACAGGGTTTTTCTCCATTTTTATGCCTATACATACTCTTAATTTTATTAGACTGAGACATCCCCCGCCGTCCAGCCTTTGTTACCCCCATTAGTCCCCTGAGATCCACTGGACCATTTCCCTTCCACGTCATCTGCACAATATGATTTTATGTTTCTGTACAAAATCTAGGACCCACAAGTGGGAAAACCTGGTATTTGTCTTCATGAGATGGACTTGATCTGGTTAACCTGATCCCCTCCACTTGCGTCCATTTTCCTGCAAATTGCGTGACTGCGTTGTGAGCAGTCATGGCTTTCTCCACCCTCCTAGGGCTGCTGTGAAAGTTCTGAGATAAACGTGGATGTGCACATCTCTTTGTGGACGTAGCAGGTAAGTGCTGTGAAGATCCCAATACCCCAAAGCACTCAGCCAGCCCTGTGGAGTTTGGACGTGTGACAAGGTGTGGTGTCCCACTTCTAGTCCTGCCCGCCCCCCCTTCTACCCTCCGTGGGAACTTTCACACGTGGATTAGTCTCAGCTGTTTTTAAACTTTCTCTTCATAGAAGCTGTACAGCACCGTCACTCCAGGGTCTGGTTTCTTTCAGTCCGAGTTGTGTTGGTGAGATTTAGCTACAACAGTGCGTTCAGTGCAGCAATTGATTCTCCTTGCTGTGTGAAGGGCACGTACTGCACGGAGGTGCCACGGTTGCACCGACACCTTCACTATAATGATATGTATGTTTCCTGGCTGCGTGTGAACCTAGCTGTGGAATTGATAAGTCGTGATGCTGGGCCACAGGAGACATTACTGAGTGGTGGAGTGGTTGTGGCCACAAACGGTATGAGAGTTCCCATTGACTCCTATCATCCCGAAAGCCTGACATGGAATCTCCTTAGGCTAGCCGTTCAGTGGAAGTGTGACAGGATGACCTCATCATTTAATGCTCATTTTCCTGGTGGCTGTTTGGCATCTTTCTGATTCAGTTGAGTATGTGGCTATCTGGTGTCCTGTATAGGGTCTGCTTAAGTCTCTCCTTCAGTTTTGATGCTATCTACCAGGATAGCTTTTTATTCTGATATAAGTTGATTGTAGGAATATATTGTGCAGATATTTTTTTCCGTCCTCAGGTTTTTCCTATTCACTCTTAGTAGGATCATTTGGAGGAACAGCATTTCTTTTTCAATTTTATTTATTTTTTTGTGTGTGTATGAGTGTTATGCCTGCATGTGTATAAGTGCACCCATGTCAAGCAGTGCCCATGGAGGACGGAAGAGGGCGTCATATCCCCTGGAACTGGAGTTACAGATGGTTGTTAGCTGCCATGTGGGTACTAGGATTCAAACCCAGGTCTTCTGCAAGAATAGTCAGTGCTTTTAACTGCTGTACCATCTCTCCAGCCCAGAACAGCATTTCTTAACAGGACAGAATCCATTTTATTGATGTAGTGTGTGGTTACTAGGGTTTTTTGTTGTTGTTTCTTAGAAGAAGCATTTCATTACAACTTTAACATTTTCAATAACAATTTCCAGAGCAAAGATATATCTCTTTCAAAAGTGGCTGTAAATTTTTAGGTTCACAGTTGAGTTAATACAGTTATACAATATTAAACTCAGTATAAATCCTATAAGACATAAAATTGGATGAGCTTTTAACCTTTAAAAAAGTTCTCTATTTTATTTTATTTTATTGGTCTTTTTGAGACAGGGTCTCCCTGTAGCCCCAGATGCTCTGGAACTCACTATGTAGACCAGGCTGGCCTTGAACTCACAGAGATCCTCCTGCCTCTGCCTCCTGAGTGCTGGGATTAAAGGCGTGCACCACCACACCCTCCATTTCATTTTAAAATATACTTTTTTCTTACAGAGAGACTCATTGTTTTTGCTACTGACACTTAGATGTTGGCACATGTGTCTCTAATCTATATGTATCTGATTATTACTAGTCATGGTCAGTTGCACTCAAATTCTTGGCACCCGTGTATGGATATAAAGTCATCAGGTGGTTATTGTTTTTATGCCCTGCTTGTACATCTTTGCTTGTCATAGGGTTGTAAAGACTGGTTCTTCTGCTTTTTGCCAAATGTTTTATCTTTCATATTAAGTAAAGATCTTTCTAGACTTGATTTTTTATATGCTGTGACTTTTAATTTTCCAGTTAACCCACCACCACTTATTAACTCTGTTCTAACTCCTCTGCACATCCATATAAATTTTACAATTAGCTGATCAATTTTCACCAAGTAAACCTGTTTACATTTTGATCAGGCTTGTGTTTACAGATAAATTTGCAGTGGGCTTAGATTACTATGATACTTTAAGTTTCTTATGAATGAGTTTTCTAATCCATGAACATAGTACACCCTCTAACTATTTAGATTTTTGCAAGTTTTTCTCAAGTATGTTTTCTGATTTCCAGTACATGGTTTCTAATAAGTTCTATTGAGTTTATCTTGAGTTGGATGTGAAGTTTTGCCACCATTCTAAATGGTGTCCTTTGGGGGATACTGTTAAATTTTTCTCTTTCTACTTACCTGGTATGATAGAATTATTTTAAATAGCAAAGAACAAGAAATTTTTCAGTGGAGGACTGGTTCTAGAAATGAGCTTTCATGTGTACAGCAGATACTCTGAAGACAATAAGAAGAACAAGACAGCCTTGTTTGTGCCAAAAAGGAAACGTTACTGGGGGATATGGTGAGAGAGGTTTAAAATGATGGGGGATATGGTGAGAGGGTTAAAATGATGGGGGATATGGTGAGGAAGAACAAGAAATTTTTCAGTGGAGGACTGGTTCTAGAAATGAGCTTTCATGTGTACAGCAGATACTCTGAAGACAATAAGAAGAACAAGACAGCCTTGTTTGTGCCAAAAAGGAAACGTTACTGGGGGATATGGTGAGAGAGGTTTAAAATGATGGGGGATATGGTGAGAGGGTTAAAATGATGGGGGATATGGTGAGAGAGGTTTAAAATGATGGTCCATCGTACAGAAAGAAAGCCACTGGAATTTTGGTGGGGATTGTATGGAATCCATAGACCACTTTTGGTAACAGCCATTTTTACAATTTATTTTTATTTTATGTGTACAGGCATATGTCTGCATATATGTATATAGACAATGTGTGTGTGCAGGTGCCACAGAGGCCAGAAGAGAGGGTCAGATCCCCTGGAACTGGAGTTATAGGTGGTTTCTAGCCACCTGATGTGGGTTCTGGGAACCAAACCCAGGTTCCCAGGGCAAGTGCTCTTAATCACTGATCCATCTCTCCTGCCCCCAGAGAGATGCTTAACAGAACAAAGAAAAACAACCCTCCAATTCATATGGAAACATGAAAGACTTACTAGCTAGAGACATTCTAAGCAAAAAGAGCAATGCTGGAGGCATCACAATTTTCTATTTCAAATATACTCTAGAGCCATAGTGACAAAAACAGCTGGGACAAGCATGGACACAAAGACCAATGGAACAGAAGTGTGGACCCAGACACAAACCCGCACAGCTCTGGCCATTTAATCTCTGACAAAGGTGACAAAAACGTACATTTGGAAAAGTCTCTTGAATAAATAGTGCAAGAAAACTGCGCATCTACATGTGAAAGAACAAAACTACAGCCGCAACTCTCATCTCAAACAAAAATCAATTCAAAATAGATGGAAGACCTTAATTAAGACGCAAAACTCTGAAAGCGTTGGAGTAACAGAAAAACGTGTAAGATAGAGACACAGGCAAAGACTTTCTGAAAAGAAACAGTCCTACAAATTGCCAAATGGGACTGCACAAAATTAGTTTCTGCAAGACAAAGCAAGCAGTGAAAAGACGAGGAGACGTCCGCTACTGCGCACCCACAAAGGGGTGAGTATTCAGAACCTGTGGACAGCTCCAAACTCTCCAAAACGCCAACACCACAGCATCCGATCAGTCACTGGCTAATGAATTGAACAGGCTATCCTCAAAGGAAGAAACACAAATGGCAAAAGTGTTCACTACCCTTAACCATTAGAGAAACGGAAATCAAAACAATGTCAGAATGGCTTTCTTCAGGACAATGAAAACAATGCAGGCTGGGATGTGGGGTAAGAGGAGCCCTGACACGCTGCTGGATGGGGATTAAAGCTGATGCAGCCACTCTGAAAGTCAGTATGGTAGTTACTCACAAAACTAAAAATAGAACTACCAGAGGCCAACTGCACCTCTCCTTGGCATATACCTGAGGGACCGTAAGTCAGCACTCCACTGGGACACCTACACCGCCTTTACCACGCTGTTCACAATGGTCAAGATACGGACCTATCCTACAGGTCCAGTCACAGACAAATGGCTAGAGGCAATGTGGTGCATAAACACAAAGGAATCTTATTCAGATGTAAAGAATGAAATTACGACTTCAGGAAAATGAATGGACTGGAGGTCATGATGTTAAACAAAATAAGCCAGACTCAGAAATGGAATACCACGTTTTCGCTCAGGTGTAAAATCTATATTTAAATTAATGTATACAAATATACACATACGTGTGTGTGTGTTTCTTGCATCCACTAGCTTGACAGTGTCTTTTGAAACATGAGAAGGTTTTGTTTTCATAAAGTCCAGTTTTTCTGGGCTTGTATTTTCGAGATCACATTGAAGATTTGTGTCATATCCATTGTGCCCAATACAGTTGCCATTTCGTGTCCACCGCCAGGTCCTGGGTCAGATGGGTCCATGCATGTCTAGCTGGTTTTAGTTGCAGTTCTTACTTTGGGCTTTTGATCAAGGCTGAGTTAACTTCTGTAGATACTATGACGTGAGAATACAGCTTCTAGCACTTTCCTTCCCACCATCTAGCTGTTCCTATGCCATGAGCTGACATTCTCCCCCACTGAATCCTCTTGGCACCTGTGTTGGAGATGAATCGACCACAGACACTCCTGGTTCTGTCCATTGGGTGGTGTGTTGGTCCTCTGCTGGTGATGACCTGTGCCGGGTGATTTGACATCACAGGAAGTTTGGAACTGAGAACATAGGAAGCTCTATTTTTCCTTCTCTTCAAGTTGTCTGGGGCGAGATGGTGTGACTGAGGACCTGCTTGTCAGTTCTTCAAAGAAGCCAGCTGTATCCAAAGGGGCCACACTCAGTCTGCAGATCAACGTGAGGGTTACTGTCCTAGCCACAGTGCAGGCCAGCCCATGCTCACCGGGTCTTTCACATTTATTTAAAAACTCTTTTAACCGTATTCAACAGGAAAACCCAGAACTTTTAGAAAACATCTTGGTGCCTCATATAGGCATCCCTGAGTATTCCCACTCTTAATGGCACCTTGTGAGAGCCCCAGGGGCCGGGGGGGGCAGGGTTTCTCTCTGTCTGAGGTATCGTGGCCACAGTACACAGACCCAGGGAGTCTGGAGGGAAGCAGATCTCCATTCTGTTTTTACTTAGGAGCCCTCCATCCTTCCGCAAAGCTCCTAAGAGGAAGAAAAATACTTATCACCCACAACGTGGTGACAGTGCTCGCTGAGACCTAACCCTGCCTGCCCATTTTGTATAAAATTCAGAAAATGTAGATCTATCACTTATTGGCCTTTTGGCTAAGACTAAGTGAAGAACAGAATAATAATATATAAACTTTTTCCCTCTCAGATACAAGTTTTGCTGTAATTCTGAGAAGAATTTTCCATGTGTGTGTATTCTTTTTACCTTCTCTAGAAATTTACAAATTATGTTATAAACAAAGTACTGTATGCTTACATAATTAATTTTTTTTTGTCTTTTGAGATGGGGTCTCCCTGTGGCCCCAGCTGTTCTGGAACTCACTATGTAGACCAGGCTGGCCTTGAACTCACAGAGATCCACCTGCCTCTGCCTCCCGAGTGCTGGGACTACAGACGTGCACCACCATACCCGCTTACATAATTAATTTTATGTCATTGGTGTTTATCATTTTGTTAAGTACACTTCAAAATATGGGGCTCCTACTTTTAGTCGTTTGGGTCTTTACAATTTTTAATGACTTCAGATAATGATCGTATACTTAGTCTTGTCTAATCTCTGATTATTTCTTTGGACTTGATTCCTAGAAACGGGATTAATGAGTCAAAAGGAGGTGAGCCTTTCAGGTGTGTTCCTGTAGTGTCGGGCTGATTTCCAGAGGGTTTGCCAAAATCTAGACCTCCACTTTCACCTCTGTGAGAATGCCCATTTTCCCACCACCAGCACTGAGCACCCACTTGTAAGAGACTTTGTTCTAGCTTAATAAGTGAATTTTTTTTCATCAAAAAATATTTTATTGAATTTTGCAAATCTCATACAATATATTTTGATTGTATTTAGAGTCCCTTCCCTATCTGCCCAGTTTCATATACATAATTTATACATACATAATTATAAACATATAATTATATATAGACATATATATGGAGGGAGAGAGGGAGAAGAGAGAGAGAGTCGAATCTGTATCCCCAAATGTCCTTCACTGGGGAATCCATCCACTGGAGTCTGGTTAACCTACCAAGAGTCTTACCCTTAAAGAAGACTGACTCTCCTCTCTCCAGTAGCCAGTGTAGTGTTGGTGTCTCTTACCCGCTTCCCCACATCTATGATGGGATTTTGTCTAGCTTGAGTTTACGTGGTACTTGTGCGTGCTGGTCAGCGTTGCAGTTTGTCTATATGGGGGTGTTGCAATTTCAGGTAGGGATTTTTTTTCTTAGCTTTTCCTATCTAACTGCTTTCTTTTTTTTAACTTTTAAAAAGTTGAGAATTTCATACATGCATATAAGGTGTTTTGATCAAATCCACACCCACTCCTCCCCTCTAACCCCCCCCATATCTCCCCAT
>NW_008329132.1:529056-539386 GCF_000622305.1 Nannospalax galili | reverse complement strand
TAGAATCAGTGTCAGTTCCCTCTCAAAGGGTTCTAGATAGGGGGAGAAAACAAATTTATCCATCATTTTAGAACAATAGCTGGTTGCCTCCCTTAGCAAAAGGTGGGCACTGCAGTATTGGAGACCAAGATTTGAAGTCTTACATCTGAAGAGCACTTTCTGGCTAGGAACAAAATCCTCAATGAGAAATAATTCTCAAAATAACATTTTATATGGACTTAAGCCTAATGTCTGGGAAGTATAATCCCTTGAACTCTTAAAGAAATACACTGATCACTTTGATCTTTGGTTATACTTTCCTTTTGGGTGTTTAAGACCATACACTTTGCCCAAATAAACCAATTTATTTTTCCTCTTCCGGTCATTGAAGGATCTGTTCCTCAGGGGTCACATGGACTTGGGAGTGAAGCCAGCCATGGTCGAGCAGGACCTTTGACTTATCTTCACATAGATGGAACTGGTAAATAAGTGAAATTTTTAAAAATTTTTATTTATTATTTTATTTTATGAGTATTCGTGTATTGCCTGCATGTAGGTAAGTGCACCCATATCGTGCAGTGCCCTCGGAAGTCAGAAGAGGCTGTTGGATCCCCTGGGACTGGTGTTATGGAGAGTTGTTAGCTGCCATGTGGTTGCTGGGATTCAAACCTGGGTCTTCTGCAAGAACAACCAAGGTTCTTAACTGCTGAGCCATCTCTCCAGCTCCAATAAGTGAAATTTTTAATTCATTGTTTTAATATGATATGTATTTTAAGTGAGGCTGAATATAGTTTTCCTAAGCTTTTTTGCCTTAAGAAAACGTTTATTAAAAGTTATACTCTGAATATATATTTTTATGTGCACCGTTGTGCACAGACATGCGGGTATTTTAAGGCTGTGTCAGACTCGCAGTAAAGTTCACGTTCCATTGATGACGCCTTACGGGCAGGTTTTTCAGTTTTCTCAATGTGGCTTTGAATTTTTTCCCACAGTGATATTTTTTCTAATTTTAAAGGGGACATATCTACCTTAAACAATGTGTCTTCACTTCTTCCACACGGGTTCAAGGGCCTCTTTGTTTCCCGCAGCCACAAAGGAACCAGATTCTCTATGCATCTCCATACACACCGTGGGGGGTCTGGTTAGCCTACCAAGAGGCTTGCCCTTAAAGAAGACTGGTTGTGGGTGGATTTCTTTAAAAAGCTTTTTAATTGAATTTTTTGAACTTCATACAATATATTTGACCATGTTTGAACCCTTCTCCTACCTATACCCTCCCTTGCCCCCCCACAATTTCATGTACCCTGTTATGTATATTCTAAAGCCTATCAAGTCAAGTTCATATCCCTAAGTACTCTTCAGTGCGGTTTCATCCACTGGAGCCTGGTTAACCTACCCAGAGCCACATCCTTAAATGAAACGGCCTCTCCCCGTCCCAGCAGCCATCCGTTGCCAGTAGTTCCTCAAATAGGATTGGGATTTTCTATGCCTTTCCTACTTCTGAGCTGGGATTTTGTCTGGCTTAAGCTTATGTGAGACTTCTGCCTGCTGTCACCATTGCTGTGAGTTCATATGAGTAACTGCCCAGCTGTCTGGAAGACTGTTTCCTTGTGGTCATCCCCCACCTCTGGCTTTCACAATCTTTCTGCCCTCTCTTCTACAATAATCCCTGAGCCTTGGGAGGTAGAGGTTTGATATATGTCCCGTATTCGGGGATGTGCTGCATGGCTTTAACTGTCAACTTGACACACCTGGGTTGGGGGAGACGCAATCGGGGAATTTCCTCAATTGGACTGGCCTGTGACCACGTCTTTGAAGCATTTTCTTGATTGTTGAGTGATGTGGGAGGGCCCAGCCCACTGTGGGTGGTGCCACCCCTGGACAGGGCATTCTGTGTTATATAAGAAAGCAGGTTGAGCCAGGTGTGGTGGCGCACGCCTTTAATCCCAGCACTCGGGAGGCAGAGGCAGGCGGATCTCTGTGAGTTCAAGGCTGGACTGTTCTACATAGTGAGTTCCAGGACAGCTGGGGCTACAGGGAGAGTGAGTTTGAGGCCAGCCTGGTCTACATAGTGAGTTCCAGGACAGCTGGGGCTACAGGGAGACCCTGTCTCAAAAAAGACAAAAAAAAAAACCAACAACAACAACAAAAAAAAAACAAAACAGGTTGAACAGAGGCCAGGGGAGCAAGCCAGTAAGCAGCGTTCCTCCATGGCCTGTACTCCAGCTCCTGCCTCTTGAGTTCCCACCTTGGGCTCCCTCAGTGATTAACTGTGACCCTGGAGAGGTAAGCCAAATAAACCCTTTCCTCCCCAAGTTGGTATTGGTCAGAGTGTTTTGTCACAGCAATTGAAGGCAAACCATAACAGAAATTAGTACCGGGATCCTGAGGTATTGCTGTGACAGACCTGATGGCAGTTAGTTTTAGGAGGATTATGGAAGTGTTTCGAATACTGGGCTAGAAAAGTCATTGAGCGCTTAGTTTGTTAGCTTGGAACAGTTCTGCTGAAAGAGTTGTAGATGATGGAGGCCTGCGAAGCTTCAAAGCGAGGCAGAGACTATCGGGGCTGATTGTGTGATATTTTGAATTGAGAATCTGTGGTTTCTGGTCAGCTGGGGCTGGAAAAAAATCAGCTGTGAGTAACAAGAGACTGGCATCATTGTGGCAAAATCTTCTGGAAAATATTTCCTCAGGGTCATCACACAGAATCTATGGTACAGAGGGGACCCAAGCCTCCATCTCAAGCTGGAAGCAGGACTTGGTAATGTGTAAGAGTCTCCTGCATTTTTCTGGTGTTGAAAGCGTGAAGGGGTCACAGAGAACAGCTGAGACTTGGCACTCTGAGAGGCCAGGAAAGGCCATAGGTGAAAATGCAACCTTAGTCGCAGTGAAGGCCCCAGGAATGAAGAGGTCATAGAATTTGAGGCTTTATGCCCCAAGAGGCCAGAAGAGCCCATTGGTGAAGGTGCAGTCTCAGTTTCAGTGGAGAGCCCAGCTTTTGGGAGATGCCAGGACCCTGGGATGACCACCAAGGGCAGCAGCAGGTGTGGAATGAAGCAGGCCTGGACCTGCTAGATGAGCTGTGTATGCTGTGGACAGTGGAGCCAGAGATGTGAAGTTGTCTAAGCCCTTTGGAGTCCAGAAGATTGTGAGTGAATCCCAGATGTCCAGCCTTGAGCTTCTTTGCTGGACTTAACGTTTTGCTTAGGTGTGCCCGATTCTTCCCTTTGAAATAAGAATACTTGTTTGGGGTTTTATAGGAGTCCACAGTTAAGAGACTTTTAAGAAAGATTTTGAACATTTAGTATTTGAATTTTTTAAAGACTGTGGATCTTTTAAGGTTGTACTGTCTTGTGATATTAACATCATATCTTGGGAATAAGAAATGGAAAGGTTTTGGATTAAAATGGTGTGTTTATGTGTCAAGTTGACAAGGGGTCAATTGTGCTGGACAGCTTTAGTTGCCAACATGACACACCTGGGTTAAGGGAGCCTACATTGGGAAATTTCCTCCATTGGATTGGCCTGTGGCCATGTCTGTGAGGCATTTTCTTGATTATTGAGTGATGTGGAGGGCCCAGCCCACTGTGGGTGGCACCACACCTGGCCAGGTAGTCCTATGTTGTATAAGCAAGCAGGCTGAGCATGGGCCAGAGGAGCAAGTCAGTAAGCAGCGTTCCTCCATGGCCTCTGCTCTAGCTCCTGCCTCCAGGTTCCTGCCCTGAGTTCCTACTTTGAGCTCCTTCAGTGATGAACTGTGACCTGGGAGATGTGAGCCAAATACACACTTTCCTCCCCAAGCTGGTGTTGTGCAGAGTGCTTCAGCACAGCAATTGAAGGCAGACTAGAACAAGGGCTAAGCACTCTGCCATCTCACTCTCTGCACATTGGCCAGTTGTAGGTCTGTGCTAATCACCATCTGCTGCATAAGGAAACTTCTCTGGTGAGAGTTGAGACATGCATTAATCTATGTGTATAACAGGTCGTTAGGAGTTGATTTCATAACATAATATAATAAAATAATATTTAACAGAATAATATTAATAGGCTATCCTGTGTGACCTGCGTGACCTGTCTAGCCACAGGTTCCAGGTCTGATATCAGTGTCAGGTCTGGGCTCCGTCTTGTGAAGGACCTCAAATCCAATCAGAAAGTAGTTGGTTTCTCCCATAACACAGAGCCAGCATTGCACCCCTGGGCATATCTTGCCACTTGTTGTTGTAGCTCCCAGGGGTCACAGTGGGGTACGGTGGATGACCACCCGCTTTCTGGTAGCATGCATCACCCCTTCCTGCACTGTGACAGCCAGTAGAAGTGGAGCTCTGAGGTCAGTATCTGCTTGGCCAGCATTGCACCCCTGGGCATATCTTGCCACTTGTTGTTGTAGCTCCCAGGAGTCACAGTGGGGTACGGTGGATGATCACCCGCTTTCTGGTAGCATGCATCACCCCTTCCTGCACTGTGACAGCTAGCCAGTAGAAGTGGACCTCTGAGGTCAGTATCTGCTTGATTTCTCCTTTGGCTTGTATATGTAGTGGGTTGATTTTGGTCATCTTGGTGATCCTTGTTCCCTGGTGAATTGGTGGTGAATTTGCCCTTTTCTAAAGGTGGCTCGTGAGTTCTTAACCCACAAATACTGAGGATGGACCCTTGGCTGTTATGCGTCTTTCTCTCCTGAGAGGGTCTCTTGGGTCCTGAGTTCTGCCAGTCCTCTGACAGTGGTGTTGCAGGGGAGAACTTGTTCTTCATGAGGAGAAAAACCCAAGTTTCAAGCTCAGTCTGGGCTGTGGCTAAGTGAGTTACAGTAATGCCACGTGGTTCAAGACCCATCATGAGTTCACTTTGTGAGGGGAGTGGTCTGCTGGGTCAGGGAAGACACCACGGACCCTTTTCTTGTGCTGTTAACCCCTCCAGCTTTGTTGCCACTCGTTCTGACTTCTTCCATTCCTACCCCACCGTCACCTTGTTAAATAACGGAAGCTAGCTTGTACCCTCTCGGATTCTGGCCTCTTGGCCTCTTGGCTGAGCTGGGATGCAGCACCTTCCCACATCTGTATCATGTGGCCAGTTCCATGTTCCCTGTCCCACACTGCAGGTCTACAAGGTTCCAGGGAAGAAGAGCTTCTGGCCCCAGTTCAGGGATGTGAATGTGTGATATTAGTCATGCCTTGAAACAAGGCCCTCCTGAGCTCTCTGGTGCCTATTGGACGAATTGGTTTTCCCTTGACCAAATGGCCTGGGCAGAACAGAGACCTCCAAGCCCAGGTTGGGATCTTTCTAGAAGTGTGTTCCCTTCTGCTCCCATCCAGATTTTAATTCTCAAGAATGTCAGAAACCTAGGCCAGCAGAAGTAGTGCAGGTTTTCGAGATTAATGAGCCTGTTTAGCACCTGGCTTTGACTTCCAGGTAATCACCTAACCTGTGCTGGGGGTCGAACCCAGGGCTGCATACACACTAGGCAGGCAAGCGCTCTAATATTGAGCTACAGCCCCATCATCTTACCTTCCTGATGGCAGTCTTACCACCTGGACAGAATTCTGGGAGCAGTGTGTGAGTCGCAAGGAGCTCTGCAAGCTGCCAAGCTACAAACATCGCCATTGACTAGTTGAAAACCTGTACAACCTTTTGCTAGCTCCAGGAATTCTCCAGAGAACCTTGAACCAGAAATGTGTGCCTCTGCCTGCAGTCCTGTTGACTACCATCTTGTCCCTGGTTCTTTCTGGAAGGGACAAATTGCCCTTCCAGACCTATTGTTAACCAGACACTTATGTGACCTCCCTCAGCTGCTTCCCCACAGTGAGCGCCCCCCCCCAGCCCCGCCATGAGGCTGCCCAGCTCAGGACTGAGATGGTGATAAGAATGGCCTCTACAGGCTCCTTGCTGGCATGGCTCCCAAGGAGGCCATGCTGCCTGGGGCAGGCTGGCTTCCCCGGAGTGTGAGACCTCTGCATTTAGACTAGATGGCCAAAGAGTCACCACCAGTCTTTACCCTGCCCAGCTCCTGAAGTCTTGGTGCTGGGGACTGAGTGTCCAGTTGTTCTAAGTCCTGCAGGGTATGGAGCTGGAGGGAAGTCAGTGGAGACCAACTGAAGCTAGCTACATCAAGGGGGATGGAGCTCTGTGGGCTGTCCCTGGAGCTGTAACGTCAGACAAGACTTGGGTGCCACTGAAGGACCCTCCCCCTCCCAGGTCATTTAGCTGTGGCTGGTTTCAGAACTAGTGGGTGCAGTTCTGGTCACGGGTATGGCCTGTGGGGATGGGTGGAGTCTGTATAGACCCACAGATGAGTCTATACCAGGTCCACCAAAGATCCTTGTTCCATTTACCCCCAGGCCAGGAATGGGGGTGTGGGATGGGGAGGCTAGGAGATTGGTTCGCCCTTACTCCCAGTCCTGCTTCAGCTACTGGCTCCCTGTGAAACCTGCCGCTCTACACTGGGACATGACAAATGACCAAAAAATCAATTTGTAATCTGATTGGAGGTTTTTGATTTCCTCTGATGAGTTTAAATTTCATTAAAAGCAACCTTATTCCAACATAAAAGGAATCCTTGAAGGGTAAAACAGGGGATTGTCTCACGGAGGATAAAGCATCCCAACTCTTTTGTGTGATTTATTCATGGCATTAATTGTGAGGGCCAGCCCTTGGTGTCTGTTGGCAGCTGCATCGTTATCAGGGCCTGGGATCGGCCTGGGCAAGCTCAAAGCACAAGGACTCACATTCAAAACTCACTCTTCGGCATATTGACACTTTTAGCTATCAAGGGTCCTTTTCATCTGCAGGGAGGGAGCTCGTGGGCAGGAATGAGCGACGCATCAGTGCACGCCTCTGCATTCTCCCAATTGTATGTGTTCTCTGGGAAAAAAAAAATCATCAGGGTCTCTTGTCTTGATGAGAAATTGACATTTTCGAGGACTTCTTTGGGCGCTCCAAACAGGGGAGATAAGACCCCGAGTTGTAGAGCAGGGCAGCCTTTCTTTCCTTCCGGGGGCTTCTTTATTGCCCTCGTTGACCCACTTGATGAGTATAGATTTCACAAGGTCTTTTTCAGCATTTGACTATAAAAGGTTCAGAACGACACCACCCCTTATAGACAAAAGATAACCTTGCCCTTTGAATATATTGATTCTTTATTAACTAGGCTGTTTAATGCAATGAAATGAGGCATTAGATTGAAGCCCATTTCAAGTGCTTTGAATAATCTTTAAAAGCTTGAAAGACCTTAAAAGGAGGCCTGACAGTACTCGGCTACATCTTGAGGGATACAGTACCGGTCTCTGGTTTGAAACCCGAGCATTTTACCTTCTGTCTGCCTAGGTTATAGTCTAGCACACCAGCTCCAAGGACTGGCGCGGATGGTCCCAGCACAGAGGGAAGAGGTGGGCACTGGACAACCCCCTCCCCAGCCCTGGTGGAACTTGGGAAGGCAAGTCGGGACTTTGTACTGCTTTCCTGTCTCTTTAAGGCAAGAGGGACGCACTGACAGGAGGAAAAGGTATTCACAAGTTTCTTTATGTTTTGAATAATTGTTTCCTGTTTTGCTCAGCAGAACAAGTAATTAAGATGACATTTGTGAATACTAATTTAGATCACACTTATGTGAATGTGTGACAGAGCTGCAAGCCAAAACATGCAGAGGCAGCTTTTCATTGAGGAGAAAAAGAAAACCACCAAATGAAGTGGAATGGGACGAGGGGACCTCACAGGAGCTGTGTACATTAGAACCTGTGCTGATGGCTGACCTCATTGGAGTCAGAGCCCTGGGCTCCATCTATGAGTAGCTCACAGTGGCCAGTAACAGGGCACCTGGCGGAATGTGCTGCTAGGTGGTGACAAGTGCTGGCATCCTTCCTTCCTCTCCACCCACCAACACTGGTGTCCAGGTGCCACGGTGCCTGCCCAGTGCTCACAATCTTGACAGGCTCTCCTGAGCTGGTTCCAGCCAAGCAGGATGTGGAGGTGCAGTCAGAAGGGGCAAGTTCTGGGGAGGTTGGAAGAGATGCTGTCAAGCCCTCCCCCTCAGAACTTGGGTACCCAAGCCCCCTGTGAAAGTCAGCATCATTTGCAGAATGTGCTGGTGCTACTGTGGCTCATGTGTCCATGACAGAAATGGTCTAGACCTAAGTGTGGTATCGGGCATATCGATGACCCCTATGGCATCAGAGTCGCTCCTAGAACAGTGTGCTGAGCCATTCTCCTTGTGGACTGGCTAGCTGATGTTTGAGAACTCTGGAAGTTTCTTTGAAGGATGGTTTGGATCTTGGCTGAGCCCAGGATGTGGAAATGAAGCCCCCCACCCCGCAACGAGTTTGACAGTCATTTTAATAATCAAACAGATAAAATTACCAAAAGTGAAATTCACAGACAAGAAATACTTTAATTAAATATTGTGTAAAATGAACATTTTTATACAGTTAAATATCTGAAAAAATGTACAGATAAAACAATCTTATTGTAGGGTCTCTGACGGCAAAATCCACCATTTAGTGAAGCGCTCGGTTTTTGACATAATGAAGCAATGAGGGCATCAACTAGTCAGCCTAAAACACAAACTGGGTGCAGGGGTGAGGGCACTTGCTAATTTTCCAGTATGCACGTGAGCTCTTTTTAGATCAAACCCTTACCCAGAATAAATCGGAGGCAATTTAGTTCCAAAGTGACTTCTCAGGCTATTCCACGCAGCTAAGGCCTGCCAGGTGTCACAAAGCCAGTGTGACCTGCTGACCACGGGGGCATCGTTCTTTGTGTCCCATCCCTGGAATGAACACTTTCTAAGTTACACATTGTGTCTGTCTAGTTTTTAAAAGCCCCTCCTTTTTAAGTCTGACTTCTCCTGTGGTCAAAGCGCTTGCTGACTTGTCTGCAAGAGCATTAAGTACAAAAGAAAAAAATCCTGATTCTTTCGGTGTCTCAGAGGGTTTGGCACTAACAGGCAGTATCTGAAGGTGGTCGTTCCAAGCACAGACAGTGCTGTCGGATCTGACCGCAGAAAGGTAATATTTAAAAATTAACTAAAAACCAACGGTGTTCCCCGACAACCCTCCTGACTCCAAGGTGGGCTTCAGAAGTCAGAAGGCAGCAGACAGGCCCAGGACGGAGCCACTGACGGGCAGGAGGAGGCTTGTGCTTTTGTGTCTGTGTGCATGTTCATCGTCTCCAAATATTAACAACTGTGATGGAAGCCTGTGATAATAGCACAGTTCTTCAGAGAAGTCCACTTTTAAGGCATCGGAGAAGTTAATGTGGCAAACATTTTTAATTAAAACATCAGAAGTAAATTTTATTTTAAACTTTTAGGCCTCTGAATTTTTTCCAGTAAACACAGTTCAGCTATGTGGCAAAGTCATCGGTGGCAGCTAAAATGACTTTTTTTTTTTTTTTTTAACATTCTACCAAATTAAAATAAAATAAAAAATAAGGACACAGCCCCAGACGGTGTGGCCAGTTCTTGGCCACTCCACATGCACAGAATCTACGAGGGTTTGTCATGGCCCGTGACACCGTTTTCTTTTTGACTATACAACCAACTTTACTTTTTTTCAGAAGTATTTGTTCAGATAACTTAAAAATAATATAAAAATAAACAATGAATTTGACTTTTCCTCAACATAAAAAAGGGGAAGGAAAGCCTAAATGTTTTAAGTACAAATGAAATCTAAGGACAGAGGTTCATTTTAACAAAACAGACTGAAGAGACAGTTCTCGGCTTCTATTCTTCCCGTGTTACAACAGCGGGCCACGACCAAAAACCAATACAGACGAGCGAGAAAAGGAAAAGGAGGGAAAAGCAATGTACAAAATTTCAAAGATAAATACAATATTTATAATTGATATGTTACAAAATAAAGTCCCTTAGCAACCGCAAGTGTTCATGGGAATTAAGTGTCGAATGAAAGACCCATTTTATTCCTTATAAGACAGGTAAGGAATAAAACTTGGTTTTCTAAATATTTTAAGTGGATCTGAAAAAAATTCAAGACAAGTGTATAAATATTTAGCTACAACTTTGGCAAAATCACAAAAGTCTACAATTTTATAACCACATACAAAACACATTAGGGAAGAAGGGTCTAGAAGTCAAAAGGACAATTTCTGGTACAAGAAACATAGACCTCACAGTAGCCTAAAGAATGCAATTATACAGTGCTAGCAAAAGTCGAAAAAATGTTGATCGTAACAGGAAGCTCTAGCGGGGAGAACGTGGGGCCAACAGACAGTAGCATGTTCTTCTCTGTCAGTGTGCTTGTTGAAGGCAAGAGATTCGATATCAAAGTTACAATTTCTAACTACAATAAGTTACAAAGTTTCATTTCATTAAGATGAAGTTAAGCAATGGTAAGCCCGCCCGCCC
>NW_008329132.1:523901-528929 GCF_000622305.1 Nannospalax galili | reverse complement strand
CTCCCCCCTCCCTGCCACCCCGAATCCTCCCAGTCGTCCCCTCTGTTCCAGTTAATGGCTCATACCTCCTTGGCCCCCTTCTTTTCACCACAAAAAAATATTTCACATTATAGAGATACACAACCATTGTGAATCTAAATATGGGTACAGAAAAATGTTTCGAGGCGTTTTCCCTTAGTGTTTCATGGGCATCAACATGGTGCATTCACGAAGTTTCTCCCCACACAGATAGCACTAGACAGCCAAGACGGAGTCAGAAACTTTATACAAAATAGGCGTCGCTTTGTTTTTCCTTTTTCTTCAGGACTGGGAAATGTGAGAAAAGTTCAGTCAATAAAATGGAATTGTTCATGAAGGAGGTTTGTTCGCATGTTGATTCTTAATAGTTTAAATAAAATCTTTAAACGTCTTTTGTAGCATTCAACTGCTGCTGATTTCTTAAGATAGCCTTTCCACCAGCATGTCTCAACATACTATACGTGTCCCCTGAAGTCCGTCCTTGGATGTTGGATGCTGCCAAGGTAAACAGAGTCCCTCACATGGGCGGGACTACCAGCCCAGACATAGCTGTAGGAGAGAAGGAGACAGCAGTTAACGCCAGCCACCCCACACGTGCACCCTCGTGTGGGTCCTGTTTGCCCTTCCTGTGCTGGGGTCCACAGGGAGGCTGGACTTGCTCGACTCCCGGCTAGCCAGCTTTGCTCATGGCAGAGGTGCGCTGGGAAGTCTACCTCTCGGGGTGGGGTACTCTGGTGGCACGGTCTCGGCAGGCCTTCCTGGCACTGCGGCCATCCTCCAAGGTCTCCTCTGCAGAAGGGAACAGATCTAGCATGTGTGGGAGGGAAGGGCTGCTACCTCACACACCTCAGCATTTTGTCCAGACTCTCTGGAGAGACAGGAACCAGCCTGCTCACGGCCATGACAACAGCCAAAGCTAACTTCCTAAATCAAATTCAGTTGCCTCAGATTCCCCTCTGCCTTCGAGCCCAGGCTCTGACCTCCCGCTAGTAGCTCTGTAGCGTAAGGGTGAGTCAGGCTCTCAGAGCAAAGCCAGAATGGCCCACCTGCTCTGGAATCTCAAGGCCAAGGGCCAGGGAGAGGTGCGGCTACCACATCATCTCCTCAGGGAAGCTTTGCTTTCTCTCAGAATGAAAGAGAAACTGCACTCAAAGGGTACAGCCCAAGCTCTGGAGCGAACTCCTGGTACGAATGTAATTTAAAATCTTTTAACTCTGGTGTTGTTTAATTTTTGTCAGGATGACTGTTCTCATTAATTTATGTATAACATATTAATACATTTGTTCATGTAGTGATGTGAGCTTCAATTTCTCAGTCCATTAATTTCAACAATATTAATTTATCTCCGACTCACCGTTACAACTTTATGGTTTGGCAGGCCCATGTGTACACACAGCTTACGTGGTACCGCCTAGTCTGCCTCGATGCCGGGGTATGTCCGGAGACACCTGCCCTCACTGCCTGCCTGCTAAGCAGCACTGGCCTCGTGCCCAAGGACTGCTCAGAGGCCGGGTGGTGGCGCCCGGGGCTTGGGCATCCCATCAGCACTGACAGATGTGAAGACAATTAGTTCAAATTATTGATACCTTTCCAGTTCCTTTTTTGAGCATTAGTTCATCAAAGTGAAATATGCCACCGACTTCACAAAAGGGCCAGTTTGTCTTCTCCACAGTTGCGTCCTCGGCACCCAGCAGAGAGCCTGGCACATAGTAGGCGCTCATTAAATACTGGTTGAATGGGTTCATGTGTTTAAAGGAGAAACTGGGTTTGACTTTCACCTGGAGGAGCACATACCCAAGGTGGTGTCTGTAAGAGGCCAGATGATGGTCACTTACTTCAAGTGGCCTGTGGTCCCATGCATCATAGGGAGCCACATGTAAGCCCAGAGGCCTAGGGGCACCTGTGTGGCTTTGTGGCTGCACACATCATAGGCCACATGCAGCATGGGCTGCCCTCGGTGCTGGGCAAGGTGCCGGGTTCCTGGTCCACATGGTCCTAGCTGTGGACAGCTGTGTCCATGTGGTGCCGCCCACGCCCTTCGGCCAACCTTTTCCCCTCTGAACTGAAGGTGGCTCAGAACACACACTCCCATCTACAGACAGGCCTGCTACCCAGCAATGCTGTACAGATGGCACTGGGTCAGGAATCACAGCCCTTTCCAAGAGGCAACAGAGCCTTGTAGACTCCTGGTCCTATGGGTGAGATTATAAAGACTCGCTGCTCAAGACAAAGGGAGTGGGCAGAGAAAGGAATGGGTTCCCTAGATGGCACAGGGACCCAGCATCCTTTCTTAGGCTGTTTTTGCTGCCTCTTGAATAACCAGCCTGCAAACCCAGGCTCTGAAGGGGAGAACCATGCCCTGTGTGACGACCCAGGCCTAGGTGCTCTGCTGAGCAGGGCTATGGTCTCACCTCAGTCCTGTTCCCCCTCGAGTGTGGCTCCACCCCTTAGGGCACAGGAGCTTTTACTTCGAGGACAGTATGTTGGAAGGATGATCTGGACAAAACCAAGAGGTAGAATCTGGTACATGCTGGGGCTTGAGGACCGGTGGCCTTTGGGCGGATACAGGGCAGGAGGAGGCCGGCCAGTGAAGCACATGCAAGGTGTCTGCGAAGAGGCCACAGGGCCCAAGCACCCACCCACGCCGCCCTCACCTTGCAGTCCGTTCCCGTTGGCGCTGGTGCAGGAAGGAGGAGGCGAGGCTTGGGGCCGGACCACGGGCGCAAAGGCGCTCTTCTGTTTCACTGCGGAGATGACATTGGCAGGTGAGAATGAGAAAATGCCGTGCGTGCTGCTACAATTTGAAGGGAGGGTGACCGAAGAGGCTGCCACGGTGGGGCTGGACGGCACTACTGCAACAAAGCAAACATGGTCAGCACGGCGGCCGTGGCGCAGCACCACGGCGAGAGCTCCGAAGGCCTCGCCTCACATGGGGAGGGGCCACAAAACAAGACACGACATGCTTCTGGCTCGGCCACTCTGGATAACAGGCAAACGCTTTGGGGTTGGGCTTTCTCGTCCAAAATGAGCAGCCCCAGGTGGTTCTGATTTTGTTTTGGTTGGCCAATGAGATGGCATGAGGGGCAGGGTGCTGCTGTAGATCAATCTGTGGTCGTCATTGGGACGCCCAGCCTCTGGGGCCACCCTTCCTTTTATCCAGTAGCTCACATCACAGAACACCCAGGCAATACACACACTCGACTCTGTAGTGAATATGAATCTGCGTGATGACGTGTGACAAAAACAGACACTTACTGCCGTAGGGAGAGTTAGCGGAGGAGCCATTAAGAAATCCAGGCGAGCCAGGGACCCCTAGATTGGCCATGGCGCCACTTCCATATCCATTCATGCTAGTGCTGACTGTGTTGTAATTGGACTGCTGGGGAGTACTGCTGGGGACGTAGCCTCGCGGGGACACGCTGCTTGTATTGCGACTGTAGCCGACTGTTAAAATCCCCCCCCGGCCAAAAATAACATGATTATCAGTGACAGACACTTGGGGGGGGAGGTTTCCCCAGAATCTCTATCATATATTCAACATTTTTAATTGACGTTGTGCTTCTTCTGGCCCTAGTTCCTCTAACCAGCTTGGATAACCTTATCACACCAACCCTACCACACTGCCTCACCGGTGAGCCCTGCTCCGTCTCTGTTGGTTTCCACAGCCAGCCAAAGTGTGCTTCGATCTAACCATCAGCTGCTTCCACATATTTCTTATGAAGCAATTACCAACAGCTCAGATTCCTGGCCTGTACCCCCCCGACCCCCATGCTCTCTGAACTTTCAGCCTCAGCAGACCTCCAAATGCCATGGCTGACAGAGAGCTTGTCTGTGGCTGTGGCTTCCCTGGAAGGGCTGTCTGGGGGTCTTGGTTATTATAGTCGCTGTCTCTGTGAGCAGGAGTGTGGAGGGTGCCAAAGCTCCTTGCCTGCTGCGGAGTGGGGGTGACCTCGAGCACAGCCAGCAGCACGGTGGGGGTGGTGCTGAGATTACTGCCTGCGTATCTTTTCACAGAGGAAGTGGACTAAACTGGGCTCAGAGCCAGCTCAAAGGCCACGTGGGTGTGACCTCAGCAGTCCTGATCACTGCACTATGGGGTAAGGTACAGTGTGGAGAAATGCCAGTCTCCCTCAATGGATTCAGACCAGGCAGGGAACCCAAATCCCACCCAGGAAGCATCCAAGTAGGCTCCTCCTGGCCTCCTACATTACAGCTGCCCATGGCTCCACCCAGTCTTGTCAGGGACCACAAAGTCATTTACAAATAAGCTAAGGGTGCCTCGAGGAGTACCGGGAAGCTGAATGGTAGCCGAGGGCCCTGCTTTCGTTAGGACCAGGTTCTCTGAGAGTCCTCCACCCAGTAACGGCTGGAGGATTTGGGGCAAGGTCTTCCCAGCCAAGAAGGAACCAGCCATGCTTGAGAACGTGGAACGTGACTGGCGCACCCCAGCTGGGTCCAGACACCTCCATCTGCGGCTACAGCCTCAACCCACCCAGGGAGGGGGCCAGGGAAGGGTCTGTCTGGCAAGGTGGCCTACCTTGGTCATTGGCTTGTGAGGTCTCTGACACATTCACGGCTAGCTGGCTGCTGAAAGAGTTCACACCCATCATGCCGGTATGCGCTGGAGTGTTGCCCAGGGTAGGGATCTGGTTGTGATTGCGGGGGACGCTGTACAATGCCTCGGCGATGTCAGCTGCTCGTTTCAGGATGATCTCCTAGAGCGAGAACCATACATGTAAGAAGCCTGTCACATGACACAAGGCCAGGCTCCTATGGCCGCACATCCCAG
This sequence comes from Nannospalax galili, assembly GCF_000622305.1. Classification (NCBI taxonomy): domain Eukaryota; kingdom Metazoa; phylum Chordata; class Mammalia; order Rodentia; family Spalacidae; genus Nannospalax; species Nannospalax galili. The sequence goes on along the minus strand of NW_008329132.1, from coordinate 524,122 downwards.
GCATCAGCTCCGCTCTCTGGCTGGGGCAAGCAGAATGATGGTCAGTCACCATTCCTTGGCCCAGACTACGGCAAAAGCCTTAGGAAAACTGTCAAAGGACATGTCTAAGTGGCTACATCATCTTGTCCTTGGACCTGCCGCTCCAAACCTCAGGATAGGTGGAAGGCAGCAGACTCAAGAGTCAAAGGACTGGGCCACCTTGAGAGAAGGCAAATGTCTAC
>NW_008329132.1:516401-518901 GCF_000622305.1 Nannospalax galili | reverse complement strand
ACAAGAGTCAAGTAATCACAGATCAGACTGGGGTTGCCTAGATGGGAATCAGCGCAGGCCACTGGAGTGGAAAATGTCTAATTGAACTATTTCATTACTCGGAAGTTTATGTCCCCCTTGCAGAATCCAAAATATTGGTTATCAGAAAAGCCATTCTTTTCTTCCTTTAAAGAGATGGCCCTTCAAAGAAGCAACATAAAAACGAGCCTGTGTACCCCTCACCTTCACCACCTCTCAAGTGGCCAGGCGGAGGCTGGGAGGTTCCCTGAACCGGTTGGCTTTGCCATAGGTACAGAGCTTGGGGCGTCTGGAATTTCTTTCTCCAGAGCATCCTATATACCCAAACCAGAACCAGTCTGGTAGTGACCCCAACCTGTGCTGTGCGGGGTGACACACGCTCTTGTACTAACCTTGGGTAACCTTTCAGGATCGCCTGGATGTCTGGGGATCACTTTCTGCAACCTCTGGAAGCCATAATCTATGGTGGGCTCATTAAGGGCTGCAACAGGACATAGAAATACAGAGCAGGTTAGTCACGGTTACCTTGTCCATTGTGTCCAGTGCAGGCGTGGAGACACACATGTGCAGCTCCCACCTCCCGGGCGTCCTTTCAGGGGAGCACCCCAGCATGGTTGTGCTCCCTTAAGGAATGGATTCTCCCCTTCTTTTGCATATAAAAGCAATGATTATTCTCAATCTATAATTAGACTGGAAGAAAGTCAAAGGGGGGCTCGATACATTGTAAAATGGTGGTGCGGTCACAAAGTGACAGGTCTCAGGGCCATATATAGTCATCACCACAGCTGTGATGCAGCGTCTGCCTCACGCGGTGCATTCTGCACTGGCCGGGGATTTATGGGAGACCGGCAATTATGACATATGTCCGGCTATTGCTAGCCTCAGATTTATCCCTGTGGTCCTTTTTTGTCTAGCATATTGCCTGAGCACAGACCAGGCAGGAGGAACACTTATTCTTGCAAAGCTTTAATAATCTGTGAATGGCTGACTACAAACTGATATAGAGCACTATCATTCCACAGCCGCAATCCACCAGCCCCACGAAATTGCCGGCCACAAATAGTAATTAATCTTTTTATCCCTCAAATTGTAATTTTGACTATGAACTGTGCGTGGCCATAAATCAGAGGCACATGCACTGTGTATAGTGCATGAATCACAGCCAGGACTCCATCCGACTGCACACACTGTGTTTAACAAGCTTTATAAGGAGCCATCGGGCTTTATTACGGCTCTGCCTGACTCCAACAAAAACTGAGCCCGGAGGCCCGGGGCCGCGAGTTAAGATGAAAATACTTATTAGAGTACATTATTTCCTGATGTAGATATCGTTTTCTATGGAGTAACTCCACAGTGCACGGCGAGACATAAATCAGGAGGTTTTCGGAGACTAATAAGCCCCGCCGTCATCTATTCATTACTCCGCCCGCAATTTGGGCCATCACTCATTAGTAATTGATGATTAACACCACCCAACTCTGCAGGTCTGCAGAGTGCAGGAGAACACAAAGGCCATGGCTTCCTAAGAGGAAGCTTGGGGCTGCCTTGGAAAGTGCTCTCCACAATAATTGGTCACCATTATCCTCGAGTGCTGGGCTGTTGGCGCGTCTTGTAAGCAACGCAGGGCGCCTCGCACGTACACTCAATAATGCGCCCGAAAGTTGAGGACCACAATATGATTTGACATTCCATCATACATCCCGGAGACAAAGGTCCGCACAGGAATGTGAAGTAAGACATTTTCTTGTTAATAAAGCATTGATCCAATGTATTGATTTTACATGACATGGCTTTTGCTGGGATTTTGCCCTCTTTTTTTCTTTGCAAACAGTAAAGCTTTTCAAAATGCCTCGGTGTGTGTGACATGGCAAAATTTCTAACTCTCAGTGATGTAAATTCTATATGTGTAAAACCACTTCATAATCAGACCATTAATCATCAGAAGCTGTCAGCGTTGACCAGGGGGACAATTCGTCATGTCTCTCCCTCGGTGCGGGCAAGGGTGTCATGCAAAAATGCAGTTCGGGCATCTGGGCAGATGGGCTCCAAGCCCAGTAAACCACTTGGTTCAAAACAGGTTAGATAAAGTGTTGTGTTTCTTCACTGGGGGTGGGGTGGCCCAGTGTGCATTCCTAACATGTCAGTTTTCTCCTCTCTCCCAGCTAATCACCATGACTGTTTGACTTAATGAATCGGCCTGATGAAAGGTGATCAGAAAAGATAGATGGGCAGCCATTATTGATTTCATGCAAATGCCCCTGACAGGTGATAGGCACTTTAATGCAAGCTTTCAGAAGCTTTATGACTTCTAATAACCACACACTTGCTCTGGGAGAGACATTCTCCAGTGTCTCTGTTGAACTGATAGTCTTTCTCTATGACCAAAGTGTTCTAAAGCAGAAGTGTGGGGGCACCTCTCGATTGAGTCCAACAGGCCCTGGCGGTGTGACCGCACTCCAGGATGCGCAAGCATGGCAGGCTA
>NW_008329132.1:498901-511401 GCF_000622305.1 Nannospalax galili | reverse complement strand
GCCTTCCTTGTTACCAAAATAATACACTCCCTGACAACTACTGGACTACATTCAAACACTTTTGTTTACATACCTCAAAGAATGCATTGGATTGCAGCTTGTCTAGGTGTAGGGAACACCACCAACCAAGCCCAGCCCTGCAGCTAAAGGAAACAAAGGCCCTGGCACTCTCATCGCAGGCCTGTCCGTCTTGAGATGGCCCAGCAGACATGCCCTGACAAAGCCCTAGGTCTGCCTGACCCTGGTACATCGCCCCCCACCCCCCAAGGCTATCCAGACATTTTAACCTGCCCTCTGGAGGTGTGGCCAAAGGGAGCGTCTGCTGAGTGGAAATGATTCTCAGTATGATGCCAATGGTTGCAGAAAGCCCTGTGTCTACCCTGGAGGGTACTTCATGGAGGGAGGAGGCAGGTCCTGAAAGACAAGCAGGAAACAACCTCTGTGGAGAGCCAATCGGCAATGGATTTGCACACTTTAAACCACCGGAAAATCTCCATGCAGGGGTAAGAACAAGCTCTGGAAGCCAGCCCTCCCAGGATGCAGGTACCATGGCTAAGGATAAGGCGGGCCCTGCTCCCTGGCCTTCTGAGAACCCCCTGCCCTATTCAGAGCAGTGCTTTTAAAAATACTGAGGCATCCTGGTCAGGCTTCTTGGAAGCTACCAGGCCCACATGAAGAAGCTCTTGCGACATCATTGATTTTGAGACACAAAGTGAACGTACACAGAACTGGTTGATGAATGTCTGTAGCAAACTTTTTCCTAATAGCTACATGTCCATCAACCCATGAACACATAACAAATGTGGTACACCCACACAATGGAATACTATTCAGATATGAAAAGGAATGTCATTCTGACATGCAGTGGAGCAAAACCTGAGACAACCACACACTGAGCCAAAGGAGCCAGCCTCACAGTAGGCAAAACCAGAGGGGAAGCCAGGGAACGGGAGGAAGAGATGTGCATGGGAACAGTGACAGCTCAACTACGACAACAGTCTGTAGTGAGACTGGAGGTTGCACAACATTGGGAGTTAAAAGAACCATTTGCTTGTGGACTTTGGGTGACTTTCTCTGATGGGAATTGTATCCCAAGGCAACATCTACGCAGACACAAGGTCTCTAGCATTTGCCCATCCATGTTTACTGTGGTACCATTCACAAGAGCGAGGCATAGTGCCAGCCTAGGTACCCATCAGCAGAAGACAAAGATGTGGCTTATATATTTATGTATGTATATACACATGCAAAATGGCGTTTTATGCAGTCATGAAGAATGAAATCACATATCTGTAGAAAAGATGGAAACGGAGATCATGTTAAGTGAAATGAGCCTTAAGTGAATATACTCAAACATCTGCTGTTTGTCCTCATATGCAAAATGAAGCAGAAAGGGGACCAGGAGGGGAGGATTAAGTCCAAAGGGAGGGGAGGCAGAATGAGAGGGGAATGGGGAAGTGGTAAAAACCAAGTGTTGCATACTTTCTCCCATTTTAGACACATACATGCACAGGTGACGTGGAAAAGGACCAGCAAGAGGGCAGAGGGTGGATGGGGAGGGTTTAGGACGTACGTACAATGGTATAGATGTAGTAAAGTTTCATAATGAAACCCATTTTCTTATATGTGAACTGAAAAAAAAGCAGTCAGGTCTAATTTGGGCGAGACTTCATGCTACACCTGTGCTCAAGGAGGGCCCTTCCGCGGACCCTGGCAGCACAAATGCTTCTAGTAAATGCAGAAACCCACGCTGGGGTTAGGAAACAGATCCCAGCCACGGGCTGAGGGACTGCCGCTTAGGGTTTCTAACCTGGTTTCCCAACATGGTTTCCCTTTTCAGTCTCCCCAGAGGCATCTTAACGCCGATTCCTTCAGGCTGAACAGAGAAGAAAAAGAAGGAGACCCTTTAAAGATACAGTCAGGACTCACATAAGCATCGGAATCCTCAAAAGCATAGGCTTGTGCAGAGGGTACTGGACTCTGCGTGTCATACAGAACAGCCCTACTGAGCAGAAGTGACAGTGATCACACCATGATCCCAGCACTGAGGAGGCAGAGGCAGGAGAATCAGGAGTCCAAAGTCAGGCTGGGCTATATAGTGGGATCAAGAAAGGGAGGGGACATGAAAGTCATAGGGAGGGTTGAGAAGAAAATGGGTCTCAGGGTGAAGAGAGCATAACAGGTTAAAATGACCAAAATCACATTATTCCATGATGAAATTGTTGGTGAAATTTCAAAAACAAATTTAAATAAAGGAAGAAACGGCTAGCCTTGCTCACCATGTGCTGGAGCCCCAAGAAAGGTGGTGTTCACCTGTGTCCCTCAGACCACCTGTCCTCCGGCTGCTCCCTCTGGCAGCCTATGAGGCCTCCATACTCTTCCTGGAAATGCCCTACACCCTGTTAAGCAGCTGGGGTGCAGCCTCCAAGCCGTTTCCATGGGAACGTCCAGGGAGCCTTGTCTACCCCTTCTACACAGGTCTTTAAAGAGGCGTTTTCATTAAGGCTCATTGTATTAACTTCCTTTCTATACCCTGTTTCTCTCCCATAAGACTGAGTCAGTGGGATCTTAGGACAGCATCTACATCAGAGGTCTGTCACCAGCTGTGCAGACTCCAGGCCCCAGGCTGCCAAGATAAAGGCAGAGTGCTCCCTTCTCTAATAACCCACTGCTAAGTGGGCAAGATGCACTACCCCCTCATGTAGAGACCCCAACCATGAGTGCCTATGAGAGCTGCTGGTTTCCCTTCCCCTTAGTCACCCGTAGTGCCCAGATGAGACCCTGGCCTAGACAGGCATGAGGCAAACAGTGATTCTGGAAGACAGACTGAACACAGGAACATACACTTCACCTCCATGCCAGGTTTAAGGCAAGATGGCACGCTCACCTTGATGGCCATCCCAATCAGCTGGCTTTCCTAAACTCCTGGTTAAGCAGGCAGCATATATGGTCCTCAGTTTGGGGTGGTGAGGAAGAGGGCACGTCGGCCACTGGTGGATGCAGGGCCCAGTTCCCCACATGATACCATGACAAAGACCAACTTACAACTGCCTGCACTGAGCTCCCGAAAGGCTGGGAGACCTGTGAGGCCTCCAACAGCCACATGCTAGTCTCAAACTACGTTCACTTGGAAGGTGACTGCTGCTTCCACTCACAAGAAGCATACGGAGAAAATCTTCATTCTTTGGCTTGGGATTCACCGAAGTTAAATGTCAAGAACCACCTAGAAGCCACCTGCCATGGTGAGGGGCCTTCAGCCATGAATGCCCTACAAGTGCCTGGGCCTTCAGTGTGGTGTTCCCTGAGTGCTGGTGGGTCTCAAGCTTCCATGGAAGCTTTTGTGTTGGGAACAAGGTCATCAACGGAAAAACGCCGAGTTGGTCTCCCAAGGACGGGATGTGTGATAAGTGGCTGTTACCCAGTGGGATGAGTACACTGACGTGGAGCCATGAGGTTGGGCAGGACCAAGAAGCCCCTGCCACAGCACTTCCCCACCCTCATCAAGCCCCCATCAAGGGGCGATACCAAAAATGGAGGATGGAGGGATCCAGAGAATCTCCAAACCCACAGCCTTCTAGACCTCCAGCTGCGGCCACAGGCTGCCTAGAGGGGCGGATCTGGGCCCCAAGGCAGCTCAGAGGTCCTGGGACCTCCCTGTCCTAGCAGGGGTGTTTCTACATGTCAGAGACTAGAAAGAGGGGGTCTCAGAAGAGAATGAGGACTAGAGAAAGTACAAGGGACCCAGGGTAAAAACACAAAACTTCCCTCCGAATATGACATAAACCAGTATCTGCAGTGGCTCCTGGTCCCCATGGTTTGCGTTTTGAACTGTCACAGGCTTGCTAACCCATCTAATGGGTATGCACCATTCCAGCCTGTCCCTATGAAGCCAAGTCATCCCATCCACTCATCAGAGCATCAAGAAACTTTGGAAGTTATCCTGGGTCAACAGACCGTAGACTTCCATTTTGTTGAATTTAAAACCACCGTACGGGAAGGAAGTGGGACTCTGCTCATTTTGCACTTTCTGCAGTCAAGCCGCAGTTCTTGAAAGCTGCTTTCTCATGCTTATCTTTGCTCATGCTTTGCCAATCAAGCCTTGGTTTACTCCACTGAGTACAGATAGGCCAGAAGTCCTTGCAAAAGTACAGGCTTCCCACGGAGGCACGCAGGGCCCCTCGGTCCAGCCATCCTAGGACCCAGCCTGCGAGGTCCACGACAGAGCAAAACAGCTCTGCCACCACATCCTTCTCTGCGGCATCACCCCACACCACATACGCAGGAATGAACTGGTTGGGAAGCAGCTCGGACAACAGACTGCAAACCAGAGAAGAGAAAAGTGGCTCCAAGTGCCCTATGACCCCATCGGAGGGCCACCGAGCAGGGTGTTGGCCTCTGTGGCTGCATCAGAAACCTCACGCTTCCTCCTAAGGCTTGCAGTCAAGATGCCTGCTCTGTGGATCTTTGGTCCTCATGGTTCAACCTACCAGATACATGGCTGGCGTGACTTGTCATCTTACCTTTGATCTCGTTGCCTCGGTCTGCCTGCTTGTCACCCACCACCTGGTCACCTTCATTATGCTTCTGAATGGTTATTTGTTCATGTCTGTTCCCCCCCATACACTTCTTGTGTCTTTCCCAAGCAGAACATGAAACAAAACTCCCCTAGACAGTGCTGCCAGGAGGGCAGGTGAGAGATGGGGACCCTGTGCCACAGAAAGAGTCAGACTGGCCTTCACTGTACACATCCTGCCCATCCTAAGTGAAGCCAATGACCCTGTTGTCCTTTGGGGAGACTAATGGCACTCTCTTCGAAGCCATGCCTTGTCAGGTGGGCCAAGAAGTCAATACTTCTACCTTGACATAGAAACTTCGTGATTTATCAGTCTGTCTCCCTCCTGGGTTCACGAAGCCCCGTCACACATGGCCAATCGGGGCACAGGGAGCAGACTCTGTCACAGCCACTTGGAAAGCAACCAAAGCCCCCTCTGATGACAGACAAATGTGTCTTGTTAGCAACAGCCCAAAAGCGCTTGACTCACACTAATAACAAAAAGGCCACACTGGTCACCGTGGGTCTAAAGACGAAGCACCCTGTCACCAGCCTGGTTGGGAAATTAGCAAATAATGTTCTTTTCCTTGATAAATGGGTGACAGCCCCGTCTCACCAATCATTTTTAACATTTTGATGCATGCCTATGATCCCACTGGAGGGGCAGAAAAGTTTACTGGCCCTCAATTTTCACATGATGAATGGAACTCTCTAAATGTGCGATTTCTGTATGAGGTATAGTTCATTTTAAGCAATTCTAGTAAATGGGTGTCACTGATTAGAACAAATAGTCTACTTGTACAGTAGCACACATGGTGTGCCTCCTTCTCCTGCCCTCCTTCGAGACAGGGAAAGAGGGGACTGTGGGGACAGGGCGGCTTCGTGCAACCCTCTTTAAAGACATGTTCTCCAACCACACTCCCAGCACCCACCTGGCAGGCAGCAGCTTAACTGGCTGTGGTCTAGGTAGTATTGTGTGCCACTCAGGGGAGGACAGCAGGTGGGTGCTGCCCTCCCTGCCTGAGGCTCTGCCTAGAGGCACCAGTCTGAACTTCCAGAGGAAGGGGCTGAGGTGGGGTGCTTGCCATCTAGTCCCTGTGGGGTTGGGGAGAATCACTACCTCCTGCTGTCCACATTTAAACACAACAAAAAGCAAGGGTGGGGTGATGCTGGGCAGAGGATGAGTCTTGTGCTAGCTAGCTAAAGTTCCCAACTGGAGCCTCAAGACAGCCTGAGCCGACAGAGCACATAACTCAGCATAAGAGTCAATGTACCCAGGGTATCATTGCTAGGGGGCGGTTGAGTGTGACAGGGACAGAGACTTCCTATGGCACCTGAGAAATAGTGGCTGATCCACCATGACCAATATGGCCACTGGCATACCCACTGAAAACAGGACTGGGCCTTAGGATGCTGTTGGCTTCCCTGGGATGAGGGAGGAATCTCTAGTGACTTTGAGCTGAGCATCTCACACTTTAGGAGCCAGGAGGACAGAATGTGTTTCTAGCTGTGAACACATTTGTGGTTCAATGCTTAGAGCTGAAATAATAAGGTGGTTTGCGTCCAACATTATGTTTAACAGAGTGACAACAGTACAATTTGTGGGTGGCCATTTAGAACCATCATCTCTGCAGATACGAGTCATTCCTTGTGGTGGTGAGGGTCTGGCAGAGAGCAAGCTAGAGCTGTGGTAAGGGGTGAACCGCCTCCCCAGTGTGGGCAGAACCATGTCGAGACACACACACTCCAGAAACACAAGGGCTTTCCTAGGTGAGAAGAAACAGAGGAACCGTGGAAACCAGCTCCACTGTCTCTCCACAGGTGCAAGATGGAGCTAGTGGACATGTAGCTGGTTTTAAGGTATAATCTGACTTTTTCTTAAAAGACAAGCATAAATACTATATCAGAAACCAAACTGCTAGTAAGTACTGGCTGAGGAATGGTCTCATCAAAAGCATACGTTTTCATGAAAATGTTCCCAGTCAGTTGAACGCATCGGAGACCTGGGACCCTTCCACGTATCTATTGTGCATCCACTTTAGATGTGTCTATGCTGCCTGCCAACATCTTGTTGGGTAACTTGGCTAGTCTGTTACTAGTGACATGTTGACTTCCAGTGATTTGTGATAATTTCTTTAATTGAACAAAAAGAACTCTCTAAAATGAGGGTGGGTCAATCAAATATTCAGGGCAAGAGGTCAACAGTAAAAAGTCCCTGAGCCCCAGTCCTGATGTCCCAGGAACCAGGCTTGAAGTCAAACCACATCAGTGGCCTCCACTTTTTTGTTAAATAGGAAACTACTTTTCCAAATGGTCATTTTAAGGAAACAGTCGCGTTACAACACACATACACACACACACGGTGCCATACACTTCACTCTTGAAAACGTGTCTGTAGAAGTTTTTGCAATGATACAATCTCAATTAGAAGCATACAAATTCTAATCTGACTTAATCGGATAATGCATAATGTTTCTATTCTAATTAAAGAATAATTTCTTTTATTACTCTTAACAATTTGATGTGTTTGCACTAGTGAAATTATGAATTGCACAAGCTGCTCAATTTGCTTCTACAGTGAGTTCCTCAGGTTAGAGTTTCCAGGACTATTTTAATTATTATTAAATAAACGAATGGTACACTATTAGACAAATATTAAAACAAGCCTTGCACTCGGTTATTAATTTGCACTATCCGCTTTTAAATGCAGCAAATATCTCATTAATTTAATTTTAGGTGCCTACCAGTTTATATTGCATTTTACAGTCTAGGAGACAATTTACTATTAACTAGCAATTACATACACAGTGATTGTTAATTCTGTTCCTAAGTGCTAGCCGCTTGAAAATTGTTCTCTCTCTAATTTTTGACCTTCTTACAACAGGGGTGAGGCTCGCTGGGAATACAAAGAACTCCTGTGCAGGAGCTGGACATGTCATTTGTGGCTCATTCTTTTAATTCGCCGTGCTAATCAACTGAACTGTCACAGCCTCCCAAGGTAATTGTGACTTGAGAAGGGGCTGTGAGAAGCAGCCAAGAGGCTGGATGGATGGGGCCTGGCCGGCCTTCCCCTTCCGGGGGCAGAGGCCGAGCACGACCACTCTGGGTTGACTAATAAGGTCTGGTTTTGAAAAATCTGGTGTTTCTCGGGTCACTGTAAACAGCTCATTTAGACCTCTGCCAAGTCCCTCCCAGCCTCTGGCAGGCTGGTGGCTGCCTCTCCTCCAAGCCCAGGTTCATTATCCCGTGGCCCTGCGGCCCCACAGCTGGCCTCACGCCAGGAAGGTTAAATGTGAAGGTGTCCCAGCAGCCTCCAGGGCCTGGGCACACTGATGGGAACCAGACGCCCAGGGGACGGCGCCCATGCTGTGACATCCAGAGGAGCTGGCTCAGTTTTCATCAGAGAGCAATTCCCTGTGATTACTTCATTGTCCCCCATCAATTTGGGGCAATGCAAATCAGACAGAAGCTTCCAGGCCAGACAGGTTATGACCCCACCTTTCCTCTGCTCCCTGAGAGTATAGAGCTCTGTAGTCCTTACACACATTTGAAATGTATATTCCTGGTAACAGTCAATGTGTAGGGGAAGATAATATACCACTGGGCACTGCCAAATAACCACATGCGGGCAAACTGAGGAACTCCCCAAGCCCTGGACAGCAGGACCCAGGTCTTAGGATCAGTAAGTTCAGCCAGTCTGAACGTGGGCACAGCCCTGAGTCTCTGGGAAGGCTGGTGCAGCTGGAACTAGCTGAGGAGGGTACTGATGGACCCTCTTGCCAAGGAGGGAGTTCTACCTGATCAGAGAGCAAAGAGTTTCAGAGAGAGAGCACCCTTCCCCATCCACCCACCAGGAGAGCTAGGACTGCTTCCAACTGACACCTGCCAGCCAGTGACAGCCGGTTACCCCCACCCTGCACACCTGCATTTATTTACAAGTATTTAGTCCAGGACCTGTCTGCAGCACTAGGGACAGATGCTGGAAGATGGCAGGAAGGTAGCACCTGGACCTCTTTGCTGTCACGTTTCTTTTAAAGAAAACTACCCACTGCTAACAGGAGCCTTCTCCACAAAAAGCCCAAGTATCCCAAGGTGTGAGCGCAGGAAAAGACCTGCTTGGGGCATCCCTAAATAACCCAGTAGGAGCTCCTAACAGTCTGACATGAGAACAGGTAGGAAACATCTATGAAGAGCAGGCCGGCCTTGTCACCTGTGGACACAGGCTCATGGAGGTGCTACCAGCCAGGCCACATGGCAGCAGAGAACTCAGCCTTGACACGTGCCTCCCACAGCACAGGTGTCAGTACGTGTAGCTTGGGATCAAATGCACATCCAAGGAGCTCAGAACACGAACAGGTTCCCAGGGGCCCCAACAGAAGTCCCATGTCACTCACGTTCCACAGTAGGCTCTATGTACTGAGGGCCTGCCACGTGTCAAACACTTCAAGTTGTCCCCGATCTTTTCCAAAGGTCCATAGAGAGGGGAAAGAAATCCAGACTCAGGGGAGTCTGCAGAGTCCCAGAACCAGCACCTGGGGCATAGGGCTGTCTAGCTGCATTATTCTCGTCTCTGCATAGGGCCTGCTGCCTCTATGGTCTGAAGTTCATGGCCAGGGACTCAGACATGTGTGGTGCCCACACCAACAGTTGCTATGAGGAGGCGTGCTGAGTGAGTGTGGAGACGTGACTGCAACTCACGCACGCACATGACCCCAAGGCAAAGGTGCTGGGGAGGACCACGAGGCCCATGGCAGAATTCCAGCTTCTTGCCTCCAGAGGACCTTAGCAGTCACTACATACGTGCCCCTCACTGCACAACGAAAGCACTTTTCTGCTGGAGCTACCAGATGCTCCTGGACTAACTATGGGCTCACCTCCCGACAAACACGTTTTAAGTAAAAAATATCTTAAGTTGAACATGAATTTAATACACCTAGCCCACTTTAAATGTGCTCAGGTCACTTACACTGGCCTATGGTTGGGCAAAACCATCTAGCACAAAGCCCACTTTATAATAAAGTGTTGATTATCTCATATCATTTATTGAATACTATACTGAGGATGAAAATGTTACATGGACACCCCTCCCTCAACATAAAGTTCAGAAATAAGTCGAAGTGTTTTAAGTCATGGACCATCCATAGACAAATGTTTAAAAGATGCCTCAATTTTTATAATGTTGATGCTTTTTAATACTGAGGGCTTTTCAACATCTACAGGAACCATCCTCTCTCAACCTTTAGACCTTACAGGGGTCCAAGAGTATCCGGGCCCCAAAATGGGCCACAGGAAGCTGTGCCCACTCCCTGTGTCCCTCAGTTCTAGGAACTCAGTGTCCCACACTGACTGAGCAGGCAGGAGCGATGAGCTGTCAGGAGCTAGGTGCCTCTAGGGCCATGATTCAGGCACAGGCCTGGATGACAGGAGGCCTACTAGGGAGCAGGGCATTTACCTGTTGTCTCTATGCCTGCTCCTTCCTAGAGGAAAGAGGTCTCTCCAACCTTCTTGAACCACAGAGCTAAAGGGCTTCAGCAACCCCTGTGGAGCATTTTTGTTGGACAGAGCAGGGTATGGCACCCCAGTGGGAGGCCAGACTTGCCCCAGGGTGCCTTTGGGAGGTGGCAGGTCAAGCCCTGATTCTCAATGTGGGCAGTCCACCAGCCACTGAACAGCCACAAGCATTCGAGAAGCATTCGCCCCTTCACCTTCACTGGGGTTTCAGCAGGTGGTGTCCTGCATCAAAATCGTTCTTCGGGCCTATTACAGCTTGTGGGGCTGAAGAGGATTCAAAGCCAAAATGCAAACATGCCTTCCTTAAGGTGAAGCGTATGTGTGGCATTCTCGATGGCAATCTCAAACAAAAATCGTGTTGATTAAGCACTCGTGTGGGCAAAGCGGCATACGAAGCATCCCTGCGACACCATGCCCGGGAACCGCACAGGCCGCCCAGTCTTCTGACCTGAGCCTGGCTAGACCCTTATGATCTGGATCCCCTCTACGCAGCAGCACCCTGCAGAGAGATCTGGCTTCCCTGAGGGCCTCTTGCATCCTCGTAAATGACAGGCTGTGACTTTTTTCCCAGTCACAGCTCAAGCAACCAAACAGCAGTGGTGTCTAGGACACGGCCCAGCTGACAAGTGGATGGGTGGACACGAGGCCTCGCATGCTGCCAGACACACTGTCGTGGGAGCTGGAGGCTGTGGATACCAACAACTTGTTGTCTATCACTTTCCCTCAAACAGGAGGGAAACACCAGAGTCCTATGTCTGCATCTGTCCATGCATCATGTGTGTTACCTCAGATACAGAGGCCAGGTACCTAATAAAACTCAACTACAGGCCAGTGAGCCTCACCTGGCCTCCCAAAGTACCCTGTGCCTCCCTGTGGGACACCCCCCAACACCCGCCCACAGGACTCCCACTGGGAAGAAGCACCCACCACTGCCCCCACGGAACCTGGAGCCGTGCACTCACCAGTGTAGACGAAGCGCCCAGGAGCGCCTTTGCAGAACTGCTTGGATTTGTAGGACAGGGTAACTTCAACAACTCCAGGGATGTGCCGCGGTGGGGTCTGTACTCGGATGGCGTGGGGGGTTATCAGCTACAGAAACCACACATGAACAGGCACTCAGCGGTGCAGGCCCTGAGAGGCGGACACTTGCCAGTTGGATATAATTACAAAATGAACACAAACTGGACCATCGTCTTGGAATGCTCCCTCCTGTCACCTAGAGACTTTGGGCTGACGGTTCTTTAAGGAAAATACCAGCAAATGTTCCTGGGTTTTAGTTTGCAGGAAAGGCCACAGGGCATCATTCATATGAAAATCACCACCATATGTCTCCTTAAACCTTCTTCCAGGAATTCTAGCTAATCATTCCAGGGTACCCAGGACCTCCTATGGCAGGTTTTAAACCCAAGGGTTATAGGAGGAGGGGCATACCCACCTACAGGAGAGAGAACCCACCATGGGCAAGCAGTGAAAGGGAACTTAGTGGTAGGTGCATCATGCCCCTACCCCAGGGGTAGCTCATCAAAACCATTCCCAGAGGACCAGCTCAAGGTGGGCCGATCTGGCAGGCTTACCTCACTCCACACCAACATAGTTCCAAACACAACTTGTAAGCCGTCAAAGAAGTTGTCTCCGATTATGATGACGGTGGCGCCCCCCGTGGTCCAGCCTTCACTAGGACTGATGGCCTTGATGCACGGAGTGGCTGCCATACAAGACAGAAAACACAGACCTCAGAACCAAACCTGCGGACAAAGGCCGCACAGCCTGCCTGGAGTCCCTCTGGCGCCACCACGGGAGGAGAGCCGTGCGGTTCCTCCAGGCTCCCATAAAGGGCAATTGTAGATCAGCGTGTTGATATGTTTAAAGTAAACTATTAAATGTTTTATAAAGCAAAGGCCGAGCTGTGGAATACTAGTGAGCAAGAAAAAGAAATGGCTTGATATAGCAAATTATGTGTCAGGGCAAATATGACTATTACAAATGATTAAGCCCTGCATGCATGTGCTATGTCGATTTATCTGCTTTGCTGTACAGATCTAAGCAGAGTCAATCAAAAGGCTGTTGAAGGAGATGGAGGAGCAAATGCCTGGCATTTCCATCCCTCATAAGCAGCTAATTGGGTTGGGTTTTTCATCCGCGAACTTTGCCTTTTGGTTCAAAACTTCATTTTCCTCTGTCATTCCGCAATTACTACTTTTCACTTCTCATCAGGAAAAAAAAATCAAATGCGCTACATTAATACTTTTGTCAAAGGCACACATTTTACATGTAATACTGTTTGTCCACAGGAATCCCCAGCCGCTGGCCTGACCTGCCTTTGTCTCCCTCCAGAGCCCCTGCATTTGCATGAGTTATTACAATGGCTCCGTGGAGCCACAGAGGCAGCCCTGCTAGGGGGGCGGGGCTCACACTACAGAAGGGGGGTCAGAAGGAG
>NW_008329132.1:478901-496401 GCF_000622305.1 Nannospalax galili | reverse complement strand
AAAATGTCTTGTAATTGTGCTTGGGATGTCCAGATGGCTGGCTGATACTCCAGCTGATAGGATTATACCTTTACCTCTCCTAGGGCCATCTGTTCCCTTTAACTCGCTAAAGCCCCGCAGCCTGGAATCAGTAGTCCTTATTGCATAAACCTAACCGCATTACGGCACTTGGCATGCAAATCGCTTCTGTGCTGCAGGCCGGGTGCTGGGCAGGGCTCTCGGAAGGTTTAAACAGGGCTGGAGTCGTTTATGAGGGCCCAAGTGACAGGGGAAGAAAATAAAGCCAGAGTTGTACAGTGTTGTGCTGGAAGGTGGGATGGCTGTTCCCCCTCACTTGTGTTCAATACTGTAAATGATCTGCCTTGCTTTTTGTGAGCTCAAAGGACGCCGTGGCAGACATCCACGCAGCAGCAGGGGGAATTATTTACTTGGAAACCATCAGCAAGTGTGTACACACTGCTGGTGAATATTAGATGATTGGATAATGAGGCGTTAGCTGGGAAAGGCAGCACGGGAGCACGGATCTGTGGTTTATGGGGCGCTTTCTCCTTGAAGAGCACAGGCTTGACTCAGAGCCAGCACCCCACCTCTGTGGCAGGGGCTAAACTGCACACAAGGCAGTAAATGCAGCTCTTGGAACCGAATGGCCAGATCTTAAAACAAACTTCCTAAGTGTGAGCTCTCTCAGGAAGTGACAAAATCAAGAGCGGGGGACACTTGAGAACTGGCCATAATTGCAATAAAATAAAACAAAACAGTCCTGTTGCTGAGGGGTGACTTTTTCTCAGAGAACCGTGTTTGCCGGTTCTGAGACACCTATTTGCATTTTAACACCATTAACTGCTTTCTAGGATGGGATGGCCACTGCAGACTCGGGCAAGAATGACCTGGCTTTGGTGTGGATAAAACACTGAGAAATACGTCCGCAGAAGCCTGCAAGGACGGCTTCCGCAAACAGCGCTCGATGAGGTGGGCTCTGTCTCTGATGCAGCCTCTGCTGGCCTTTATTTTTCTAAATGCCACATTTTCCTCATAGTCAAATGTTTTTCTTCATGCTACTTACAAAAATAAATACTTGTACTTTGCTCAGATCATAATAGCTCATTAGAGGAGGCTGAGTTTTGGACTCAGACTACAACCTAACACCAGAGGGCTGAGGAGGCCTCCTTGAACCTATCACGTTGTGAGCTCCAGCTCTCTGGGGAAGGAACTGAGGACCCAGGATTCAACCTTCTTAATTGTGAGCCTCATTAGTGATGGTTGCTAAGCTAAACACACACCTACCTTCAGTGCATAGGAAGGAGATAAACAATACGTCACATACTCTAATGACTCTGGTGCTCAAGACGACCTTTAATTATTATATTTTTGTTCTATACCATAGTCATTAATGTAGAAAAACAAATTAGTTTATTCTGAGGACCACAGCAGATTCATAAATTGACTTCTAGTCTGTATGTCGGAATCGTATTTCATTCTGATAACCCCCAGGCAACTTCTTCATGGCCCTGCTTCTGGCTGCCTCGTGTGCAGCTCCTGAATCCACCACTTCAGGGTGGAGGATCTGTCTTAAAACTGTTTAGCTCTATAGAATCTTTGCTCTAAAATTCAATCATGTAGTTCTGTTGGCAACTGACTTTAAAAACAAAAACAAAACAGAAAGCCCCATGTTGTTTTCTCAGTAACTGGTACTGGCCAGAGCCTCATAATGATTAGAGATGCTGGACAGAGGAATTGGCTCTTGTGCAAGGGCTGGGTAATTCCTGAGCTCTGTGTTTGAGGAGGCAGGAAGTGACTGAGGGGCTCTCTAGGAGGCCCACCATGCCTGAGTGTTTCTCTTTTTTTTGAGGGGGGGTCTCCCTAGTCCTAGCCCACCTGGAGGTCACTATGCTGCTCATTCTCACAGATAGCCGCCTGCCTCTGCCTCTGCCTTCTGAAGGCTGGATTAAAGGTTCGAATGACCACACCCAGTGCACCTAGATATTCCTTGGTGCTGTCATGCCCCTTGTCTCCCTCCTGGCCACTCTCAAAAATTCTCTTTTAAAATATTTCGTTTATTATTTTATGTTTATGAGTGTATTGCCTGCATGTGTATAAGTGTACTTGTGTTGTGCAATGACCAAAGAGGTCAGAAGGGGGCGTCGGATTCCCCTGGAACTAGAGTTACAGATGGTTATTAGTCACCATGTGGGTGCTAGATATCAAACCCGGGTCCTCTGCAAGAGCAGCCAGTGCTCTTAACTGCTGAGCCATCTCTCCAGCCCCAGAAATTCTCTTTCAACAAGCAAAGTAAGAAGTCAAACATTTGGAAGCATCTGTTGATTTTTTAGACTCGGTCTATACTTTATTCTCTTTGCTCACCCCTCCAGTCCCCACTTTCTCACGTGTGTATCTGTAATAAGCACATACATGAGCACGGACTCCAGCCAGGGACAGGAAATGGTCCTCACAGTCCCCTCTGGGCTGGCTGGACCAGGTTCTAACCACCCACCAAAGCATGCAGAGAGGTTTGGGGTGAACTTCTGGATGGGAGCTTCTGACAAGTCAAATAAAACCAAACAAATGAAAACCAGAAGAAAAACTGTGAACAAAAGAGACCAACCAGTGTCATGAAGGCCACAGTGACATGAGGACCACGCTGCCCACTACAGGGGGAGACGCAGAGGAAGCCTGAGGACCCAGCCTCTCTCCACCTGGGGAAACCCTGGTCCTGCCCTGCTGGGGCTGAGGCTGTCTGGTGGCCTGGCGAGCATTAATCCTTGTGAGTGAGCATGAAGGATGATGCAAAGGAAAAGAAGCATCACAAATTAAAAAAAAAAAAAATACATGTAACATGTGCCTACCATTTTCCAGATAAGAAGGGGCCGTACCTTCTGACGGGTCTAGGCGGCGGGCCCGCCTCCCGTGTTTGGAATTGTTGTGCACAAACATGTTGTCAGACACAGCCAGCACGTGGCCGTCCACGTTGACTGTTGTCGATACAACAACCTGTGAAGACGAAGTGAATTTGAAAATGGAGTTGGCACAGAAAAGCACAGGCACCGGGCACGCGAGATAAAAGCCAGCTCAGAGGCAGGCGGTAAAGGAGCCTTCGCTAATTCTGGAAACTCTCCACTGCCTGAAACACATTCACAGCCTTTTCTTTTTTTTTTTTTTTTGGCTAATGGGGGTGGGTTGTTTTGCTTTGTTTTGACTCAAGATTGCTTCTTTTCAAAAAAGACCCTGCTCCACTAATTACATTTAATCTCTTATTATGCTAACAAGTGGATTCAATTCAGAGAAATATTCTCCTAGCCATTAGCTTCCGAAACACCCCTCTAGCCATTCATTTGAAAGCTGCTGTTTTGATTGATCTGTACACATATTGATTAGATAGTTTATCTAATTTAAATTAGTTCACTCGAGACCAGCCTCCCTTGAAGACCTGTGAAGATTCAGTTGTCCCAAAAAGGGTTCATAAATCAGGGCTCTCCCTGTTGTCCCCTTCTAGCAGCAGAGGATCCTTGGGTCAACTGTACAATTACTTTTAATGTCTGAGAATGAATGTTTTTGCATCCGAAAACACTGAGCTGAACTTGAACAGTGGAAGTGTTCTCCAAGCCAGGGAAACTATCCTTTCTTGAGTTGTTTGGGAAGAGGTGGCAATACCCTGGAGGCCAAGGCAACTTCAGTTGGAGTAGCTCAGGGCCGCTCATGAAAGAGCGGGCAGAGCAGGCTTCTCCTGCATCATGAGGAAGAGAAAGTCACATAGGAGACTGCTAGCACCAGACTTCACCTCCCCAGTGAGCTCATAGCGAGCACTCAGCAGACCCAGGCAACCGCAAAGTGGCCTTGACATTTCCGACAGGTGGGTCCATGTGGGTACACTGCTTTTCCAGAAGAGCTAGAGAAGCAAAGACCTGGGCCCAGGATTAACCTGGGGCTCGAGCCTGGATTTACAGAAAAGAAGCCTGGCTCTGGCACAGGTGGTGGGCCAGCACCTCCTGGGAGGACTGGATAGGGGAGGAGGGGAGTGAGGGCTGTCAGGTAAAATGAAGGTGACACCGCTACAGTGCACTCCGTGAGAAGCACCCATCAGCAGAGCAAATCCGCTGCACCAAGTATGCTCACGGTCAGGGCCAGAGCATCAGGAAGTGCCTGAGCTACCCCAAGGACCTTTCATAAGTCTGAAACTGCACAAAAGAAAGTCTAGTGATAAAACAAATAAAACTGATTTTAAACTGATAAACAAAAGTGACTAAGGACAAATACTATTTCTGCTTGGTATCTGGCACATCCCTGTAATCTTAGCACTCAGAAGGCTGAGGCAGGAGGATAGCAAGTTCAAAGACAGCCTGGGCTATGTAGCCAGATTCTGTCTCCAAGAAATAACACAAAAGTAAACAAAGAGTATTTTAAGTGTAAAATAAAATCCAAAGCTACATGATTATATATGTGTGCAGATTACTGGCTTTAAAATCTCAAGCCCCCAAAGGTCATGGTACAGGCCACCACCCTCGTCACATATACCCTCAGCTCCCCTGGGCGACTGTCCCTCTCTTCCCTTCAGACCTGCCAGAACAGCAGAGGTCTAGGCAACACTAGGCAGACTGAACTGAAAATGTGATGGTCAGCCCAGCCACAAGGTTCGCTCTAGTTCATATCCCAGTATGCTCTCTTCTGACTCACACCAGTGTAACTGCCCTGGGAGCCCTGGCGCAGGGTGGCTCGGACACTACTATGTTGCCACCTGTGGCAGGCACCCAGGGGCTGCTTCTATTTGTCAGGTACCTTACGGGGTCTGCCTGTAGGCCCTGCTCTGGGCACTGACTGAGCTCCAGGACACATCACTGAACATGATGCAGGCACCTGACCAAAATTTGAGGCAGAGACTTGACCATGACATTTTTTAAATAAAGCAAAAGGTTAAAATAAAAAAATTTAGGAACCACTGTCTGTGTTCTGTCCTCTACATAGAGGCTGGTCATCAGGGGAAACAGAGCAGGCACATACTGCATTGTCCCCTGCAGGTCAGCCCTGCCGTGCGCCTACCCCCATGGTGCTGAGACTCTTACACACTAGTGCTAGCATCCTGTAAGCCAGGAGGTACCCGGAAGTCCAACTAACCCTTCTGAGAGGCAGGGGTGTTAAAATGATCAGAGTCACTATGGGCTCCACAGTATACTGTGAGATCACTTGGCTGTACCCTGTCATTGGTAAAACAAACAGGACCATACCACTGAGCCTGGGGTGATCCTCTACGAAGATGGATCACTATCACCTACACTTTGTGTACTTTCCCAAATGAAAAATGGAAGCTGGCTCAGTAGTTTGCAGGAAATGCTGTTCCAGGCCATGAAGGCCACTGTAGGTGAGCCTATGGCCCCTCCCTGTAGAGCCAGAATGGTAAGAGATGGATATCACATCTCCCTGCAAGCCTGATGCACACGTGGAAACCCTATAGACACCATGAGCTATTTGACAAAAAAAGTCTACAACACAAAGTTCCCTCAGCAATGTTATCATTTGAAGTTCAATTCTCAGTCCCTGCTTAGCTCCTCTAATTTTACAATGGAAATCAATTAAATAGTCATCCCTCCTACCCTTATACCAAGGGCCCATGACTGATAGAACCCTGACCATTCACAAAGACCGGGGAAACATGAATGCTGTCACAGCTGGTCTCTGAAGCCACAACCAGTCCTCCCTCTTGCAGACTGAATCTTCCCTGCAAACAGGAGCAGGAGCAAGCATGGGTCCAGAAGAGATTAGTGGCTGGGCCTGAATGGAGGTACAACCTTGGGCAGAGGAAAAGGAGGTAACATTCCGGAGTCCTCAGAGGCCTGTATTAAGCAGATTCAGACCCCTTTATGAGGAGGCTCTAGACCTCAAGCATACTAGGAAGTCTGCATTCATGGTCCCCCCACACAATGAAAATAATCAATCAGCCAATTCCTAGAATTTAGATCTTCAACCTGGGCATGTCTTCAGAGCTGTCAGGTAGCTGTGGGCCAGACTCGTACATCTGGCAAGCTAAAGACATAGGCAATTTAAAATGCATTTTATTTGACTATTCTATCAAATGAATCAAGTCCAGTTTGCTACTAGCCCTTAGAGAACTAAAGACTTTTCCCAACAATTATGAAATCTGAGAATGTCTCAGCACAGCCAGGTCGGGCCGTGTGCCTCTGAGGGCTGCGTACCTGGAATCTCCGCATGTCCCGAGGGTTGCCTGCATTCTTCAAACAGTTCTGATTGCACTTGAGGAAGAACTTTAGAAAGAATCTATAAAAACACAAAGAATAGATAGTTAGGGTTACCAGACAACAGACCTTTTTGTAAAAACTACAGTTGTAAGGAAGAAACAGAGGGGACTCTACAGCCTGGCTGGCTGCCCTGTAGGGGGCGGTGCTGAGCATAGCCATGGGACTGGCAGGCAGAGACTCCTGGTCTCCTAGAACCAGAGTGGTGATCTGCACATCTGTCTGACCCTACAGATTTCCAAGCTTTGTAATAGCAACTGCGACTTCAGGAGAGACCTTTTCTTGAAGGAATCTTTGCATAACTGTTAGCACTGGAGAGACACCCACTCCAGCCAGGACTATCAGCTTCAGCTAATAAAAACACAGGGTGCCCAGTAACATTTGAATTTTGTATAAGCAACAACTGACTTTTAGTATAGGTACGTCCTAAAATGAACCTTGACTAAAACTATTTATCAAAATTGAAACACCATTGGAAAATGCTGCAGTTTATCTGGGAATCTCAGTTCCCAGGGTTTATCCCTGCCAAAGCAAACACACTATTAAAGACAGATTTTAAAAGTTACAGTAGGGTTTTTGTTGTAATCAGAATGCATTATTTGCCTGTATGAAATAGATAAATTTAAATTTAAAAAAGAAAAAAGTCTAACTCTCAAGAAAATAATGGGGTGCAGGGTTACAGTGGTTTTTGCAGACAAGCCTCCACATGCTTTCAGGGAACAGCAGGTAGATATTTTGGTGTGGCTGCAAGAACTCTACAAGTAGCAGGCCCCAGCCCAGGGCTAAACAGAGGAGCCAATTCTACCTCTGTCAGACCTGGACTGTGGCAGGAAGGTTTGGGAGTCCTGACAGAGTGTTGAGGGGCTGTGATGAAAGTGCCGTCCTCCTCCCTCCCTCAAACTCAGTGACAAATGACGCTGCCTCAGTAGCAGCAGGTAGACACCAGGCAGCCTGGCCATGCTACACCCTCACGGGGAGCACAGAAGGTTGTGTCCTGCAGTAACTCTGCCCCTACTTGCAAAGACCATGTCCATGGTAAGCTGAAAGTGGGCAGGCTCCCTGCTAGCACATCTCCTCCATGGCTGGGCCTGTCCAGCAAGGCTACCTCAGGTAGAAAAGCTATTGTTTCCTCCTCAAATATGGCCTGTCCTGACTGGGGGTGGTCAATGTTGTGTGAAACTTGGTACAATTTTCTTGAATTTGGTCTTTCATGTTTAGGGTTCCTTGGTGAAAATTTAGAAACTGCAGACTGGTTCATTCTGGGCATCCCCAGCAATCCTGGAAAGCCCAAGCACAGCAGGAGACAATTCCTTCAACGAGAGCAAGAACAGTGACCATTCAATGACATTTTCTTATATACTGCGACTCCCGGCTATATTGGGCCAGAATTTACATCTTTTATTAACTCACCTCACCTATACAGTTAGCTCACAATGCCTCTTAACGCCATCTGCCATCAGCTAGAGCAAGTCACTTGATATTCCACCCACCAATTTTTCCTAACAACCACAGTGCAATTAAACTCCACACGTTGTGCAGCGAGGTAAATTAGGCGCACCTGCGGCCGCACTGCATTTGAACTGCATCAGAAAGGGCCTAACAAGGTGAGGGCGCCACAAAGTTATCGTCCTGTCAGGCAATTAGGTTTTCACTTCAGGGACAGCCACACGGTGCAATTATGCCCCACATTACCACCCGGCTAATCTTCTGAGTAGGCGCCGGCCGGGAAGCTGCTCATCCGCAAAGGTACCTGCGAGGAGGCTGTGTTGGGGGCTTTTCTTGTAAAATGAAATATTTCTCCCCTTCCTGAGGAGGTGGCTCTAAATTCCTTGATGTCTATTTAGCCAGCTCGGCCCTTTGCCTCTAAGACAGCAGAGTGGGTTGTGAGGAGACCCTAGCAGCCCTGCATTCTGGGGCCTTAACTATCATCAGCTCAGAGACCAGCCGAACGAACCTGGGTGCTGGGAACAGGAACACACTGAGCACTCCTGGAGCTGCAGGTGCACACGGCACACACGTGTTCCTGCTTTCTCTTTTGCACGTGGCAATCGCAGCTCTGCTTCTCTGTGCAGAGTGTGTAAAGGCAGTGCAAGCACTTGAGAAAGATCTACAGGGACGACCTCTACGGAGAGAAGGATGCTTTCCAAGCACTCAGGTTCCAACGGCACAAATAGAGCAAATAAAACACAGGCGGAGCCGCCGCGCCAGGGCCAGGGCAGCCTCCACACAGAGGAAGGTGTTTTTTCAACCCTCATTTTGCTTCCGTTCATGTCGAAGATGCAATTAAGGCTTCGCAGGCGGCAAGTGCAGCCCAGGCAAGCAGAACCTGCTGACACCACGCCCCTTCCATGGATGTGGAGGTGTGCCAAGCCCAGGGATGCCACGGACCTCGCATGGGAGCAAAGGTGTGCTGAACCAACCCGAGGAGGCCATGCACCTTGTGTAGACACAGAGGCGTGCTGGTGCAAAGTTTAGGAAGGAGGCAACACTGAATTCCCAAAGCATCAAGTCAAGCAGTAATTCCCATCCTTTACTCAATTGCCCTTTAATTGGCTTTTCCTAAGAAGTATCTGCCAACCACTTTACATATCTCACTTCCAGAATCTGGTACACAAAGGGTTCAATACTCTTGTTATGAAAGAAAAAAATCCTTCCTGTGTCAGAAAATCTTTGACTTTAGCACCAATAAACTCTTTATTATTGCTAAATGTGGATTTGCTGCTCGATTGCAAAGAGGCAATAAAAATTCTAACCTGTCATTAGTACATTACGCTTAATTGTGTACAGTGTTTCCCTGGCATCTGCTGGCCCGACGTCAAAATGACCGTTATGTGCACTAATTCCCTGACCCCATCTTTATTTCCCTAAAGACTCATCATCTTTCACAGTAGGTACCAGAGTAAATCAAGCTTGAAATATGGGCTTTATTTACCTGTCTCTCCCAGGCAGAGGGGAAGACAGTAGCTAAAGACAAACGGCTCCACACCAGGAGCTCCCCAGGAATATTACACTAGGAAACAGCGCAGAACTCCAGAAAGTTCTCAGGCGGTTAGGTGGGATGCCATCACTGAGGAAACGGGCTTTTCTCTCGGGCAGTGCTGCATGGGTTTGGGCAGGCACTAAGCGGCTGCTCTCGTTCATTCTTGGGAAGGCTGGTTCCCCTCCTAACTCCTGAGGACCCTGCGATGATGGACTGGGGACGTGAGGACACAGGCGCTTGCCTGGGTGGACCGTGAGCCCAGCCTGGGGATTTGAGGTTAAACTGGAAATCCCCTCTTGATTGGAACTCATATCCTATTGCTGTGGTAGAGTGTGACCCATGAAAGAAGAGTTGAAGTTTGGACTTGATGTAGCATCAGAGTCCCAACAAACAACTCTAGTGTCAACAAACAGGAGTTCGGAGCAGCAGTGGAGTGAAGCTGCTAGGCTAGAGCGAGTAGTGGGACCCACTGCTTCCACCCCAGCCCTCCTCGGTATCCCGGGGTAAGGAGCAAGCCCCCACCACAGTGATTTCAAAGTCGGCTCCATTTCTGTGTGTTTAAGCTATGAATTAGTTCATTTATATTTACTTTTATGAAGCTGATTAACCAGAGCGTCTCTATCTGATGAAAATCATTTTAATTGTAGTGTTAGGCTCCTGTGTAATATCCATTACATTATGAACTGTTTAAATTCTACATGGGTATTGTGTAAATTGGCCCTTTGTGAGCTAGCAGGCAATTAGGACCAAACAGCTCCCCTTAAACGGCTACAGAACTTTGTGGTGGTGTTCAGGACAATCAGAGACAAAGGAGACTGTTTAATTGTAATTTAATGGAATATCAAGGAGTCCGTGGCATTAGACGCTGGCAACAGAGAGCAGGAGAGAAAAATTAACTGCAATTATGTTTGATTAAAGCCATCCTTCTCAATAATCAGTAGTCCTGACAGGCCACGGGGCTCTAGTGGGCTCCAGGATGGCAAAAGGTGTTGAGCAATATTAGGGCCAATAAAGGGGTATTAGCATAGCTAATTACAGCCCTGCAAAACCTGTAAAGGGGGCCTCTGTGTATTGTAATGTGGGAAATAATTGGCCAAGGCCGTTATCAATTACATAAGGAATGAATTTGGTTTGTCAGAGAAAAGCTGATGAGATGCCTCTCATCTGACACCAGCCCTTCCCTCACAGTTCCAGGCAGCTCCAAACTCACCCACGTCCGTCAAGAGCCGAGCAAACAGTGGCCAACTCCCTGATAAAATCGGCCTGCCAGCAAGGTAGGTAATTAATACAGCTCACCTCACCACCCTCCCTGACACTGCTGTTTTTACCTAACTGAAGCCACTAATCACACAGTAATGATTTCTTTCCCTCTGGTCAAAGGAGAAATAGATCGTCTCTGTAGAAATGTGGTGGGCTTCACGGGCGCACCCTGGTGATTGAGGAGGAAGAGGGAACTTGGAGCCTGCTTCATCGCAATCTTCTAGTAGCACATGGCTATCTCCTGTTTGAAACCTGCAGCTCGTCTGCAGGTCAACAGTGCTCTGTGGGGACTATTTATTTTTTGATTGTCAAGGTTTAGACTGTTGCAGGGCTTGGTTCTACCAGTGTTTGAAAATGTAAGCCACAGAGCACTGGAAGGTATGACGCTGATTCAAGGATACATGGCCAGGCTGAGCGGTCCTGAGGTACTCTGGCCTCTCACAGAGTAAGTGGACAAACTCCAAGCCATCTTGGACTTGGATTCTCCAAGATCCCTTTTGCACCTGGTTCCAGCCTTGTGGCTCAAGGCTCAACCTCTTTCTGAGTCCTAGGTTATAAGCAATGTGGAAAAGTGGAGGCAGGAAGGAGCACTGGTGCCTTTTACAGGGCAGAGGGGCTTGATTTCAGCTTTAAGCCAGAGTCCTTAATGAGCCACACACTCAGGTGACAATGGGCAGAACTCCACAACAGTCAAGGCCCCAAAGCCATCCTGTATAAATCAGAGTGCAATGACAGCATGTAGGGTTCAGGGAGGGCACAGAGCCCACTGCGGACAGGACACTATATCTTTAGTTACTATTTTAATTCATAATGGACTGATCAAGAAACATTAATACTGACAATCAGCCAGAAAACACAGCTTCAAAGGTCACAGCCACAAGTGGTGCCAGGAGCTGGGGCGGGGGTGGGGGGGGCGACAGGATGCAAATGCTTCGTGGATATGGGGCTTCCTCTGTGGGGTGAAGAGAGCTTTGGGAGCTAGAAAGAGATGGCGGCCCCACCACCTCACAAGTGTGCCAAGTTCCACAAACTGTTCACTTCCCAAATGGTGTGTCAGTTTCACCTCAGGAGTCCCCACCCAAGAGGACAACGGACACTGGAGAGGAGGTGTGCACCCTGAGGGCCTATATGGGTGGCTACGACCCATACCTGTTGTTCAAGTGAAATAGTTAAGAGTCAAATTGAAGGATGGAGCCTTTAAGAGACTTTCTCCTGACTTAGAGAAGCCTGGCCAAGTGATCCTTGAGGTTCCTGCTAATTACTGGGAAGTCCCTGAAAGACTGGCCACAGCTGTGGTGTGTGCACGCCTGGCCATCAGTCGCTGGAGTATTGATTACTGAGCAATTCTAGCCGATCAGGTCCGGGCGCTTCAGAGACAATGTGCCTCGCTCACACAACCTGTAATGAGCAGTTCCTATACATGACTACATTCTGCTGACATCAGATCTGTGCACTGAGATAGTACACAGGTCAATACGTATCGGATTTCCAAAATGCGAGGGTCTTAATGTCAGGCTTTCTCTTCTTCTCTCAGTCCTGCCATTAGTGACGACTGGGCTCCAGTTCTTTAATGCCATATGGGAGGAAAAATCTGCTCCATTAGTCTGATTTATTCTTCAAATATGCCATGACAAATTGCTTTAACACCAGACTTATTAAATTCTTGTACATTTCAAGTTATGGGTCTCATAGACTTGTAGTACTTCCATGACGTCATCAGGAAAGGGGCAGGGGTGACAACACTGGTTTCACAGCTCTGCCATGTGTGTTCTGTTGAAAGGGTGCTCCCTTATTCCCAGGCAAGAAGTTGAAGTGGCCTGGCCATCCGCTTGGGAGAACCCAGTGTCCATGGGATGGATGTTCCCCTGGCACACAGAATCTGCTGTATGTAAATGCACAAGGAGGAGGACTGGGGAATATCCAAGGCTTGACTTGCAGTTCAACAATTACTGGCCTTTGTCTGGGGATTCTGGCTCTGGTGTAGCAGAGTCTGTCTCTAGTGGACTCCAGCTATTTTACTTCCCTTCGCTGTAGTAACCACACCGCATTAACAATATTTGTACTACAATCGCCAAGGGACCCACTTCCCAGATCCTATCACTTCTTTATCTCCCGACAAATACCTCACTATCGAACATTATTAGGTTTAGAAAATTAACCCTTCGCGCTCTACAGCCAGACTAGGCCCCACAGTCCCTCCAAAGAGCCTTATCACTAAATTTCTGCTATAATGGTTTTTCTGTTCATCACAATTTCACCCACGGCTGTCAAGAGGCACTTACAGATACTGTGATCTTGTACTTTCGCAATGATTCTCATTAAAATGATACCAAAGAGATCTGATGGGATTTTAATGGCTTTGCCGGTCAGCTCGATACCCACTTCCACAGCAGATCCGCGTCGAGTGCTCCACGCGGAGGAATTCGTAAGACTTGCATTAAACTTTTCCGGGTGGTTTTAATGTGTTAGATAAGTACAGCCCAGGTAGACACTCTAAAAGCAAATGTACCCAGACTTCCACGCTGTGCCGACTGCCCTCCTCCGCTGGCTGTCAACATTCTAGTTAGTGTTTTCTGTAACAGTTCCTGATATTTCGTGATAGTTTTGATAAGGTTATCTGTTTAAAAGAAGTCAACTGCAGAACACAAAAGAAATGTGAAGTGCAGTATATTTACAGCGGGGCTCTCGTTTCAAGTGCCTATCTTCCATTTCCCCCTTTACCTATTTCTCTATTTCTAATGGGCGAAGCACATTGACATCATTTCCCCAGCAGATCACTAGCCCTGTCAATCAGTCTGTATTTTGTCTTGCGCTGCGGGCTCATTAAAACCGCTTCTTCGCTCCCTCTGGACACTGCTCTATTTGCCAGCTCTGATCACGAAGCTCCTTATTTAAGAAAAATGCCAGCATCACTTGGCTCACATCAGATACACCCCTGACTTGTTACCAGCTCTAGGGGAGACTTTTACAGGTTGAGCAGAGATTAGGCGGTCCTCCTCATCCTGACTCTGGGCTTCAAGCCGCTCTCCACCATTCATGGGTGCGTTTTGGGGATCTTGAAACAACAGCCACCCTTGTCTGGCAGACCTGATGCCTGCTGGCCAAAAAGCTCATTTCCAAAGCCAGTGTGAGGCTGGGGTTTTTGTTATTTTTTTTTCCCAGTCTCCAAATGGGAAAAATCTTGTTCATCTTTTCCTGCTTGATGTACATTCCCCCCCAACCACATCAGCTTGCTTAATTAAGAACTATCCTCTTCGTAGGCTGAATTATTAATAAAAAAAAAATCACATTTTAAATCAAGCCCATGCATGCACAGAGGACATCAGTGTTGAACCTGCCTATGCTGGCTCTCTAGCCTTTTAGGTCCTGATTAAAAACTTATTAAAACATTATAAATGATTAATGGGAGCACAGCTCTGAGTGGCAATTATTAGTTTTAATGCAGGTAATGCAGCTTAATGAGGGGCACATGTGCGCAAAGCCTTAACTTCATTACTCCTTCGTGTCAACACATACAAGAGAGATGTGTGTACAGGGCATCCATTACTCGGAACAGCACTGAGCCCACTCTCTTCCCCTCCCTTTGTTGATGAGCCAGGAGCCATAAATTAATCCCTTTCTGGGCTCAGGCAGGACCAAGGTGTTAAAATCGTGATAAACCCTGCTCGCCTCCTGACGATACTGTGCAGTTCTTGGTTATTCCAACCAGGTTATTCCAGCCCACGATTATTTCTGTGGCTGCCCTGCAGCTCGTGGGAATGCTTCACTGGAACCTCTGTGGATTGTCACTGTCTGCTCAGAAATGAGAGTCAGGGACACCCCAAGCTGACCAGGTCCTTATCCTCGTTTCAGAAGGGCTGTGGGAGAGCTGAGCTGCACCCAGCTGTGGCACATCCCCACTGGTATGGTTTTCCCTAGATCTTCATGTGTGGTCCCAATGTTCTTCCCAACTCTCCCCTTCTGCAGGATGGGGTGCAGCCACAAGAGTGTGAGAGACAGGCAAGGAGACGCACACTCTTGTCCCTTGGCAGAGCAGGAGCCCCGAGACTGTAGTGTAGACACAAATGGAAACATAAGGCTGGCTACAAGATGGAGAGGCCAGAGTTAGCCAGGCCAGGAAAGAGGTGAATAGGTGCATTTAGGATGCTGAGAGCTAAGAGCCTGGAGTGCTTCCTCAGCCCACAGAGAAGCCCATACAAGTCACCAGCCCCACCTGGGACCCTCCATCCTGGGCCTGCCACAGTCCTAGGGAGGAGCCACTGGGCCACTTCACACTTCGCATTTTCTGGTTTTGCGACATGCAGCTTGATCCAGGCTGATCTCCACTATGTGTTTGAAGAGTCTTCAGGACTATTTGCATCATTTTATCGCTAATGTATAATATATGGCTCTAAAGTGAGCCCGGGCGCTGTCTTGTTACTGAGCATAGAAAAGTAAGGGCAATAAAGATGCATTAGTTCTCCCTAGCACAGAGGCAATAATGCAAGGAAGGAGGGTGCTGCTTAGAGTTAAGAGGCAACCTTTCTGCCTGACTAAGACAACAGAGGAGGAAAGAAAATGTCAAATCAAGAAAAGCTGGATTTAGAGATGAGGCAGCCCGGAATGACGCTGGGGCCATATTTTGTGAAACTATAATGCAGTTGGCAGCAAAGATCCGTGTTTCTGATTCATCCAGGGCCGCATGGCAAAGCTTTGTCAGTCTGTGCAAGGTATAAATAATTCAGGGTGAGAGATGGCAATTACAGGGCCCTGCACAACCAAAATGAATATTTTATGAGGACTAAAACTGCTCTGGAATGAATCATACACACGGAGTCACACATGGCGAGTGGGCTCATACACGCCAGCCCCAAGGAGAGAGGGGCCCAGGCCTTATCTCCTTTCAGAGTGTTGACTATAAACCTGGCGAATGGTAATAAGCAAACACAAGCCAGGCTACCCCACTGGCATGCCCACTCCATGCTCAGGACAGGCACTCAGTCCCAAAGACTCATGACAGGGAGGCACCAACCCAGCGTACACTGTAGACAGCCTCCAGGAGATAGATCCCGTAAGTTTGGCTTAAAGATGTCTGAACCAGCACCATGAGTTGTGAACAGTTTCAACTACTCAAACCACTGGCAGGCATAGGCTTGGAGTCTCCCCATTTGCTGAACTGGTCTGCAATCCACAGTAGGGAAAGAAAACAGTTCTGGGTCCCAGAGGGAATTCACAAGAGCAGCATGCAAGGACCACATGCCTTCAACATGGCTCTTCCCTTCCTCTCCACCAGATGTATGTGCTCTGGCTCCTCCTGTATGCCCTGGGCCGGCACCTCAGCTTCACACCATCAGGATCCACTGACTAAGGAGGTGAGACCGTGACCTTCCATGTCTACATGGCCCAAACCACAGGCCAAAGTCTCTACCTACATTTTGAAAATGGCTGTAGTAGGAAAGGATGGGGCAGAGTTATAGAGATCGGTAAAGGCTGAAAGGATGGTTTCATCTGTTAGGTCTCCTCCAGAAACACTCCTGGTGAGTTGCTAGAACAAATGACAACATTGTTCACGGCCAGGAGGCCTGGGCCCACTGCTGAATAGCCATTGTATTTGTTCAGTTGCTGATACCTGTGCCTTTGTGGGAAAGAAGGCCAGGCCGTGACATCAGCACAGCACAAGTATCCCTCTATGCAGGTCCCAGCACGGGCTCGCCTGCCTCGGTGGGAACCCAACACAAGATCCCTCTGAGAAGGTTTTCTTTAAATCCAACTCCAATGCATTGTTTATGAAAGCAAGGCTATTAGGTATATTAATAATTTGATAAATAGGGATTTGCCCTTAATTATTCATGAAGAACATTTGGCAACAGTAAAATTATATTCGCAGAACAGGTTTATAAACCAGCTAATTATAAATTAAGTATGCAAGAGAAAATTGCTAACCTTGAAATTAAAATATTTTATGATTCTACAATTACAACAACAAAAAAAAAGTAGAGAATTGTCAAAACCCCAGTGTGAGCAGAGAATACAGTAGGCTACACAGATGCAGGACCAGTGACAGCAAAGTTGGACGGCAAAGGCCCCAGCATCCCCTTGATCTTCCCCGGACAGCTTTCTAAGAGGAAGGATTGGGAAGGACACCAGCCCCTGACTCCCCAATATCTCCCGCCTCCCCAGTCCGGTTACTTGCAAAGGACAGGGTGCACCTCTAGTCACTGTCAAACCCCTGGTCCCAGAACACAGAGGCATCTCCTCTGTTCACATGGCTGCTCTGGGACCCACAGGCAACCCCACTGGCTTCCCACTTCACTGCTGTCCTGTTAGAGCAAGATTCACAGTGAGCATGGGATCTAAAGGGATGAGACTAGAGCTGATGGCACAGAGAGGTGGTCCCACTGGTCCCCACTAGAGGGCTTCTCCATCAGGGAGGAAGAGAATGCCATTGTAGATGGCCAGTGGTCAGGCAGGACCCAGGTCCTGCTGCACAGATGGGATGGACTCCCTCCCAGGACTGGGCTGCCCTACCCACTGCTGCTCTCTGCCTCCAACGGCCGCCCTGTCAGGGGCTTGTCACCCACCCAAAGACTTCTAAAGACCCTTGTACCCTGGAGGGGGGGTCTCAATGGCCAGCAATATACCCCAGTAAATGTTACCCACATCTTCCTTTATCTCATTTGATAAGTGAAGATGGGACTGAACCACTCACTTTTTAATGATGGCTGTCCTCTCCCATAATTTAGGAATGAGCTCAGGAAAGCAACCAGGACAAACAATTAGGGAATATGCTGTTGGTGCGGGGACAAAGTAGGCCATGTTTCCTACCCACTTCTCCCACTGCTCAGCCATCCAGAGGGCAGCCCTGCCCACCTTCCCCATGACTCCTGCACTCCACTAAAGTCGAAGGGAACAGAATCCACTGAAGTGCATTTTTTTTTGTTTTTTTTTTTCCTTTCTTCCTTTTGGTTATGAAGAGTCTTGACTTCCCCAAGACTCAAAAGCACCACTAATTGCTCATGTAGCAGAGAGAACAGCACAG
>NW_008329132.1:433901-471401 GCF_000622305.1 Nannospalax galili | reverse complement strand
TATGCACGTACAGGGCCACCAGAGGCAGATACCACGGAACTTTGTTGGGGTTTTGCTCCTCCATCTTCTGAGTGCTGTGATTTCTGCCCTTTTCCTGGCGAGGAATTTCAAATAATTCTGTTATAAATGGCTAAATCTGGGGCTGCTTAACAGAAGAGAGCCCAAGCTGACCCGCTGCTGTATTAAATTTTCATATGAAAAGAGGACTTTACACACTCAGCCAAAAGGGCAGAGCTCGGTGCTCCTGTCGGGCTCCCAGAGACAAGCATTTTCTAGCTCTGCATGCATAAAATGAGCTACAGTAGGTGTCAGTAATTAAACGATCATGTTTCAAAGTCTTGACAACAGTACAGAAGCAAGAGAACAAGACGATAATTTCATTAGTCTGAGAGCTAAGTCATAATTAGGTGCCTTTCACAGAGTAAAAGTCACGGACAAAGGTACCGTTCCTGCCAGGCCAGGTCGGCAGTATAGGGCTGAAATCTAATCCGGGGTCCCAGCTTTAACGGGGTTCACTGCGGGCAAGAGACTGCAGTTAAGAGTCTGGCCCAGAACAATCGGGCTTTCTTTGGAGAGGCTGAGAAAGGAAATGATATAGAAACAGCCTGAAAAAGTCAGAACAATGGGACATGGTGGGCTATTGTCACAGAGAAACCTGAATTCCTCCCCTTGTCCTGGACAGAGAAGGCGGCCCAGCTAGGCTGGGCTCACAGGCCCTACTCAATGTCATCAGCTGCATTATAAACTGACTTTGGTAAAGTAGCATTTATTTAAAACTAAACTGTTGGGATGGGCTCTTTGTAGAATCATTAATGTGCAGTTTGATGCCCCCGTCAGTCTATTTATCTCTGTCTTTACTCGCTGAGGTATTTGCATATTTAATTGATCAATATGCTCTGGGCTCCTCTTGCACATCTGCCAAGCTGGTCCCAGCCTCTTACACCCCTCATTTCTCAAACTGACAGCTCACTGCCTGCCACCACCTCCCCGACGCCCAGGCACCACGAGCACCTCTCCAGGAGCAAGGATGCCCAGCCTCCTGGCCGGTGTCCCTTCCTGCGTGCCTATTAATTTTCCATCCTAGAATAACGTATAGCCTGGTCTAAGGAGAAAACAATTTCAGTGTCTGATCTGTAGAAAGTTCTTCAGACAGATTTTCCACATGGCTACACGTCACAGTAGCAACATGTGTTCGTCGTCCCCCCATTCAGCATCTGTCACTGTCTCGCTCCTGCCTCCTCACAGCCTTGAATTGGAGCTTCTTATCAGCAGTGTGTCAGAACCTGCACTGCCTCCTCTTCCTTGTTTAATCTTTTATTAAGAGCTACATTGTGAGCTTCTGATAGCCGCATCCTCCACTTCATCATTCATAAATCGGAGTCGACATCAATAAGGGGGCGCGTGGCGAAATCAAAAGCAGCGAGGGTAACTGCCAATGGAAACGTCTTAAATTTTCTGCACAATCCGCTGGCATTTCTTGATGCCAACAGAGTACCACAGAGCCCCATTACGAGTGTTGGATGATGAAGACCATAAGGAAGTTGTTCTCCTCCACAGTCCATGCCTGGAAATTGACTGCACCAAAGGACATGGAGGCAGAGGCCACTTCCCTGGAACAGCTTGGGTAATTTCAAATGGGCAGAAAGAACTTCCAACCGTTTGGTTAAAACATAAATAAATGAATAAAGGCGCCCAACATGCGGTATAAGGGCTGGCTGAGGCCCAAGACGGAAACTCAGGAGGCCAAGTATGGATTTCCTGGAGGCTCCTTGGGATCACCAGACCACAGCTTGAGGAGGGTGAGAGGGGAATTGGAAGAAGGGTCCTGTTGGGGGGGCGGCGTGTCCACACTATGCAGTAAATGGTATCAAGAAAGTCAGGGAAATGGGCTCCTGGCGGGAACTGGCCTCTGCTTCCACAATCTTCAATGACTGTCATGTAATTTTTCTCTTCTTTTGATTGATGTTTTAGTCTGAGCTGTCATTAGTTAAATTAATTTTCTCTCAAAGATAGTAGAATGAGGTCCACAAAGGCAAACCTTGTGAGACTGTAAAAATAGACCATAATTTGGAGAGAATTCAGATGTGTGCCCGGCTCTTGTCATCACAGAAGAAGAACACTTTAATTTGATATGAATTCCTCAAGAGAAACTTTAAATTAACTTAGATTTAGCTGTGTTTGAGGGACAGCAATTCAAAGCAACAAAATAAAATGCTATTTGCTGACTCTGGTATTTCTGCCTTCTCGTCTCTATATGTCCCTTTTTATTTTCTGTTCAGGCTAAATAAATGCCAATATTCACCTTGAAGGAGCCATCATAAAGTAACTCCCTTGGGATATAAAAATATACCTCTCTCATCTTCCATCCAAACAATGTCAGATGAAGTTAAAAGACCTGGTAAATGTGCTAAAAATCTGCTTATGTGAATTATTTTTTTCGAGGATAACCAAGCAGTCACTGCTAGATGCAAAGAGCGATGCAGGCTGGACTGCAGCCCAAGAGCAGGGGTTGGAGGTGGAAAGCAGGGAGGGGGCAGCTGGGGCAAGCAAGAGGGGAGGGGATGGAGAACACAGAAGCCAAGGGTCTCAACACTCAGCACCAGGCAGGACCTTGGGGACTGAGCCAGCCCTCAGGGACAGCGGTGGCCTGATCAGGGTCAGAGCAAGAGGTTCTCGTCTCAAGAACCAGTCTAGGACCCCCACCTCCTGCCTTCTGGATCCACTGTCTGACATGATGACAGTGTTCTTAACACTCTTGGGAAGTGTAACTCAATCTTCTGTTAACTGTGCTGCCTGCTGTGGTCAGGCTCAGAAGGTTCCTGCATTGTACTGTGCAAGGCACTCTGGGTTCCCAAGAGCACACACAAGTCAATGCCATCGCCATCACCACCACCACCACCACCATCATCATCATCATCATCCCCAGGCAAGCAAAGTGGGCTTCAGGACACCCCTGAGTGTGCTGCAACCATACCTGTGACCACTGCAGTTTAGTGTGACTGATCTTGTCCGGGTCCTAGTGTAAACCTGCGGGATTCAGACACCATTACAAGTATGCATCATCCAACACCCATGAAAGGCAAGGTCAAGGATATGGAAGAGTCAAGGGAAGGCATCATCTCAATGCTCAAGAGTGCCTAATTCAGGGACTTGAAAGCCAGTGATTCAGGCAGCAACCCAGTAGCCATGAGACCAGGTTCAAGTACACAGGAGCCAATGAGGTCAGGCATCCACCCAACAACTCTTTAAGTTCAAGGGCAGGGTCTATGCAGAAGACTTTGGGCTGTCTGTGACACACCCTCCAGTAAGAACTATTATCAACCGTAGGATTCCCTAAACAAGTGGCTCCTTCCGGGTCAGACACTCAAGTGCATCTGGAGTGTCTCATCCAGTGACTGTGACCCTCTTCACTGAGAACAAGCCAGAAGCTGCAAACACAGGACTGACATCTTCACGTGACTTACTACGGCTCGGCGGTGTCATAATTATGACGCCTAAATTTACCCTGTTTACTTGCAGGCTAGAGGAATGCATGATTGTTTATTTTTATTACAAATATTGATGGCAACTCACAGGCATTTACTTCATGGCCATTTCAAGTGAAATTGCCCGTCATAAAATATCTCTAGAATTTTGATCCTGATTAGCGTCCTGAGCTGGTCCTGGGTATGATCCTGCCATTTGTCTTAATTTTATTTTACTCTCCCTAACTACACACACCACTTCAGGAATATCTGGAATTTTGTTTTAATTGTACAGCTTTCAACGCCGCCACATTTCTCTTTGTGTTGAAAGCATCCTGGTGATTTATCCTCGTTATTGGGTAAATAGGTTTCGGCAGTTCTCAGTAAATAAAACAAAGACTGACAGGAGGAGGAGAGGGAATTTGCTTTCCTACCAATTAGAGTAGCCTTAGGCAGTACTTTTAAGAGGAGAGAAATCCTGCAAATCACTAAAATGATTCTGTCACATGCACCAAATATTAAAATCGCACAGTGGCGCCCTCCATACAGTTTGCTCTGGTTTAATGAGTTGGGGTGGGCCTCATGGCAAGGACTGCAGCGCACAGTTGGGGACCCCTCACCAACAGCAGAGCTCATACCCAACTGCCGTCTCTCAGCCCCTGTGGCCAGATGGAAAATCAGGATCCAGGGGCATCTGCAGATCTCAGCTAAGGAAGACTACCCTGAGTCTCGGCAGTAGACTGTTCAGAACCAATCAGGTCTGTGCCTGTTAAACAACCTGTTAAGGTCTTCAACTAGGGAAGTTTCCAGGAAACTGGAGGTAGGTTTACTTAACCCAGTGTTACACTGTCTCCAGTGACAGTGCATCTATTACCAGTCCCCACCACCAGGTAGCCAGAGAGACAAAGGAGCCAACACCTCATCTTCTATGTCTTTGATTCACATGTTTACACATACGCACCATCATCACAGGCAATCTGGCTGGGCTTCAGGCCACAACCGAGTTGTGTCCCCAGTCTAGGATGTGATTTTTTTACCAGTCCAG
Source organism: Nannospalax galili (assembly GCF_000622305.1). NCBI lineage: Eukaryota > Metazoa > Chordata > Mammalia > Rodentia > Spalacidae > Nannospalax > Nannospalax galili. Next base: position 466,892 of record NW_008329132.1, on the reverse strand, counting down.
TCCACATCATTCAAGTACTCCAGCCTCAAGGTTAAATGGCCAACCAGCTCCAAGCCAAGCAAACTCAGCAGACACATTAGTGTTCTCAATTAATCATCTCCAGGGTTGGTGTGACTTGGGGAACCATGTCCTTCCCTCAGTGGCTACACGGAAACAAACGGCTCACTGGGGGAGAGCGGGGGAATCGTTTACACTGAAGTTGGAACAGCCAACAGACATTCTTTGTGGAACCCAGAGATGTAGAGCCTTGGAATGGACAACCCAACAGATAGGCATGGTGTTTTGTATTTTCTGATAGCTGTGTTTCTTCTCCAGCACAGTTAAGTATTACCTGGTAGTGGTGTCCTTGTGAGAGCTTTATGAGGGTGTAAGTAACCATAGGAGAAGAACCTCACAACCTGAGGCCCTGGTCGGCACTAGGATACAACAGAACAAGACACATGTGACTTCTGAACAGCAAGGACTTGTGTGGCCAGGCCAGGGAAACAGCAGAGCACCCCACACCAGCTCCACCCACACACTTGGACCTGCCAAGCCACCAAGTCCCTTGGGCTCTGGAAGGATGTAAGGTTCCCTCATGATTTTCCATGAACTTTCCACCACTGTCTTTTATATTTAGACTGAAAGGTGCCAACAAGTCACAACAGTCACAGCACAACAGAAGAATACACAGTTCCGTGGCATTAGTGAGAGCCACCCTTCGGTGCTGGCCAGGTGTAGCTGCTACTGTGTAGGTCAACAGTGACCAATACTCAACCTAGTAGTTTATGCAAAGACAATGCCGCTTCATCATGAGGTTAGTCTCCAAAGTAACATTATTTTCCGCGTGAAAGCTTTTGGGAAGGCTCATGGGTGTGGAGACCCTTGGTGAGGTTCCCAGTACACAATGGCCCAGGGCATTTGTATGTCAGAGCTGTGATTATTTTATCTCCCACACTTCTTTCTCTCGTGTCTAGCATTCCATAAGCCATTGCTCTCTGAGCTAGTCTGTGACCAAGGAAACTACACAGCTGGCATCTCACCTTCACCAAGTCCAGATGACACTTGTTAAACAATGTCAAGTTGTCAAGTCATGCCCCTCCCTCTGAGGAAGTGGATTATAGGGACTCCTTGCACCGTTTCTCAAAGTGTGAATGGGGCCATTTTCTGGTGTTCTTCAGAAGGATGAGCATCCACAAAATTGGAGGTGAAGAGCACACTGGGTCTGAGGGAGGATGTGACTATGTGACTCGTGTATGTGAGCATGTCTGTGCGTAAGCAGGTATACATGTGTGGTGTGGATGTGTGTCCGTGTGTGCACTCGTGTGGGTAGAGGTCAGAGACAACCTCTGGTGTCATTCTTCAGGCCCCGTCAACCTTTTCTTGAGATTGGGGTTTCTCACTGGCCTGAGACTCACCAAATAAGCTCGGCAAGCTGGCCAGCGAGCCCAGGGACCCGCCTTTCTCTGCCGCCCCTGAGCTGAGATGCCAAGTGCACACCAACATGCTCAGTTTTCCTCTGTGGGTTCTACAGCTCAAACTCGGGTCCTCAAGCAATTTACCAGCTGAGCTACACCCCAGTCTAGGATGTGATTATTGACCAATCCAGTCCACATCTCAAAGGTGCTCTGAGAGACACCTCCTGACACAGGGAGCCCAGGGGTAGCCCAGGGAGCCCAGGGGCAGCAGGAGAAACCCAAAAGCACAGGTTGGTGGAACACAAACTGCCGCACCTGCCAGGGTGGGAGTCAGAGAACTCAGTGGAAAAGTCTGCAAAAGGTGACCAGGCACTAAGCTCCCCAAACTCTGGACACAATCCCAAAGGCGGCCACACCCCCAGAAGGGAGTCACATGACTCCAGTGACGGTAACCCAGTTCACAGAAGGTATTAGGCGGTTTCCTTTCCCTTGTCTTAGAATTCTGTCTTTCCATCTTGAATGCCCTTTCCAACCCATTTCCAACGGCATACATGACACTCATCTTCAAAGCCAAGGACTTCCACCCACAGGGTGTTTGCCCTGCTCAAGATGACCCCAGAGTCACTGCCCCAAGGTTTTCTGTTCCGTATCATACTCCCTCCTCCTCCCAGGCACACTAAGGAAAATAAGAGATGGATGGACAGACAGATTGACAAATGCGGGTATCTGCAACTAGGTCTGCACTGTGGTGCGCAGCATGGGCTCCGTCACCCTCCAGCCATCCTCTGCGGCAGGAGCACTATTTTAAGCACCTTAACTCAAACTAATAGGTTTTCAATAAATATTTCTTGAATGAATAAATGAATGCAAAATTAGTTATTCCTGAAGAAACAGAAACTACTTAAGTAGTTCCCTATGTTGCAAATGAAAATTTTCATTGAGTAGGGAACAGACACAAGTTTATAACAGTGAGATATTTCTGAAACAAAGTCAAATTCACCCATAAAATGAGGATTCCACCACCCACACGTAGGAGAGAGACAGACCGGCAGAGCCTCACCTTCTTGGGCACATCTGTTCCCTACAAAAAGATGTTCTTTAGGGGCTGGGCTGATGGCTGAGCCGTGAAAAGCACTGGCTGCTCTTGCAGAAAAATCCCAGGTTCTGTTTCCAGCACCCACATAGTGGCTAACAACCATTCATAACTCCACTTCCAGGATCTGATGCCTTCTTCTGGCCTCCATGGGCACTGCACAACATGGGTGCATTTACATACATGCAGGAAAAACACTCATACACATTAAATTAAAATAAGCAAATAAAAATAAAGTTTAATGTTCATTGGGTGAAGGTGACTGTAGAACCCAGATCTTCCTCCCAACACCCAACTCCACCTCTCAGGCCAGACCTCCCTCCTCACCCCCTCCCCTCAGGGCTTCACCCTGCTGTCCTTCTGTAGATTTGAGGTTGGAGACTTGAGGGAGAGTGCAGCTTGGCTTTGAGGGTGGCACTCAAGCACGTTACCCAGCATGGTGGCCTCAAGCCACAGGCAGCACCTGAGACATGAGTGTCTGGTCCCCACAGGCATGAGCTGTGCATGCCCAGTGTGCACTAGATTCCAAAACTCAACAAACAAGATAAAGTTGAAAGAGTCAATAATTTTGTTGTCGTTACATATGAATACAATCTTTTGACCACACGGAGCTAAATTAAAATATTAAAATGGATTCCACTTGTTTCTTCTTGTTCCCTTAGCACAGCTGCTAGAAATGTCACGCCGGCATCTGACGCTTGCGTCTGGTACTTGATTCTCTGTTCACTGGCCAGTGCCAGGCTAGAGAGAGGCTGGGTTGTGCCGAGGGGCACTGACCTGGCCTCACCCTCCCTTTGCAGAAGAACACCTCAGTGAGCCTCAGCTCAGACCTCTCACACCACCTCATAGAACAGTGAACCTCCCCTCTCCCCACTGCGGGCCCCCAGGAGACCACATCCACATAGCTCATTGAGAACCCAGGCATCAGTCTCCCCAAGGAGGCAGGGCAAGAGGCAGGCCCCAGAAACCCCACGGTTGGCCCCACCCACACCCTGTGCAGCAACCTCCCTCCCTAGGCCGCCTTGATGGGTTGGGCCCCCGAGGCAGTATTTGTTTCATTAATGCAACGCTCAGACACTCCAACTCTGCTTCACATTCCAGAGTGATTCCAAAAGTGATTTCCACAATATGATTTACATACTAGCCGAGTGTAAATTTAGAATAATTTGGCCTGAATGATCCTTACTAGAATAGATGGCCACAAGGAAAGAATGGTGAATAAAGCAGGCTTACTCAGAATCTAAGCAATTTGCTGGCAAACACAAGCAGCATTTCCCCAGATTATAATTTACACTGTATTAACTGTCAAGAGCGCTTTTGAGAAATATAGATAACAATTCAGATGCAATCGATAGGGAGTGACAGTTGATTTTAAAGCTTAATGCAAGACAAGAAAGAAATGACTGGGGCATCGGCTCTGGAAGAATAAATTTGTTTTGTATTTGATTTTTGTGTTAAATTTATTACTGCCAAGAAGAGCTCTCTTTCAATAATATTAAGAACAAGATTGTGGAATTGCAACATGTCTGTCTCCTACAGTTTTCACAGCATTTCCAATACAGAATGATGCCCCTGGTCAGGACCACGTATAGATCCGATTAAACTGCACGGATCCCTCTAAGTTGGTGTTTCTGTCCCACAAGGCTCCCTTTCCGGGCCTCTGGAGTAGCAGGAGGCTCTTCTCTCCCAGGAGCTACAGCACCCACCTTGGAGTCTAGGAGGGGTGTCCAGTCCCCGTGGGCTAAGAGGAAGTCCCGGTCATCCCTGGGGCACAGCCACAGGCTCATTGCTAGATTCCACATACAGCATGTTGCTGCTGGGCGACGAGTGAGAGTGTAGGTGAAATGGGAAGCAGCATCAGACGCAGACTGGATGGTTTGATTGAGGAGGTTTGGGGGCTGGTATACCCCTGCCACTGTCACTACTAAGAAGCTTTTTCAATTCTGTCAACATGTCCAGTGTATATAATCTTAGGTTTGATGTTCCTCCCGTGCAGTACCATGAGCAATGTGACAAATACCGAGGAAAATTTCCTTCCAGCCCAACTCTATTATGCCCCCTCTTCCCCACTGCAGCTGAGGTTGCTGCTCCACAGACCCACACTCGCAGAACTATCCGCCAGCACGGCCAGAAATGAAATGATGGAAGTTGCCACAGTTCAAACTTATCCCTACTCCTCCCTTATGACATGATTGATTTTCCTTCAGCATGCTCACATACGAGATTGTCTTCTCTCTCTTCACTGTGGAAACAGCTGATGCAGACGGCCTTGGCCTGCCACAGAAGGGGAAGCGGTTGAGATGTGGAAGAACAGCTGAAGTGAATACGGATGAAATTTGAAAGTGCAATTTTCCATCTATCAATCACCTTTCAAAGGGACCCGTTAACCACCAATCGGGAGACCCTCGGCGAGGGTGTCCCCGTTTGAGGCGCTCCACGGGACGGGCCCTTTGGCCTCATTAATCAAGATATTAGCTGCAGATCAAAGTTTTGCACAGGTACCCTGCACTGACTCGGGAGTGCACAGGGATGCTCGACTACACGTTCCTCCAGGTGCTATTGGTAATTTATATTTTTGAATGAAAACAAATGGTGTCCTCTTAACCAGAATTTGATTAGGTGACGACAAAATCCATTTCTCCCGCTCTGGTTATGGCATGCCATGGATCCCGAACTGCCTCGGAAGACAATGTGAGGTGCCCTCCCATCAATAATGGATAGTCACCCCAACCCTTCCTGGCCACAGCACCAAGATGCCTCGAAATACAGCCAATTAAGGTTTATTTAATTATTAAGGTTGAATAAATAACAGCGAAACATGTTAAAAATCTTTCAGTTTCAGTCAATCATAATAAAAAATTAATGAGACTGGATAGAGGGCCATAAAAACTGATAGACTGCGATCGTGAATTATAAATTGGTATTGATTTTTTCCTTTGCAATAACACTCCCAGGTAATCGTACTTTGTCGCATGTAAAGTGCACTTTTCTGGTTGAGACTAATATTAACTATCAAATATAGATGAGACGGAGGCATTTATGACACTTCAGATTTCACAAACAAAAAGCAAAAAATACAATTTGTGGAATAGTAACAATGCTGAAGAGAGAAGCCCGGGGTGTTTATAGGAGCGGCCGGGACCCCACTGAGCCGTGAATTCATGAGACACAGTTACCTTATTCTTCTCCTGCCATTTCTTCTCTGATATGTTACCTTGTTAGTATCACTAAGAAAAGCATAAATATTTTTTATTATTTGTGAGGCTCATCCTGTCTTGCTTAATAGACAGGCCACATGGAGTTAAAGCCATATTATATGACCTGGTGCCGGGGTGATCATTCAAAAACCCGAAGCACATATTTTACACTGCCTGGCTTTATTAATTCTAAGCCCCCAAGAAATAGCAGGTGGATTTTCCAGCTTTCTGTTTATTGAGGTAACATGGAGGCAGATAAGACATTTCCCTAGGCTAGCTCAGATAAAGTGGACAATTCTATTGGCATTCCACATGTAAATATTTAACACTTCACTGCTAGTCTGCACCTAAATATCCATTAGATGTTGCTACAAGCCTGGACACCATCTCCCAGCAGAGCTACATGGGCCGTCCTGGGCAATGGCTATCGGATTAGGGTGCACACAAATCTCTTTCTAAACATCACTGGAAGGGTCTTAGCTGGGAGAGGATATGTGAATGTGGGGCTTTCTTGAGCAGCACAAACCAACTCCCCAAGAAAACTCAAGAGCCAGCCGGGACAGGCTGGGCCACTGCCACTGGTCCAACCAATTGATAACCCTTCACTGCAGTTCATTAGTGGTGCTAATCAAATTTCCTTCATTTTGGGACGATACTGTAGAGGTGGGCCAGCTTTGCGTGTGTAAGCCTGCCTGTCTTGAGTTCTGGTCTGCCCTCTTTCCACACTGCCTGGCTTGGGACAAGATCCAAGAAATATGAAGCAACTGTTCTTGTGGGCTTGAAGCACAACAGCCTGCAGCCAACACATGTGACCCACAGGTCAACTCCTTGCAGGTTTCAGAAGCATTGCAATGGTTTCCTTAAATAATTCTTCAAGACAAACTAAAGTTATATGTTTAATGCACAAAATATAGTCAGGGCTCAACATGTGACTGTTACCTGCCTGACCTGGTTTTACAGATAGATGGTTAGGATTTTCTTTCTAAATCATGAGTTTCTCTGTTCTTTGTGGGAATATGGAACTTGAAAACGAATGGGCCGAGGTCGCTCTTTCATCCTTTGACTTTCCCAGGACTGCAAGACAACACTGCCTGGAATCCATGTACCTTCACACTTCTGCCTGGGTTGTCGAGGCCTGACATCAGGATTGAGCCCTGTGCACCAACCTCTCTGCTAGGAAGTAAATCCTCTGACCAGGAGCAAGAGAATCTTGGACTCCCAGAAAACTGCTGGAGATTAACACAGGCAGGTCATCCTGGTTGTCCTGGGGTGTGGACAGCACTGACCGCTGGAAGTGTCTGTGACCACCTCTCAGACACCCTCTCTGCCTCTTCCTGAGATGCCCACTCTGCCCCCTTTGGGCAAGAGAAAAGGGCCTGACCCTTGAGAAGGCATGCTCCCTAGTAGAAGCAGCCACCTGACCCTTGAGAAGGCATGCTCTCTAGGAGAAGAAGCTGCCACCAGGCAGAGCACACAGCTCACGCTTCCCTGGCCCAGGAAGCGCCACTGGAGCAGCAGCCAAGCCTAACACTCAGCCCAAGAACAACCATGCAAACCCCAAGGCCTTGACCAGAAAACATGCCACGGGGCACATCCCAGGGAGGCTGGTGACCAAGCAGCACTGGGCACACTGGGTCCACCTAGGTCTGCAAGGCCCTGCACTGGCTGGGGCCCCTCCAAGGCATACCACGGAGTGTCAGAGACCCTGGTTCCCACAGGACTCACAGAGCCCACCCCTGGGCTCCTAGCCTCCCAGCCCAGCTCCCAGCCCTTCCGTCACAGCACTGACCTCTACGCTCTGGAAACAATTACTCCTGGAAGGCCTGTCAATATCATTATTTTTACAAGAAATCAATACGCCTCACAAAGTTAATGGGGGATTCAGGCAGGGAGCATTTACCTCCTCACTGTCAGGGCTCCGGCTCTGCTCAGCACCGATGACAGATTCGCCGGCACCAGCAGACAGTGAACAACCACGGAGGAGCCAGCGCGGCAGGCATGCGTGGAGGCCGGCAGCAGTGTGCACTAACGAGCCGCCCGGGGCCGGGCCACGTGGGCCACGGGGCCAGGGGCCGCATGGGCAGGCACCCCACCACTCTGCCCAAATGAGGCCTGGGTTCCCTCCGCTCAGGGAATCTGAGCCTTCAACTGCTTGACACGGTCTCCTGCTGTCTGGATGCTCAGCCCTCTAGGCCAGTGCAGGGCCTGGCACAGCCGTCTTACCTTAAACAAAAGGGGCTGCTTCTCCCCCACCCATCACACACTCAAAGGTGCGATGAAATGAAAACATACATGCATGCCTACACACAAGTCTGTATAGATGTATCGGCTCATAAATAACTCAGAAATAACTGCACTGATGATCCCCAAATCCCTATGAGCATGGATCTGAAAAACCACACCCACAACAGCAATTTGGCAGATACATACCAAATCTCAATGAAAATGTCTTCAAGCGTCAAATCTAGGCTCGTTTTCCTCATCAACCCTTTGAGATGGTTAATTTCATCCCTGTTCCCTGTGGAAGCTGAATACCCCCGACCTTCATCTCTGGCTCCCCCAACCCACAGTTACACAATTAAATTGGAAATTAAAGTCACAAAGTTATCCAAAGAATAGGACTTCAGTGTGTTCCACATTCCAACCTTAAAACCCTTCCCAGACCCCCCCCACCCCCGTCTCTCTGCTTCACAGCCGCTCTGTCCGCCAGCTGCCCCCGTGTGCTCACGTGGTCCCAGGGGAAGGTTTCCCAATGTCTGCTTAGTGCTGTGACCCAGCATATCTGCTCCTGGGGCCCAAGGCCCGGCCAGGCTGCAGTCAAGGCTGCTCTCAGAGTGGATTCTCCCACAAGGAGCTTGGCTGCAGTCTCAGGGCCCTGCGCCAGCCACTAGTGCATCATCACGGGCATCACTGTCCACTGCCCACTCCACACGCCCCCACACCTTCCTTCTAGGTCACTACAGGGCCCATTCCATGTGGCAGAGTTCTGTTTTGCCAGCACCAAACACTAGCAGTGACTGCAGCCCAATGGTTGAGGGGTCTCTAGCCACAGGGTGAGGGCAGGACCAACCCAGAGACCATGGCTGCAGAGCACTGGATGAGGTCAGAGGAAATGCTTGTAATGGCTTAGTCAGCAGGGAGCCTTGGGCAGGAGGCAAGGACCTTGAGAGTTGTATTGCAGAGTACCCTCTGAACCTTGGTTTAGAGGACAGTCCTCAGTTTACCCAGCTGGTATCCTGAATGCTTTCAGTCCTGCCTGGCTTTCCCCAGCTGTGCTTTGTTTACCCTCCCAATCCCCACTCCAATTCATCTCTTCTTCCATACCCATTTCAACCCTTTATCACCCAGGACCCCCCAAGGCTGGGGGTCAGGTCAGCAAGGGCAGAAGGTGCTGGTCTCCCTAGCTGCATCAACATCCATGGTGGAAGTGGAGGGTCCAGGGGCTGAGCTCACTGCAAAGGTGGGGAAGGATGGTTCACAAGCCTCACTCTCAGACCATCCGTGCCAAAGTGCACCACAGCAAGGAGATCCCATGATGGAGCTGGGGAAATGGTGACCAGTAGCTCCTATGTCAAAAAGAGGGCTGTGGAGCCCGAGCCCAGGAGACCTGCACCCGCCCTCTCACACAGACGGGTGACACTCATGGCCTAAAGGGAGTTGCACAAACGAAACATGTGGAGTTGGTACCGTCACCTTGATGCAGCCTCACCAAGGCAGCCGGCTGTGTTTTTTTTCCCAAAGTAGCTATCTATCACAGCAGTAAGCTCAGCACGGGACGGGGGGAAGGGGTGTATGTGTCTACCCACATGAACAAATGAAGGAATGAACAAATGAATGATTATATAATGAGGGCTCCCACCAGGCCTTGGGGAAGGTTGGTCTGCTGCTCAGAGAGCCACCACACAGTACAAGGGGACAGAGGGTGGAACCAAGCACCTCAATTCTGTTGGTTTTTCATGAGCAAGGTCCCCCCACCCCACTCCCTAGCTTCAGTGTTGGGGAAGCATGGCCTTGATGGGAGGATGGGCCTGCTCTCAGCCCTGAGGAAGTCTCTGGAACTCCTCTCCTTGCTATCAACAGTGTGGAATTTACACTGGCCTTACACCACTAGCAGACTCTTCACAGCTTTTTAGGGCCTTAATGCAAACCATATGTAGAGTCCCCTCCCTCACCCAGGCTCTGGCAGCTGCCTTCTGATTGGCTCCTGCAGGATGGGAAACCGAGGTCTCAGAGGGGAAAAACAACAAACAGATCTCTTGTCTACAAAGCAGAACTCAAAACATTTCTCATGCATTCTGGCTTCTCTAGGAGCAGCGGGCTGTTTAAAAAAATACCTGGCCCAAATTGAACATTTGCTTGACATGATGGGAAAGCGAGTGCTATTTTCTGTTATATTGCCCCTATTCTACATCGACAAGAATATATTTTTTCCCTGTTCCCAGCTGATTTCACAGTAGTGAACTCCGTTTATGAATTATCTGACACATTTCTTGCAATTCTTCTGACAACAGTGCTCAGTGGAAATTTCAAGGCCCCTCTCTTCTGACAAGTAGAAATATCAATATTTGAATAAATTGTGGATTTTAAACTTCTCACTCTGATGCGCCACAGTGAGGAAGACTGAATTCTTCTTTTACCGGGGCTAATCCCCCTGAGCTTCGGGAAGAAATCTGTATGCGGAGTTTCATTACAAGAAAGCAGTACTGAGTGACATCTGAAACACACATCTAAGTCGCCCTGATGAAGTTTACTCCTGTCCAACAACAAACAGCAGCTGGGTATGATTCCTGCTTCTTGGGCCGAGATCGACACAAGCCTGGTGTCTAAGCAAAAAAAGCCAAAATGTGGATCGCAAATTGACAGGCCAGTCTTTAAACAAATGTGTTTCTTGGGGTGGGGAGGAAGATCACAGCTTTGTTCAAGCTAAGCATTTTTCTTTTGCCTGACAGAAACATTCCGGGCCTGATTAGAGGGCCTTGTTAGGGTCCGTCTCAGACACTGTGACTCCACATTTTAACAAGCATGCAAAGAAAGCAGCGTAAAGATAACAAAACATTGTCATTACTGTCTCCCGTGACTCTGTGTGCCTTTTAGTACTTGCACACATGTCTTCCGGTGGCTCACACACCGTTGCACGCCTGGGGCAGGGCCCAGTGCTGGCTCTAGAGGTCTTTACATGGGACTTCATGGAATAGCTCTGAGGGGCTGGAGGGAGCATGCGCCCCAGGCAGCAGCACCTCTCTTTCTTGAAGAAATACTCAGTTTATTGTTGCACCTGTATAGAGTCCAGGTAATATGATGGACGATCTGTATTTCCCAGAAACAGCCACCTCCAAGCCCACCCTGAGGTCCTGGTACAACGACCTCCAGCACCCAAAGCTGCAGTTCCCTGAGATGTCTTCTTCATAAAGACAGGTGGCATCGCATAAACCAGAGAGGAGAGAAACGCAAGGGATGTTGGGAATGCAAGGTGCCACCATCAGGGGGCAGAGGTGTGGCGGAGGAAGCAGAGGAATTCTCGGAGTGGGATCAGCACAGGACAGGCGACCCTGAGGCTCTGGGCAGCTCCTGCTTTCAGACTCAGCTTCCACATTTTATATAAAGGGGATGGAAGCTATCAACTTTCAGAGCATGGATGCCCTGGGTCTGTCCCATATGCGGTGAACTTAACAAGGCCACAGCTACCTGCTCCTTAAATCCTAGACTCGGTTCCCCTAATGTGGAGTTTCAAAGCATTTGCCAAGCCCCCTACTCCTTCAACTCACATCTGGTCTTCATGGAAATACCACCAGAAACCCTGGGTCAGGGATCATGGCTTCCTGTCTGCTAAACTCAACACAGAGGAGAGAACCAGGCTTAACCATTCAAGAACTTATAACCTGTCTCAAACCCCTTGTGGAGGGCTGGAGAGATGGCTCAGCAGTTAGGAACACTGATTGTTCTTGCGGAAGACCCAGGTTTGATTCCCAGCACCCACATGGCAGCTAACAACTGTCCGTAACTCCAGTTCCAGGGGATCCGACAGCCTCTTCTGCACGACACGGGTGCACCTCACCTACATGCAGGCAATACACGCATACACATAAAATAAAAATAAATTTTAAAAACCCTTGTGGGGTTCGAGTCCAAGGGTTCCCCACATGAAAATCTGTGCTGGGTGAAGAGCTCCTCTGTGTCTGAGGGAAGCCGAGGCAGGCAGAGTCCTAGGCGCCTTGTGTGGCAGTGTCTGTAATTCTCCGTCAGCTGAGCAGTGCTGGGTAAGGATGTGTCTGGTGGCCTTCAGGAGGATGCTCTCAGGATAACATCCTAATGACCAGACAGGGCAGAGAAGAAGGTGTCTCTTCCAGCAGTCTTGCCTCTGCACTGCTCTCTCCAAGGCCAGACATCACCACCGAGCTGTTTGCTGAACTGACACTCAAGGACCAGGAGGCAGAAGCAGAACAGGAGGAACGAAGGCAGTCTACGTCACACCTGTAGGGTCAGCACTTTCTTCTGGAGTAAAAGGAAGGGGCAACCCAAAAGGGACTTGGCCTTTTCTCCTCCAAAGGCCTTGATCTGAACAAGGCATCCCTCCACCTGAACCTTAAACTTTGGAGGGCTCAGGATTACCATACAAGTGCACAGGCGGGGCGAGTGGCTATACCTTTGCTACACACACCCTCCAGGGAGATCCTGGGAGGCCCCTGCCTACAGCCATGGCTGACCCTGGCTTCTGGATATAGAGCAGCGGCCCACCCTAGAAACTCCCCCACCAAAGAAATGCCACAAGGGAAAGTAGGTCAGTGATCAACAAGGACCTCAGAGTCACCCAGCCATCACATCCTATCTGGGAAGGCCAGTGATTGAGGTTGGGAATGTGAGGGGTGGAGACAGGTATAGGGATTCATCTATCACTTGTGAAATGGGAGGACTGTTGGGTGGAGCTTCCAAAATGCACCTGCTGAGCCCTGACTCCATACTCTTCAGTGACCTCCAGAGGTCAAGGATGCCCACCCCAGGCAGGGCAGCCTCAGCAACAGTACCAGGGCAGAAGAAGGGTGAAGAAGAAGATGGACATTTGCCCAGCTGCCTAACAGAGTTATGGGGTGTCCACCAGAGATACAGGGACAGGAGCCCTTGTTTCAGTGTAAGAGCCCAATACTCGGGGCCTGGAAAACAGACAGCACTCAAAGACAGGCACAGAACAGAGAACTCCAACTCCCAAGGCCAATGTCACTCACAAGTAAGGATACTTGCTGAGCAGTCAGGATTTAGAACACACACACCAATATCACCACCACCACCACTCACACACACAGGTTGAGTATGGTAACCAACTGGAGACAGTGAAGCTGGGAAGTCGGTTGGAGAGCCCGTTTGTCCGGGTGTGACGTTCCGTGAAGTTTGTTCTAACGAGCAAGAGCTGAGACACCCATGCTGGGAGCACACGGCAGCTGAGAGCGTGGAAAAGCTGTGCCCACAGATGGCCGAGCATTTGGAGAGAAGTACAATATTTTATCTGAATACCCAAATATAAACACAGGACAGCCTGACAGCACGCAAAGCCATCTGATAGTGCCAGCAGCAGCCATGCTCTCCTACCTAGGCTACAGAAGGATAAAGATGAGAAGGGACAGGGAAGGGTGGTGGCTTCTGCCCTCAGGGGATTTGGCACTTTCTGGGGTGAGCAGAGGCGGACGGCCACCAGGGAGGCAGGAAGAAAGGGGCCGCTTCTTCAATCTACACAGCAATTTCAAACTGAGAAATCAGGATAGTAACTGCAGAATAAGTTAGTTGAGTATGGTAACCAACTGGAGACAGTGAAGCTGGGAAGTCGGTTGGAGAGCCCGTTTGTCCGGGTGTGACGTTCCGTGAAGTTTGTTCTAACGAGCAAGAGCTGAGACACCCATGCTGGGAGCACACGGCAGCTGAGAGCGTGGAAAAGCTGTGCCCACAGATGGCCGAGCATTTGGAGAGAAGTACAATATTTTATCTGAATACCCAAATATAAACACAGGACAGCCTGACAGCACGCAAAGCCATCTGATAGTGCCAGCAGCAGCCATGCTCTCCTACCTAGGCTACAGAAGGATAAAGATGAGAAGGGACAGGGAAGGGTGGTGGCTTCTGCCCTCAGGGGATTTGGCACTTTCTGGGGTGAGCAGAGGCGGACGGCCACCAGGGAGGCAGGAAGAAAGGGGCCGCTTCTTCAATCTACACAGCAATTTCAAACTGAGAAATCAGGATAGTAACTGCAGAATAAGTTAAAAAAAAAAATCCCATGTTTCAGGTAGAATGGATGAAACTTAGGGCATGACAGGGCTACCCAAGGGCTCAGATGGTGAAGGAAAGCACCAGAGACATGACCATGGGGCCAATCCAAGACTGGAGGTACAGGCTGATCTCCTCTGACTTTCACACCTTGGAAAGCACACTTTGGCAGCAGCCTGGGGTGGGTGAGCACATACTAGCGCCCTGGCCAAGAAGAGCCCCAGCCCACAGCACCCTCTCTGAGCTGAGGATGGCCCCTTTCCCTGGGGCAGCCTCGGGCTCCATGTCTTTGAAGTAGGTGTTCTTTGCCTGGTAAGCACTAAACACAGAGAAGCGTAGGAAATGCACTCCCAATCGCCAATCTGCCCTGCACATGGGAATTCTGTATCAAGTGTCTCCAGAAGCAAATTACAGGCTGGGGATGCAGCTTAATGGTAGAACACTTGTCTCACATGTGTGAGGCCTTGGGTTCCATCTCCAGCACTGGAGGAAAGAAAAAAGAGACCTGAGAAGCCCACCACCACCTACAGAGTCTGTGTAGGTCACTCCTGTGGCTCCTGCATGGTTCTGGCACTGGGGTACAACTGTACAAAGGGGCACTGGACACAAGAGGCGACTCAGAGGGACAGCAAGGCCACACTCAGGTATGGTAAGTGAAGTCCTCCTGTCTAAGGGGCCAGCAGGGACAGCCACACCAGGGAGGCTGGACACAGAGGCTACCACCCCAAATCTCAAGGTGTGGCCCCCATGAGCCTCAACAGCAAGCTCACCTACACTCTGCCTTGACCGCCAGACCCAAGGGCACATCTGGACAGAGGTCAGCACAGCCCAAACCCTCCTCAGAGGCAAGCATGGAGCCCAGAGTGGGGACAAGATGCCACTGCAGTGAACAGCACTCCTGTCTTTGAGGAAGTCAGGGCTTCGTAACCCCAGATCCACACTCTGGCCTGAGCTTCCAAGTTGTCAGTTGGAAAAAAAATCTAGACATTCCAGAAGTAAAGGAGATCCACTACCAATAAACACAATTGATTTAAAGTCCCATCTCAGGAATAAAGTGTTACTTTTTCTCAATTCAAAGTGGGACACACAACCTATGTACACTTCATGTAGGCCTTCATTAACACAACAGTATTTTTCACACACACGTGTACACACACACACACACACACACACACACAATGGGCTTGGGACATGGCTCAGTCAGTAAAGTGCTGAATTTGATCCCCAGAACACACAAAGAATCCAGGCATGGTGCCATGGGCTTGTAATCCCAGCATGGAGACAGGAGGATCCCTGGGGCTCACTGGTCTGCCAGGCTAGCCCACTGAGCAAGCTCCAGGCCAATGAGAGACACCATTTCAAAAATAAGGTGGACAGCACCTGAGGAACACCACCCAAGATTGTCCTCTGGTCTCTGCACACACACACAAACACACACCACACACATGCACGCACACACATGCATGTGCACGCACACCCATACACATCTAAACACACATAAAACACAAGCTTATACACACACACAAGAAAACACCAACAACTAAATTTATAATGAAGAAAACAAACCTTGCTAAGATTATCTGAATTACAAATGAGGTTTTACTAAAGGATCTATTTCGCAAATAATCTAGTGTCTGAGAGATGCCCCTTAGTGGGTGAGTGCCCCTTGGCCAAGCCGGAGCCCCAGCAGAAAATTGGTAAGACAACAGTCCAAGCAGTAGCCCAAACAGTCCACATGGGGAGACACTGTGCCAAGTACCTTCCAACTTTTACCTTCCATCCCAGCCCACCTGAGACCTGAAGCCATCAGAAGAGGGACCCAAGACATGTGTTTAAGTACCTGCCCCCAGTCACACAAGCGGGATGGACCCACTTAGCCTTTAAGCCTCTACTGCAGCCCAGGACCTGGAAGGGGGGGGCATTGACAGTCCTCCACTCAACGTCTCTGAGACCCAGGGCTCCAGGGTTGCATTTTAGAGGCACTCTGACAGATTTCTCAAGCAATCATGTTTCAGGTTAGACCATCAAAAGATCCAGCTGGATTCAGGGGCTCAAGGCCTCATCCTACCCCATCTGCACCCCACTGACTCTTTATGTTGAAACCAGGTTAAAAGAGAAGCCAATTTTCATCAAGTCTGAGGTCTAATCTAGCATCAAGAAAGAGCAAAGAAAAGAATTAGCTAGAAGATGATCATGAAGTCAAAGTGGACCACAACTAGAGGGGGCTGAAAAAGTGACCAGGTGGCCATTCCTGCGTTCCCCGGCAAAGTGAGTCCTGCCCGCCTCTGCACACTCACCAGTGGCGCCTGTGGTGGTTCAGGAGTGATGAGGGCAGGGAAGCACACATGCATTGCCACTTATGTATGAACAGAGAGCTGCGAGTCTCCTATCTACCTGGCTGGGATCTGGAACCAGTGTCACAGTGAGCTCCCTGGGGGGAGTGGGGGGGGCAGGGTAGGCAGAAGCCTCTTTCCACTCACACTGAGACCTGTTCATCTCTCATGCCTTCAGCACAGTGTCTTAAACACATACCATCCTTGCACACAGCAGGCAGTAAATAAATGCCTGGCAGAGGATAGAGGTGACTGACCTCCATCAAACCTTCCTAGGACACACATGAGCCTGGTGTCTGCCCCTCAGAGCCTGTCCTGCACACACTGGGGAGGGGACCACCATGACTGAGGTCCCCAGTGTTCCTGGGTTGCACAGGGCAGTGAGGAGGGCAGACATTCAAATGACTACACACATTGTAGGCCACCACGAGCTCTGGGGAAAGGGATGTTTTGAAATCCAAGATGGCGGGTGAACTGTTGTGAGGGCCAGGATTTTTGTGGTTTGGGACTGAATTCTGGAAGAGGCAATATCAGCTGAGCTCCAAAGTCAGACTTGAAAGGACGTAGAGCAGAAGCACAAGCTGTAAGGTCAGTAGGACATGTGGAAAGAGTCCCTGGGGAAGGGACGAGGCAGGGAGGACCACCTCTCTGAATCCACAAGAGCCACTCTAGCAGCCTGTGGAACATTCTAGTAATCCAGACCCTCTGTCCTAAGGGGCAAGCACTTCCAGTATGCTCCAACTGCAGGAGCTCCAAGGTGCACCCAGGGACTGGCTCAGGGTAGACTCTACCCTGTCCTGAAGGCCGGGAGGCCGCAGCACCCTGTTCTATGGGGCTGATCTCTGTGTGGACCTACCATGGAGACCCCAGAGTCAACATGGAACCAGAGAGGTGGGTGCCCAATAGGTACCGCTGGATGGGTGAGAAAGAGCAGATGGAAAACCCAGAAAACACGACTGAGCCCAAGCTGTGCAACCCAAGTGGCAAACATCTGCAGCACAGAGCTGGCCCCACAGCCCCCATAAAGGAAAGCACTAAGTGCCTGCATGGCCTGAGGGGTATTAAAAGCTCCTGAGGACCCAGCAGGGATGGTGTGAAACAGGAATGGCAGAATCTCAGCCAGCCTCCTTGGAATGTGGCTTGTTTTATGTAGGAAGAAAAAGTAATGAGGAGGAAAAAAGTCAGATTATTAAAAATCAAAAAATCCTGTTAAGCCGTGTTTCCAGAAGCATGGGCCTGATGAGCCCCCAGGAACTGGGACCCCAAACTTGTAGGTGACATCAGAGAAGGGCCAGGTAAGCTGTAAAGTGCCTTACAGGCTAGTGGGTGGCCGGGGTACCAGGCCACAGTGAAGGGGTTCTTGAGCTTCCCAAAGCCTCAGCTTCCTCATCTTCAAAGTAGGAAGCCCAGCATATCCCAAAGGCCACTGTGAGTCTAAAGAGGCCCTCATGGAAGGACATAGGGAGGAGATGGCCAGGAAGAGGCTGCTGTACCACAGGACAGTGTCAAAGATGCCCCAGTGAGCACAGGCCTCAGCACCACGGGCCAAAAGTGCCTAAGGAGCACAGCACCACGGACTTGGCATGAACCCCAAATGCAGCTCTAGAAAAAACAGCTTTGGATTTTCAGGAGCAACTGTGGGGACTGTCAATGGAGGAGGGGCCCACAAAGCACCAGGGCACTGTCAATGGGGCCATCCTGAGTGCAGCAGGAAGCGGCAAACACCATCCCTTTAACCCCTGTCCCAAGATCACAACTCAAAAGGTCTCTGGATACTACCAAGTATCACCTTGGGGCCTGGGATGACCTGGGTTGACTGCCAAGCTTCTGGCTCCCACATGGAAGGCGATACCCCACATGGGACCTGACCGAGTCTGAGAAGAGTGGCCCAAGGCCTCTGCAAGCGCCGGCTGTGTCGGCCAGGCCATTGGCTTCCCTTCCAAAGGCCCTGAACAGCCTTCATCTCAGCCGTGTGGCCCTGATGGAGGAGACACACGTGGTAAGCAGAGGCTGCTCCTCTGGCTGTCTGGCCTGAGAACACAGGCTATGTGACCCCCTGAAGAGCCTGAATGTGGCCGGCATTTGGGTTGTGGGCCTCAGCACCCCCAAGTGCTCAAAGCTGCAAACCCGCTTCCCAATTTCACAGTGCTCTTCATTCCAACCTTGCTCCATTCCTCCCTGGCACGGCATGGGGAACAGGCCACAGACTCACTGTGCATCATATGCCGATGAAGGGAAGCCCACCAGCTTGTCAGGAGACAGCTCCAGCCCCAGGGCAGGGCAGGTGTGTGAGGGCTAGGTAGCTGCTTTCTGAATCTGAGTTGTACTGCATGCTCCCACCATACTCATACCATACAGGGACACGGGACAGGACAGGCTAGCGCCACCCCCATACTGGATTCCCTTGCTTCAGACATAACTAATCATTCCCTTCCTTGCTGCTGATATCAGAGTCCTCTCCATCCACTGTGACCCTCCATGACTTCCCTGTTTAACAAAAAGTCAGCTGACTTCTGTCCATAACTAACTAGGCTGTGCCAAGGAGGTGGGACAGGGAACTGAGGTAGTGCATCCAGAACAGTGTAACTGGTCAGCGTGGGGCCAGGAGCCAGATAGCTCAGGCCCAGGTGCCATCACTTCCCACCTGCACCCCGACATTTGCATCTGTGCATGAACCTACGTTCTGCAGATAGAAGGGGAGGCCAGAGGGTTATACCTCGGCCCCTCCCAGACCCCTGAGGCCCCTGGAAGGTGAAGCTGAGTTTTCTAGAGCAGAAAGGGCTAGACGCTGCTCATGTCCCAGCACTGGCCATTCATGCAGGGCCAGCTGCAGTCCGGGCACTACAGCGACGTTCAGCACGCCACTGGTGAAGGCTTCCACTGAGGGGCCCAAGCCCAGCACCCATACACCATGCCTCTCCACCCTGGACTGCGATCCTGGTGTGTATCCAGAGGTTCACAAGGCCACTAGGGGTGGTCACATCTTACAGTGAGGGTAAAATCTGCAGGAGGGGCTTGGTCAGTGCCCAGGGCAGTAGGGTTAGGAAGGAAGGCTGGGAGGAATGCATCTCTGCAGCCTGTGGACATGGAGGCAGGTGCCCCAAGGGCATAGGTGAGACCATACCTACCATGGGCCCAGTCAGCACACAGACCTTCCCACCTTCCCAGGATCTGCAGGCAACTGTCCCTGCCCTCTCCAGGTCCCTGTCTCTGGGAAAGACTAAGCAAAGATCAGGAACATCTTGGACAAACCTGCAGATGAGAGGAGATGATCCAAGAACCTCAGTCAGCAGCAACAGCTGGTTCTGCACAACAACAACATCCTTGACCATTGACCATGCCAGGCCCCGTGCCAGTGTTCCCTCCATACCAGAGGCCCCACCACTCTGTCCACCATGTTCCCTCCATACCAGAGGCCCCACCGCTCTGTCTACCATGTTCCCTCCATACCAGAGGCCCCACCGCTCTGTCCACCATGTTCCCTCCGTGTAAGGGCCCTGTGCCACTCTGTCCACCCCGTTATCTCCATGTCAGTCTACTTACTCCCACTGCAGAAGACAAATCTCAGAGACTGAGGATTAAACTACCCCGCACTACTAAACGGTGGTGCAGCATTCACGTTCTGGGGCCACTGGAAACATGCTGGAGCCACCATGAAGTGCTCACTGGATCCAGGGTGAGCAGTTCATTGGCAAGACCTACCCATGAAGAGGATGACGCTCCATGGATGTGGAAGCCCAGGTCAGGCTTCCAAACAAAGCTTCTTGTAACTCCCACCCTAACCCAATCACAGTCCATGACAGGGCCCACAGGCCACGACAGGCCCCCAGTCTGTGACAGGCCCCACAGCCCATGACAGAGCCCACAGGCCATGACAGGCCCCACAGCCCATGACAGGCCCCATAGCCCAGGACAGGCCCCACAGGCCATGACAGAGCCCAAAGGCCATGACAGGGCCCACAGGCCATCACAGGCCCCACAGGCCATGGCAGGGCCCACAGGCCATCACAGGCCCCATAGGCCATGGCAGGGCCCACAGCCCATGACAGGGCCCACAGCCCATGTGCTCCCTGGGTTGTCCTGCACTGACCTCACAAAGGGACTACAGCAGCACATAGCCTCGACTCCCTGTCTTTAGGTCTAGCATCTGTGCATGTGGGGACAAACACTGAACAGAGATGCTCAGACACATACATCCATCACCAAAGTCATCTTGAAAAGAGAACAGTGCTGGAGGACTTTCCCTTCCCAGTTCCCAAACCTATGCCCCCACGCCAGCAATCATAAAGACAGACATGCAGACCAACAGAATGGAACAGAGCCCAGAAACAAACTTTCACCGTGTGGTCAACTGACCTCCACAAAGGTGGGAAGGGAATCTTGGAGTCTCATCAACGAATGCTATGAGAAACCTAGATATCCACACACAAGAGAGTGGGGCTAGACCCTCCCCATAGCACACACAAAGCCTAACCCAGAGTAGTTAAAATGTGTGGATAGAAGACCTACCACAGCACAACTCTTAACAGAGACAGAGGCTAAGAGCTTCATGCTGGTCCACGAGGACTTCTTGGCTGACTCCAAAGGCTGAGGCAGCAAGAAAGAAACACTGGGGTTCGTGAAAACTTTCAAATTCTCAACTTCAAAGCCCACTATCATGTTAGTCAATTTTACATTAGTATAACAAGATACTTGAGGCCCCTAACTTGTGAAGAATACAAAGCTTATGTTGGCCTATGGTTCTGGAGTTCCAGTCCCAAACTGGGCAATACCACACTTTGGGCTCTCATGATGGTGGAAGGTCACAGCAAGGGCATGGGGTGGAGCAAAGGCTCAAATCATGAGTGGAGAAGCAGAGGGAGCCTGAGAGACGGAGGTTCCCTTCAAGGGCGTGCTCCGGATGACTGGAGGGCCTCCTCTTGGGCTCCACCTCTTGAAGGTACCTCCGCCTGCCAAGAGCACCATTCTGGGGACCACACCTTCAACACAAACACCTCCAAGGGTCACTCACACAAACTAAGCAACTATCCACAGAAAACAAAGGCAGCCCATGGAATGAAGAGAAATATTTATGTATCAACTAGGGGATTAGCAACTGGAATATATAGAGAATTCATAAGCCTGAAAAACAACAAAACAGGTCAACTGAAAATGAGACAAATCTTTAATCCAGCACTCAAGAGGCAGAGGCAGAGGCAGACGGATGATCTCTATGGGTTCAAGACCTGCCTGAGGCTGCGTGAGTTCTAGGTCAGCCAGAGCTACACACTGAGACCCTGTGTGAAAAAAGAAAGTAAGAAAAAGAAAGAAAGAAGGAAGGAAGGGGAAGAGAGAAGGGAAGACAATACAGCAGAAATCATGATTTAGTAACGTTTGTAGTCTTCACTGCTCTGTCAGGGGAGAATCATATGTGCTTGTAACTTAGGAAGAAATGAAAACAGACACATTTCTATGGTAAATCATTCTGAAGGACACACGCAGACGCATTCACGCACGCACACACGGAGCCACTGAGGAGGGCAGGGGAGGAGAGGGGAGGGGAGGAAGAAGGAGGAAGGAAGGGAAGGAAGGAGGAGGAGGAGGACAAAAGGAGGAGCAGAAAGGACAAAAACCCTTGACCAAGTATTTCTCCCAAGAACATACACAAATGACCAGAGCACATTGAAAGATGTGGACCATCAGTAACTACTAGGAAACAACTGTCAAAAATCCCCATGAGGTACAACGTCCTACCTCTGGATGGCTATTACCAAAAACCAACAAAGCACGTGCGAGTGAGAACTCAAGGTGACTAGAATCTTTAGACGCTGTTGGTAAGAACAAAAAAGAAGGCAGCCACTGTGGAAAACAATACATCAATTCCTCAAATAATTAAAAAAGCGATTACCACATGACCCAGCAATTAAGCTTCTGGATAACCACACAAAAGCTTTAACCACAGAGTATGAAGAAGTATTAGCACCTACGTCCACTGCAGCATCATTCAAAACAGCCAAAAGGCTGGACCAATGGCTGGATGGATGAGTGGAACCTGGTATATCCATGCAATGGAGTACTATTCACCCTTAACAAAGGACATTCTGACAGGTACTTCCACAGGGAGGTCAACTGAGGATATTGTGAACACAAGAAATGAGCTCGTCATTGAGCTGCAGAGATGGGTCAGTGGTTAAGAGCACTGGCTGCTCTTGCAGAGGACCCAGGTTCAATTCCCAGCACTCATATGGTGACTAACAACTGTCTGTAACTCCAGTTCCAGGGGAATCCGACACCTTCTTCTAACCTCCTTGGGCACTGCACAACACAGGTGCACTTACACACATGCAAGCAATACACTCATACACATAAAATAAAAAAATAATTTTTTAAAAAAGAAATGAGTTCATCACAACAGGGCGTCTGGTTTCACTCAGCAAACTGACAGACACAAAAGTCGGGTTGGGGCTGCCCAGAGCTGAAGGAGAGGAGTTTGGGGGCAGGGTCAGTGTTTAATGGGACAGTTACAGCTCTGTAAGACAGAGTGGTGGTAAAGCGACCACTGTAGGTGCACCTGCACACTGAGCTGCACTCACAAAACACTCAAAACTGCCACCTTCCTGCTGTGTGAATTGTGTCGCATCAGAAATAGTTAAAAAAAGTAAAAATGAAAAGTTTGTTCCTAACACATTTAAACCAATGTTTCCAGGTGAGCATCAAGGCAAAAGTCCCCTCCACCATGAGGAGCTCTCCCCACATCCATTCCCTTCATGGGTCAAGAGCACTGAAGGAAGGCAGCCAGGGCCCCTATTCTAAGACACCGGTGAACGCCTTAAGGAGAACCTGGAATTTACATTAACAGCTGTGAAAATATTTTGATAAGGAACAGCACAGGTAACATGGGTGACACGGGGTCACTGGAGGCAATCAAAGGGTGGAGGTGCCACTCAGAGTGTGAAAGTGTTTCCAACTCCTTACAAAGACCATTCTCTGTGTCCTGGGGTACCGTGTCATTCGTTTGTTCACTCGCTCACTATGAATTCATTCACTATGAAGACTGTGAATTCTGGACAGTGCAAGCCCTATGCCAAGATGAAGAAGAAAAGGCTCTGGCATCTGCCACCAGAGTGTGGACTCCATCTGGGAAGGGAGCAGGCAGAACCAAACACCCCATCACAGGAACAGGATGCACAGCCACACACACAACCAGGCTTGGCTGAAGGTAGAGGGCAGAGGACGCTTCAGGGGGGGCTAGGACTTGTGTGTAGAGCTGGGGGGTGACCACAGATCCTGGGCTGGGTTCCTAGAGCAATTCAAATTTACAGACCACTCTGTACAATGAAGCAAAGTCTGCTCACTGCAGAAGACAACCGTGGCCAGCCTGCTACACGGAGACCAGAGTGTGCTGATCTGTGTTTCCTGAGAGTCAACTCCATGGAGGAAGAGGTGCTGGAGGAAGGACCTCCTAGTGCAAGATGTCTGAGCCCTGGAGAGCTCTGGGGAGGCAGAGGTCCCCAGAACCCCCACCCCAGACCTTGAGATCATTGAGCAGGGAGATGTCCCTGAAGGCAAGGATGTTTCTGGTCTTGCTTTGCCCTTAGCAAAGCTTGAACAGCCAAGGATAGCAAATTTTAGGTCTCATTGCCTGAGAAGCATCCCAACCAATCAGGCCCCAAAACACACAACTCTGCTCTCAACAGCACAAACATGCTTGAGCCATGTGGTAGCTACTCAGGCTTCATAAGCCTATTTACATCTATTAATTTGTGGTGTGCGTATGTGTTTTCATGCATGTGTGCATGCCACAGCATGTGTGTAGAAGTCAGAGGACAGCTTATAGGAGTTGGCTCTCTCCTTTTACCATGGGGGGTCCCGGGAATCAAACTCAGGTCATCAGGCCTGGAAGCACCTTTATCTGCTGAGCCATCTCACTGGCCCTGGCCTTATAAATTTTTAAGTGTAAAGTAAACTCAACATGTTTCTAAATTCAATTAAGTTTCTCCATTTACTAAAGAACAAGACCCATAGAATATTCTTTTTGCAACTTCTATCAAACTGTTTTCCTTTATGTGGGACACAGAGGCTGTGAGGTTAAGCACCCAAGATCCTCTCTGCCTTACCTTCCCATGGATCAGACAAAGGGACCACAGAGGTGCCTCCAGGACGCTGCCCAATGCCAACCCACTCTAACAAGGAGAGGAGTTCGCCATACCATACCACCCACACTCAGGCTGACAGCTCCTACTGTGAGATGGGGCCTCCAGAACTGGGAAATTTGGTAACCCTCTGGTATCAGCTTTCTGCCCTTTTTCTGTCCCTGCCCCAAGGTGTCCCCTCTGGCCCCTGAGGACAGTCACCTACTCCATCTGTTGATTAGTACCCTGGCTACTGAGCCATTAGGGGATCTCTGCCATGGAGGGTTGTCCACCTCTGTATGTTACATGTGACTTGCTATGTGTGACACACCCAACTGCCTCTCTGGGCTGCTGAGGAAGGAGTGGCAGTGAGAGTGATACAGCTATGCTGTGAGCTGCTTTCACTCCAGACTTTAGAAAGCCTTGAGATTCACAGCCTGGGACTGCCCTGTGCCAGCTCCCCCAGGCCCTTAGTACCTCCACTAGCTCTGTAACCAGGAAGTAGAGAAAGAAATAGGTGAAGTGGGTGGTAACAGGTAACAGAGCAACACACCACGGCAAACTTCTGATGTCCAACACAGGACGGAGGGCTTGCTCAGAATCCCAGCTCAGCATGTGATAGGTTGAGTCCCTGTAGATGGCAGGTGGCACAACAGTACTCTCTGGAGCAGCGATGCCCCTCATAGGAACTTCTGAGGATGCCCACAGTATACAGAAATCATGAAACAGATCCATGAAATCACCCACCACCCCAAACAAGCCACCATCCATCGCAGACACTACCCTCGGGTCCCTTTCCTCCATGCTTAATCAAACTTGGACAGTATGGTTCATCCACTTTTATATCCTTCCTTGTCCACCTAGTTTCATGGTAAGAATGTTTCTAATTTGCTCATAACCACCTTTCTATCCTCCATGAAGCTGGGCACCTCTGACTTACTTCATTATGTGGACCCTAGCATCCTCCTTTGATGAGATATGCCCCCTTGTCCTGCAGAGGTCTCATGGGAGCCCTCTGAAGAGCATTCTACCTCTTCTAGAGTCCAGAAGTCCCTTGTCCCCCATCCTCACCCCAAGCATATCTGACACATTCACATTTAGATGTCATGGCCATGGTCCCGTCTGCAGTGGCCATTCATCATGTTGACCCCAGGCAAACTGGTTAGCATAAGTACTCTGGTCTCTTCTATGCACGTCTCCATGTCTCTTAGTCATGTTTCTGCAATCACCTCTTGCTGAATTTGCAGCAAATATCACTAAAGTCCAGAGGTCTGGTGTTTGAGAACTGCTAATGAGCCACCAGTCCCTACCCTAGGAGGGTCTGAACTAGGGACTCCTTGGGCATGCCCAGGCATACTGGAAAGATGAGATCCAACCCCTTAAGGACCCTGTTTGGCATAAACTCCACCAGGTAGAGAGGAGCTGATATAGACTGTCCTATGTAAACATTTGCAGGCATGCCCTGCTTTATAACACTGACCAGAGGCTTGCTGGTGAGCTGCTCTGGAGGGGAGGGGAAAGCTGAGTCAGGGGCATGCCTGCGGGGTGGACACCAGGCCCATTCAGGGAAAGTCATCAGGCCAGACACCGGCCTGGTACATGTCTGTCCCATGAGGGGCACAAAGCAGTTACACCATTCAATGTCGCCTCCTTAAAACATGCAAGGACACAGAGGTTTGGGGGATACTATGTTTGGTCAAAGGCATATGGCTAAGATGTCCTAAACGTCAAAGCCCACAGAAGTATGGGCTTGTGGTCTCTCTATCCTAGACAGACTGACATTTCAAGAGAAGCAGACGAGCAGCTGGGATGCTGGTGTCCTGGGGATACTCCAAATGCCGGGAGTCAAAGGAGGAGACAATAGAGGCCCTTCGTAGTCTTCCAGATCAAGTGTTCTCAGGTCTATGACCTTGAGATAAGATGACGGTCTGTGAATGACCACAAGGCTCCACCAGGCACACCACAGGTCCCAATGGCCAGTGTGGCCCCCAACATAGCAGAACATGCCCTGAAAGCAATCACTCCACTCAAGTGTCCACTTGGAGACCTGGGCTCCTACATGTTCCTTGCCAACTGCTGTCTCCCCTGCCTTCAGCTGAGACTGAGCTTCTGACCGGGCAGTCAGACCAATCCAATCTGATCTCACTCCTCATATCTACAGTGATGTCCAACCCAGGGTGTATAATCAGAACAGTTACCAAGAACCGTTACCTTCCTGCCCTCCTACCCTGGGTTACAGAAGTCATTTAGGGCCTCTGACATGTTCAAGGCAGGCAGGACACATTGCATTGCTTTGCAACACAGACCACAGTTCCTGATCTGCTCTGTCCCTCTTCATCCCTACCAAGACCAGAGAGATCCTCCTGACCCTCAGGATGTGTGGCAACAGGCCATACCCAGATATCCATGGGAGATGAGAGGGCTCTGCCCCTCCCCTGGTTCTAAAGCTACACAGGGCTAGTGTGAAGGAGAGACAGAAGCGAGGCCTTGTGAAATGTGGGCCAGAATGCTCCACTCACTGGGGGAGTCATCTGACTTTCTAAGCAGAAAACATTATTCGGGCTTTCCTAATGACAGTGGAGAGATGCTAAAACAGAGAGGCCTTAGTGGATAACCCACTGCCAGCTTTGAGCACGTGCTGCTGAAAAGACGGAGTCAAGAAAAGCGAGGAGGGAGGCTACGGCCTCCCACGCTGCCTGCCTGTCTCTGGACCACAGTCTGCCTCTATAAGTCCAACTGGGTCCCTTGTTTGTCCTGGGGAGAAGAGATCTCTACCACTTGGCAGAGCTGAACCAATCTCATAGTGCCACTCCAGGATCAATGGCTGCTCTCAAAAGGACATGAGGCCCGCTCTCACAGCTGTTTATATGTCGCCTTCACAGTTTATTCCACTGCCTAAAAGATCAATACGTCACTGTTTCTAAGGACCTTACAATGAGCAGGGCTGTGAACAACCCGCAAATCTCACACTTCGGCAATATCTCCCCAGACAAACACTTCCTTCTACACAACTGTTGTTGTTGTTGCAAATCTCTATTTCAACCCTCAGAATCAAACTGAAGTGAGGTCAGTTGAGACTTGTCCAGCGGCATGATGTTAAAAGATCGTCCGGATGGATTGTCATGGGGGGATATTTCCAAGAGGAGCTGATCCACCTGGTTAAACCCAGCCACAGTCTCAAACGCCCAGCCACCACCTCTAAGCAGACAAACAAACTTCATCTGTCTCCTTCTTTCCCCCCTCATCCCTTTTCAATTTCAGGATGCTCGTTGCACCAACGGACTAGGATGCATTTCACTCTTGACTGGGTACAGTGAGATTGCTAATCAGGATTACTTGATTCAGTCAACACTGATTTCAATAAAAAGACCAAAAAAATTATCATAAATATAGAGAAAGTACGGGCGGCAGTGACAGGTGATTAAAATCTCATTCGCTTGGAATCAGCCTGACTCATGCTGCGGGGGAGGTACAGCCTGATTCTGCCACAGTGATCATTATCCCACTGTCTACAGCCACTTCTGAGCACACACGCACACACATGCACACGTGTGTGCGCACACACAGCACCTGGGTCCACAGACGGAGTCTCAAGCTTGCCCTTCTTGAACAGAAGCTGTGAGTGGGGCTGCTGTGGAAGGGCTGGCAGGGGCTGCAGAGAGCTGACCTGGCACCAGGCAAACTGAGTGGGAGCAGCTGGGCAGGGAGGAGCCAGCTGCAAAGGAGACCATTCTGGACCTCCCAAACCAAGTGTTTAGAAACGCCTCTCGCTGAAAACAGCCTGCACAGCCGTGTACAAGACATTCAGGAAAAAGTTAAAGTGGTTGCTTCAAATACAGAAGGAGGGGACTTGAAGGCCCTTTGATCTCTAATAGGTCTTGAGCTGGTTGGGGTTCCTGCTCCAGCAGCTCAGGGTGGGCTGGGGCATTCCTGAGCCTCTCCTGCAAGGCCCCATTACCAACCCTCCTTCTCCTCTGGGTCCTCTGTCAAGGTCAGGTGTAAGTGGGCGAGTGCAGCCACCCCACTTCCTCCCTAGGGGACCCCTTGCCCCACAAGGCCCACCCTCTGGCTCAGCTAGGCTGCCCAGACACCACCGTTCAGGGTGTGTTCTTCCTCTCTTCTCAAGTGGCTCCCTGGTTCCAACCACAGCAAACCGAACAAGGTCCTCTGCACCTGTGCCAACACACTGGGATTGCCACATTTAGCGACTGAAAATACAGGTGCCCAGTTAAACCTGAATTTCTGCTGAAGGATGATTGTTTTAGAATAGTATGTCCCCAATACTGAATGGAACATACTCATCTTTAAAACTGCTTATGTGAAATTCAAGTGTAACTGAGCATCCTGTGTCTTTTCCGTCCCTGGAATCAGAGCTCAGCAATCTCCCTGGCCTTCACTCTCCCTCCCTGATCCAACAGTGCCTGAAGACAGATCCCTCCTCCACCTTTCAAGTCCCCAGGGGTCTTCCCAAGTTTCAGATAAAGATACATTTTCCTCAGGTCTGGACAGTGGCTAAGAGCAAGCCCCTTCTGTCTCCCCTTGCCTGGCTCTTGCTGAGAGTCCCTGGGCATTGAGGAGGCCTAGTCTAGGTGCAGGTGTAGTCCTGTGTGTATCGTCCGTCCCTGTCTATAGCAGGGGCTAAGCAAACACAAGCAGCTCTAGGTGAAGTCCTCACAGAACACAGGGACCTCTGGGTTCCCCTTTTGGTGGGTTTCCCCTTCACCGCCCTCATCCCAGGGCTAGCTCAAGCTAAGTGATTGAGTATTGGCTCATTTGCCTATTATTAAGTGGCACACTGGGCAGTAGAACTGGGAGTGCTTAAGTTCACTGCTCCTCCCTTGGTTTCCACTCCCTCAAACACGCCGACTGCTCTGGCCAGGCCAGGAGAGAGGCCTTCCAAAGCCTGCAACCAATGAGCATTCCGTGGGCGCCCGGCCAGCTGTGAGGTGACTGGAAGAATTCCCACACTTAGCTCTTAGATGCTCCTTCCCATGGACAGATCTGAAGTCAGCAGGGCATGCAGACACAGGTCAGATGCCAAAGATGTCAAAATTCATTGTCTGTGCAAAACTAGGCCTCTGGAATAGTCTAGAACTTTCTGGAATACCCTGGAACATTCTGGAAGGGCAGTTTTCTAGACTGGCTGGATCAGCAGGGTCCACTGTGAGCTTGATGGTAATCTAACCAGATAAACAGAGACTGGCATTTTAGGATATGCACGTCCCAATACCCCAAGTACTGAATGAGATGCACTTATCCTAAAATGTTAGCCATAGTGCACAGCTGTAAGCTGAGTGTCCTATAATCTTCTACCAACAGGGACCTCTTTTGAGGGCACAACAGCTTCCATGCCCATGTGACCCAGTCTTCCTGAGAACTGGCCTCACAGCTCAGCGCCTATCAGTGAGTGAGTGCTAAGCATTTCTTATAAGGCACAGAGCTGCTGGACATCAGGTGGTGATGCCTCTGGACCAGGGCCACTATCCAGAGCCCAGAGGCGTGGACAGTTCAAGGCCACCCTTCCTAATCACAGCCCTGCAGGTGGCAAGTGGCAGGTTAGTGCAGCTAAGTCCAGAGGCCAGCCTGACCTGCACTGCAGATCTCTGAGACCCATCCAGCCGGAGCCTGGCCCCCAGCCAAACCATGGTCTAGCAGCAGAAAACCTTTGCAAGAGCAAAGGGTGCAGCATGTGGGCGGATGAGTGGAGAGCTGGGATGGAAAGAGGGGCCACACTCAGGCAACACAGACAAGGATCTGCATGAAAGGCAGCACCCAGAGTGTCCCTCATGCAGTAAGGGCTCTTCATCCACCATCATGCCACTGGGGGCGGGGCGGGGGCTTCCAGGAGACACCCCACCCCCAACCATGCAGCTGGTGCCTGGGGCGGACTAGACAGCAGGTGCAGAGCCATGGAGGCCTGTGCACAACAGCATCAATTCCAATTAGAAGATTCATTATATTATGGAATTATATAGAATTCTACTTATAGAATTACAGAAGCATCACAGGCTGGTGCTGGTGTTCCCTGACAGTTTTCAAGTCCCTATTCTTCATCCTGGGGTCCTAGTCCTCTAGAGATCAGGCCCATGGAAGGCAAGGAGTGGCCCAAGGTCTCCTGCTCCCACCAGATGAGACAAGGACATGGCCTGAGTGGGCACTGCACAAGGGGCACAGAAGGCCTTGGACTGTCTCTGGGGACTATACCAGCAACTAGGAGTACAGACCGCAATACAGGATACCTGGGGATCAGATAGCTGGGGACACCTGATGGGAGCAGGGCCACCTGTGCAGGGGGACTCACCACTGCAAGGTCCCTGACGGCAAGGCATGCAGAGAGAGAGTGCCTAATTACACGGAAGGTTCTGCGCTTGGTTTCCTGCATGTCTCAGTCTCTACACACTTGACTTCACGGGGATGAAACTTGGTCCTACTCAGTACTTCAGGGATGCCTTGTCTGTCCACACAACCAAAATGCCAAGCACCAGTGGGCAGTGCCCAAGAGATTCGAAAGCCACCAACAGCAAAGAAGGCCGAGGGAGTCCCAGTACACTGCAAAGGGCAGTCTACCACAAACGTACAGCACTGCCCCCAGAACAGGAGTCCTGTCCCTGGGAACAGAGAGCTTCAGAGTGACCGGAAGAGTCTTGTGCTCCTCAAAGGATGGGGTTTCAGGCTCTTGCGTGCAAAGAGGCTCCTGGTTTGAGCAGAGGATGGGGTGGCCTAGAGGACAGTGTCCAGCTGAAGGACAGGGGAGTAGGCTTCGAAAGGCTCAGGCTAGTCTTTTCCTGAGGACTCAAAAGAGGACCCCTGAGAAGACAGAGACTCCAGGGACCCTTGGTGGGAAGGATGGCAGTAAGAAAAAACAAGATTTATGTCCCATTTCCTAGCCCCAGACACTCACCACTGCAAACCTATTCTTCAGTCACCTGCTGGAGTGTGGGGTCTGTCTGTTCATTCCGGCAGCTTCCTCTGAATCAAAGGGACCCAGCACTAGAGTCCTTGTAAGGAGAACAACAGTTTACCCCTGGTGCCCACTCAGCATGATACCTCTGGAGACCCTGTGTCATAGCTGGGCTGTAGCAGAGCAGCCTTCCTCCCAGTCCTCCACAGCTCACCTGTAAGCCAGCCTGTCCTGGACTGTCACTGAGGTCAAGGAGTCACCCTAAGCAAGCAAGCACAGAGCCCCATTCCCCTGCCCAACCTTCACCAGGACATGGTGATTCCCAAGGAGGACCCAGGGCAGACTTTTCATTCCCACACCTTCTAACATCTCAGCCACTAAGAGGTGCAATGTGGCAGAAGCCATTGTCTTCCTAGGTAGAGGTATATTCTCTTAAGCAGGTGCCTGGGTACCTTTCTACAAAACACAAAGGCTAAAACACTTCTAAGTGACACGAGCTATTTTCTGGTGTGCTCAGTCACATACACAGTACCACCTGCCAATCACGCTGTACAGCAAGCAGAACATCCTTGGGAATGCAAGGGCCCTTTCTGCTCCCTGATGAGATCCTGGCCCACAGTTACCTCAAGGATGTCCTAGTCTCCCAGGAGGCTTTGCCAGCAGTCCCTGCTGGGAAACAGAATGCACTCTGTCCTAGAGTGAAATCTAGTGATTCTAAGAATTTGGGGGAAAAAGGAAGACAGCTCAACATTCTTGGGAAGTAGGCACAGCAGGTGCAAGCAGGACAGTCTTCACGGTTCCACCTTACGGGAGTGATATCTACGGCTGGAAGGGCCTGGTGTATCCTGGGGACCAGCTGTGCTCCAAGCAATTTTAAGACCACTGAATCACCAAGGGAGATGTTGCTGAGTGCCTGCATGGCTCATCAAGCTGGGAAGCAGAGGGTTGAGAAAAGGTGGGTGAACCCAGGAGAACCGCAGATCAGTTTCCTGGACTCATCAAATCATAGATGAGGGTGCAGCTTTCAGAGGTGTGGGCTGGCACCTGACGGCTCTGCCCTTCTCAGGGCTCCCTGATCCTCTCACCTCTCCAAAGCATGTGAGGCCCCTTTGGGTCTGTCTTCATCAGAGGGAATACCAAAGCCACTCTGTAACACAAAGTAACCCCAAAACTTCAAGTTCATTATACTTGGAAACTAACTGTAGCCAATGCCAGTGATGATACTGACAACCTTAGCTTTGTGGAATTTGCTCTAAGAGCAGCAAAGTAAAGATGGCTTCCTGGACTCAAACCCGAGTACACGAAATTTCAGCTACCTGATATTTGACAAAGATGCCAAGAACACACAATGGAAGAAGGACATCATCTTCAACAAATGGTGCTGGCAAAACTGGATCTCCACCTGTAGAAGAATGAAACTAGATCCTTATCTTTCACCTTGCACAAAAGTCAACTCCAAATAGATCAAAGATCTCAATGTGAAACTGGAAACCTGAAACTATTAGAAGAAAATATTGGCAGTAGCTTACAAGATATGGGTGTAGGGAAAGGTTTTTCTAAATCAGACAGAAGTTGCTCAGGAATCAAGGTCAGCAATCAACAGGTGGGACTTCAAAAACAAAAAAGCTTCTGTACAGCAAAAGAAACAATCAAAAAAGTGAGAGAAAACCCACAGAATGGGAAAAAATCTTCACCAGTGACACATCTGA
>NW_008329132.1:431709-433085 GCF_000622305.1 Nannospalax galili | reverse complement strand
TCTCCTTCATTAAAGGAGGGGCAAGCAGGGTCATTGGATCCTCACCAGAGTATCCAGTCACTCCTCCCAGGCAACTATATGTAATTTGGCCCTAATCACACATGGTCTCCTGGATTTGGGGAGAGCTAAAGTACACAATCTGGGGAAGGCTAGGAAGAGAAGGCATGACCCATGCTGGGTAAAGGCTTTCCAGTGTGCATACCCTCAGGTCACACATTCTCCTCAGCAACCCCTCAGTTATCTCGGTAAGTAAGCTCAATAAACTCATTGGTTCCCCAGTAAAACTTTAACCAAACGTTGGTTTGACACTAGAACCTTAAAAGGGCATAAGCATTCTTATTCCCAGGAAAAGATTCTCACAACAGAAAGAAAATTTATTTGTTAATGCTATTATGTGTCCGTCTGGGGCCCCAAGACTAGGAATGGTGCAGGGCTCAAACTAGGAGTATAGAACGGCGAGGGGTGGGGGGAATGGAAGGGTGAATGTGGCTTAGGGTTTCCCGGCATGGAGAGCTGCGCTATAGACTTACCCCAAGAGGCCTGAGGATAGTAGTCATAATCTTAAATTTTTTAAGGTCATAGTTTAGTCAACTAGTTTAAGGAACAAAATATATATCTAGTCAAGATTTATCTGAGAACATTTGGATTTTTATCCAAGTTTCATCTACATAGCACATGGTAATTAAAAGTACCAGACTGGTGGAACTAACCTTATTGGATGTTTAACAGCAACAGTTTGAGGTCTATACTAATGTGGTCAGAAGGACTTAAAGGACAGTTTTTGCCTCTTGTCCTCCAAGGTCGACTAAGTTCCAGGGGACTATGGAACATCTCTCAAAATGTCCTGTAACTGTAGTGAGTCACCTGTCCTCTTGTTCAGGGAGGCCATGGAGACCCCACCAGATGGACTTGAACCAGTGTCCAGTCTACAAAGAGGAGGGTCAACTCAGAAGAACATCTCATCCATGCTTCCAAGTGAAACCAGCCATGGTCTAACAGGACCTTTGACTTATCTTCACATAGCAGAGTATAAGGGCTCTAGTGGGGGGAGGGAGGCTATGGGAGTGTGCTTCCTGGGAAGTGGGTGTATAAATAAATTTAAAAAAAAAAAAGAAAAAAAATAATTCTTCAAAGCATAAAAATTTGCTCCTTAATAAGTAGTAGATGTGAAAAACATTACCAATGAAATCTACCTAACGACTTTATGTCCATGCTCAGATGCCAAGGAGCTCAAAAAGTAACCAAATGTGACTAGCAATAATCAGATATATGGAGATTAGAAATGCAGGTACAAACATCTTAATGTCAATTGCATTAAAAATGAATTTTTCTGTATGAAACTGTGTATTTTAATAATGAAATGGAGATCATTTTCA
>NW_008329132.1:431029-431541 GCF_000622305.1 Nannospalax galili | reverse complement strand
CAGCATGTGCTGAAGGAAATGTGATACAGAAATGTGAGCCCCTAAGGAGAGATCTATGGGTTTGCATTTAAACAGCAGAAAAAGTGCCCTCAGGGTAAGACCACACTCTTATCTAAAGGAATATTGACAACTGATTGCTGCTAGATGAGGGACAGCTGATCTTCCTAAAACAAGGGACACTAGATAGGCTGACTAGATTCACTGGGTGGACAAGTATTGGGGAACAGCTGGGGGTGCTGACAACACAGCAGACAGTAGCAGGGAAGACAGAGTAAAAGGGATCTAGTGGGGGGGGACTATGGGAGGTACCACCTGGGAAGTGGGTATATAGTTGAATAAGATGGTTTGGGATGGTCTGTGTGATATACACACACAAAAAAAAATCAACAAATTTTTAAAATGTATTATATTTGAGGAGGAATCATGGAAATTTATGTCATGCTAATTAGTAGAGGTGATAAACATTACCACTGAAATCTACCCAATGACTTTATAGACATACACAGGCTGCA
>NW_008329132.1:415769-429753 GCF_000622305.1 Nannospalax galili | reverse complement strand
AAGCCCTTGTCAAGAAATTCCAATGGACTCTCATATGAACATTTGAAAATTTCCTTGTTCTGACTTTTTTGTAGTTCCCTGTCTAGAACTTGTAATGCTAATTACTCTTGCCTTTACATCTCCTTCACATCTCGTATTCACCAGTCAAGGACTTTCTTTCCTCCTACAGATAAGAATTATGCAGCTTGGAAGTCTTTTAGAGAGACCCACTGAAGGGGTAACCCAGTTGTCTCACCCTGTGTCCCTGTTCAGCATGGAAGAAGCCAGAGCAGTCTGCGTCCTGATTCCCTATCCACAAGCCAGGTAACCTCTTCAGGGGATGGTGTGATAAGAATAGGAGGTAGGAATTGGCTAGGCAGTTAGTGTAAAAAGACCCCAAAGGAAAGTAGCCAGTTTCTTGGCTAAAAGTCAAAGTGTCCTTGGGCCTGTTAGCAACATACTCTGTTCCAAAGGCCAAAAATGTCAAAAGTATTTGGGAGCTCTTAAAAGATTTTAGGGTTACCTCTTCAGAGGGGGGGAATGTTAGAGTAGAAAAAAGCCTGATAAAAATAAATAAATCAAAGAAGAAGAGAGAGTACCTGACATCAGAAAAAAGTGATGGGGCGATATGGGAGGAGTTGGAGGGGAGGAAGTGGGTGTGGATTTGATCAAAACACCTTATATGCTTATATGCCTGTATGAAATTCTCAATAGATTATTTTTTAGAAAGGGGGGTGCCCTCCTGGTGAAGTCAGCCCTGCCCCCCCATTCCTGTCTCTCACTCACTGCCCCTACCCTGCCCAAGGGGCAAACACAATGACCACAGGTGAAAATCTGAAAACAGGTAACGACATGTCCATGCATGTGCCCCCGGACCTCATGAAAAGTAAACCAAACTTCATATTAAAGGTTTCGCTGCCAGTGGCCAATTCACACGACCATTCAAACACATGCTTATAGCACAGGTTTAGCTTAAGTATATGTGTTTCTGTCCTGTTTTATGGGATATATGTGTGTGTATTGGTGTAGGAGAGGGGTGCTCACATATGTGTGTGCATACAAATGTGGACGTAAGGGGGCTGGAGAGCACTGTTCTTGCAGAGGACCTGGGTTTGGTTCCCAGCACCCATATGGCGGCTATGAACCATCCTTAACTCCAGTTCCAGGGGAATCCAAAGCCCTCTTCCGACCTCCGTGGCACTGCATGACACGGGTGTACTCACATACATGCAGGCGATACACTCATACACATAAAATAAAAATAATAAACAAAATATTTTAAAAAACAAATGTGGATGCCAGAGAGCAACTTTGGGTTTCATGTATCGAGTGCTATCCGCATTTATTTTTTGAGACAGGGTCTCTCACTTGGCCTAGAGCTCAGTAAGTGGGCTAGGCCGGCTGGTCAGTGAGCCCCAGAGATTTGACCGTCTCTGTCTACCCAGCACGACAATTACAAGTACACGCCAGGTTTGGCTTTTCTACAGGGGTTCCGGGGATCAAACGTGGGTCCCTGTGCTTGCATGGTGAACACTTTGCTGAATCGTCACCCAGCCCAGCTTTTCGTCTGGTTGTTTGTTTGGTCATACTTGGTGAAGAATGGTTCAGGGGACTGCAGACAGAGCCAGCCCACCTGCCGCAGCATGCTCCACTTGGCTGAACGTCCGTGGCATTATGATGTTGCCTCTCTGGATTTTCCCGTCATCGAGCTTAATCAGATTGAAACCCTTTCAGTGCTGCTCATTGATAAATGGAATTAGAATTCCCATGCGGAACTGGAGATCTTAGAGTCAATGGCAAAGTTCTCTCAAGCTGACACTAGACTGCAGCTCAACTGTCTCGTAGCCCAAGGAAACAGCGCAACCCTTACAACTGCACTTAAGAAGAGTATGAGGAAGCCCGGGGGGCATTTGTGCCCCTCTAGCTGCACCTCTACACAGCACCGCTTCTAGCTGCCCCCCACCCATGATCAGAATGGCTGAATAATCTCTTCTGGATGTTTTGTTTGGCTCTGCATTTAAATCAGTGTCTCGTATATCCCATGCTGGCCTTGAATTCTCTTTGTAGTTGAGGATGACCTTGAACTTCTGACCTTCCTACCTCCACCTCCAAAACAATGGGATTACAGGCATGCCCTATCCCACCTGGCATTCTCAATCTCCTTTCTAAGCTCACAGTTCTGAAGATCTCTGGCCAGCTGTTACAGGAGCACAAAAGGGCATCTGCTGAATACCACAAAGCCACATCCAGAAGCACACTATGGCTTCATTACACTAACCGTCCTCCCACAAGACACCACAGTGCTCTACACAGCGTACATGTGACACCTTCCCAGCACAAGCAGCCTTCTCCTCCTGTCTCTCAGGCCAGGCCCCGCAGCACAAAGCCCTTCTTGTGTTTCTTAGGGGCCAAGAAGGAAGTGGTCACCAGACCTTACTAGGAGTAAACTTCAGAGTTCCCTGGCCACCGCATGCCATAGTGCAAAATGATGAATCAACAAAGGGCTCCAACACCTTGGTCCAAGTCCCAGCTGCATGCCTTTCCAGCTGGGTAATCTCGGGCAAGCTTCTTCATGCCCCAGATCTGAGGGAACTGCAACCATCACAGACTCAGTGCAGTGACCTCTCTTAGAAAGGGTCTCGTGACTGGTAAGTGCTTAACAGCCAGGAGCCATTAGCACCTTCACTATGGCCTCCAGTGATCACAATGGGCTTCCATGTTGGGCTTCTACACCTCTCATACCTGCTAGGAAGTGGGAGTGGTCAAGAAGGAACAGGCATGGCTTCACCCCTGAGCCTATCCAAGGCCTTCTGCCCAACTGAGGAACAGCAGGGATTCTAAGCATTCAGGCATGGGAGACTTACACACTCCAACTGGCCACAGGGCTGCCTTGGCTGCCCTGCACCTCCTTGGATATATGACCAGGGTACCCTGGGTCCCCATGGATTTGGACTTCCCCCAGGTAAAGAACAGGTCCCATCCTCACATGGGAACCCTTCCGGAGGGAGCAAGATACTCTAAGAGCTTCTCAAGAATTCGTGAAGGATGGAGCCTGCCTGCGTCCTGAGCACCTTGTGGAAACTCCGCTAAAAGCATAGGAAATATTTAATTTTAAACTGAGAAAGAAGAGCACCCTACCTGACCAGCTAGACTGACATACTACTAAACACAGCCAGCGGCAGGCACTGAATTCAAGGGACCAAAGCAACCATTGCAGAGCTCAGCAAGACCTGGCTTTTAAAGGTCAGGCTGTGGGGGGGTGATTGCTCTGGGCTCTTGCTAAGAAGCACAAGGCAGCAGTACATAAGGATGCATGTCCAGGACAACACTCACTCGGTTCTACCTTGGGCCAGAGAGCGGGGTGCAGGCATGGAGTGCTCAGAGAAGCAGCCCAACTGCCCCTCCTAAGGCTCACCACAGGCCCACTACCTGCTTCCAGGAGGCATACCACAAGGACAGGCTCCAAGGTGAGAGACTGGTAAGTGCCGAGGTCTCCCAGTCCACAGCTCCCTGGGCCTTATGGGCAAGGCTTCATAGAGTATGACAGGGGGCAGCCTTGCAGACCTCCAACTGTGATGGCCACTGAAGCAGGAAGAGCAAAGAGTGAAGGGGAAAGAGAGGCAGGGCTCTCCAGAGGACCTGGAGATCACAGGAAGGCAGGTGAGGGCTCCTTCAGATGAAGAACTCCTCCTCCTTCAGAAAAGGATGTCTAGATGCTGGTCTGCCAACTACACTGAAAGGGTCAGGACCCAGGCAGAGCTGCCAATCAGGGGCCCTACAGACACTGCAGTTCCAGTGGGCAAAGAGAAGGCATGTACTGGTCATCATAGGATGGGGTGCAGGGTGGGACCCCCATCCACATCCACAAATGGTGGAGTGGGGCAAAGAATGAGCTCCATAGGATCCTGGTGGTGGCAGGAGAGGGAAGTTACCAGTGACAAAGCTCTCCCACAGTGGCACAAGCCCTGGTGTCCCTGTGGCCAGGAGAGAGGCTCCTTGGGGAGTCAGACTCCCTCATCCTGGCAGGAGAGCCACCCTTGGCCTCCACAGATTCTGATACGTTCACTATTTTTCACCTGTGACTTTTTTTTTTTCCTTTTCTTCTTTTAACTACAACTTTTACAAAGATTAAAAAATCATATGTGAACTTTTGGGAGATATGCCACTATAGATTCTAAGTGGCCTTAGAACACTCCCCCTTGGGGTAGCACTGTCTGGTGTAGTCTGGGGGTCTTTAACACTCTTCTTCCTAGGACAGCAATGTAAGATGTACCAGAGAAA
The DNA here is from genome assembly GCF_000622305.1 of Nannospalax galili. NCBI lineage: Eukaryota > Metazoa > Chordata > Mammalia > Rodentia > Spalacidae > Nannospalax > Nannospalax galili. Next base: position 425,493 of record NW_008329132.1, on the reverse strand, counting down.
ACTAACCCCCCAAAATCACAACCCCTCCCAAAAAAAACCAGATTTCATCTGGATGCTGGGGGAAATGGTTCTTGATACATGAATGCTAAATAAAACAGAAACAAGCCTAGGAGCTGTGCTGGGTCCACCTTCCCAGAGTATCCGTCACACAGCACAGACAGCTGTGGGCACACGGAAAGCAGGTGGAACCCAACCAGCAAAGCAGATCACTCAGAGCCTGGGACAGTTTGGGGAAGCTGAGGTTGGCCTCCCCGACACAGGAGCATTCAGGGATGGTGCCCTGCTGTTTAAGGCCTGTGAAGATCACATTTAGCCCTTCTAAATATCACATCCCTGTTTGCAAAATCACTGGTCAGTTTTTTGTTTTGTTTTATTTTATTTTATGAGTGCTACGCCTGCATGTAGGTAAGTGCACCCACGCAGTGCAATGCCCACAGAGGACAGAAGAGGCTGTGGAATCCCCTGGAACTGGAGTTACAGACAGTTGTTAGCTGCCATGTGGGTGCTGGGATTCAAACCTAGGTCTTCTGTAAGAACAGTCAGTGTTCTTAACGGCTGAGCCATCTCTCCAGCCCCTGGTGAGTCCTTATTTTTTAACAAAATTGAGTGAATACTACATTCAGTACTCACAGCTGACTTAAGATGAACAGAACAGTCCCTCTCCTCATAGCGTCCAAGCCAGGGGGAGGGAAGACATGTCACTTGCAATACATGCAGTCAGAGGAGTGCCATGGAGCCGGACACCTTGGCTTTCCCAACGCCGGAGCATACTGATTCAGTGGACCTTGGAGTGAGATACATTCCAATTTAAGATATTTACTTATCTATCGCTTCCTAATGGCTGTCCCCCTCTAGATCCCACAGGGCTGCCGAGAAAACCGATCTCTGTCTCCCTAGCTTTGCCAGTGGGATGGGAAGCGGCCGAGTTACGCTGCTCAAAGAGCCACCAGCTGCCTGAAGAGCCAACTATTTCTTCCACACAACAAGGCCAGTCAGAGTACCCGGCAGCTCTTCATTATGGCCATGCCCAATCCGGCCTTCCCAGTTGGAGGGGATTCCAAAGGCTCTCCACAGACAAATAAACAGCAAATACTTACAGGGGACAGCCTTGTATAACTGATTCCTTAATCAACAGTTAAAGAAGCAAATTGGATTTGCCCTATCACAAAAAAGAAATTAATCCCAGACTGTAGTTATTGTCTTAAGACCAAGAAGGTTGTCTTATAGGCTTTGGCTGGGTAATTTCATTTTAAAAGTATCTCTAAAATTTGACATCCCCTGGGATTTGTGGTTTTCTCCATCATTATATAACTGTAAACTTCTGGATGTTAGAGATTGGATAATTTCTTTCAGCTGGACCTGGCCTCCAGCACACTTGGACGCTAAAGATGCGCGCTAACAGGTTGCCAGGGGTTACCAACCAGACTTGGGAACAGGATAGATCCCAAAAAAAGCACATCAAAAGTTTGAGCGTGCAAGACTTCTCTTATTTATCCTCCTCTGTGTGCCTTTAAAATCTCTGCTATTAATTAAAAGAATCACTAGAGATAGTGAGATTCTTTTTCCCAGGCCACATCCACACAAGCCAGCAAAAACAAAACAGCAACAAAGAGAGTGTATATGAACTGCTGGGCCTGCTTCTGTCGAGTAGGTCTGCTGGGCTCTCTGAAACCATACGTTCTCATGGCATTCTGCAGGGCACTGGCTTCCAGCACAGGACAGTCATGTGCTACCCAGCCCCAGCTAACACGGTAAGATGCTCTGTAAAGTCAGCCATCCTCGAGGCTCTGTGCATGTCTCCACGGGTGAAACATCTCCCTGGACTTTCCTGCCCTGTGCATGATTTCTAAGTTGATTAACATTTCATCTCTAGTGTTACATTATAGCCTTTATGTTTAATCCATTTTTACACTGTGGGAAAAGAGAAATACCACTATTCGAGTAATCAAGTTATTCCTGTAAAATCCTAAATAAAATGAGAATTTTATTAAAGATATTTATCTCATACAACAAGAATAAAATCAATTTGCAGTGCCAGTCCAGCGTCCAGCTACAATAACATTAAAATATATTGTTTACTTGCGGGTGGGGCCTTTTCTCTTTTCAGATTGGTCAACGAGGGAAATGGTACAGGGTCCTTCTTTCTGAATGCTGGCTTGGCGGCTGGACATGGAGAAGAGCACTTTTATTGTTAATCAATGCCAATCAATTCTGAGCCTTGATGTTAAATAGGGATCAATACCGCTGGGCTGCAGATGAGATCTGATTTCAATTGCTGAGCAGACCTGCAGAAGTTTTTAATCATAAGGTTGATCAAGACTGGAACATAAGTCAGATGAATTAATATTGGCGGTGGAGGACCTCTCTTGCCACTGATCCAGCACAAGGAACTTTCTGTCATATTTCATTACCACTTTTAGGGCAAGCTGAAGACAGCGTTTGGGGAACATTTTCTTAGTGGAGGCTGGAGCGCCCCTCACACCGCGTGGTGAATCCTGGCTGCAACTGCAACCAGCTGGTCCACCGAGTATAGTTACACGTATGCCCCATGAATCTCATTTTATGCGATTAAGATCCATAAAAATTCAATAGCTTTTCTTCTGCAATTCACATTTTACCTGGTGAAATATCATAAGAATTTCATTATCTTTGCAGCTGTTGCCTGGGATCAAGCAAAGGTTATTATCCTCTCCGAAAACACTATAGAATATGTACGAAAATGTCAGGAGAACTGGGCATTTAAAGCTTGATTTTTTAAAAGAAAAACACTGTCTGAAGTTTAGAATAAACTGCACTTGACATTTATGTACCATGATGCATTTCTTGGTAAACTGATTTTGCAAGGAAATTCTTTGAATTTGACTCTGTGACCAGATTGTAAAAGGAAAGATGGAAGGAAGGGGTGGTGGGAAGGGAGAGGGGAGGGGAGCAGGAGGGAAGGCAAGAGAGAATGGGGAAGAAGCCAGAAAGGAGGGAGGGAGGGGGAGGAGAAGTGGCACAGCAACCCAGACCCAGGCTCTGTGCCCCACATCTGTCTCCATAGGATTTCCTAACCTTGCAGATAACCATCCTTGGGAAGATAACTCCAAGAACCCTAACCGATTGGGGTGGTGTGATCCTACGGCTCACTCAGGCCCCTTTAAAGCATCTGAAGAAAAATGGCCAGTACGAAGAAGGTGATTGATCAGAAAGCTCTGTAAATCACACGGATTCTGCACCGTCCTCCGGCCTCACTGCTAGGGCTCCATCTATGATGATAAATTAGCATTAGATGGGACCTAATGAGTTTACTAAACATTTGGGATTTGTGCTAATAAACTGGCTGGCTGTGAACTCGCAAAGGCGATGAGCAATCCCGGGGCTCTCTCTTATCTCTGTAACATGACAGTTGAACCACGCTTCCAATCTGCGATCAATTCATCATCCGACACCATTGTGCATTCTTCACAAAAAGATAATTACTGCTTCCCTGGATCAAAACACTCATATTTCCTTGGAATTGCAGGTCTGATAGCAGGCTCTGTCACTACCGCCTCGAGCCCTACTATACAGCTCTATTTATGATCATTATTTTCGCCTAAACAAGCCTTTTTCTTCAACTTGATAACGAAACTGGCTATGATGGGGGGGGCAGTGAAGACATTGTTTCCTCTGTGGAGTGCTTTTACATTTAGTGGAGGCCGCTGACAAATATTTTATTTGGGCATTAGTAAGAATTTCCACTCCTTAGAACATATCGCTACCATTTCCTTTAAAAAAAAAAAAAAGAAAAGACTCCTGTTCCTGGCTCTGATTTGCTAAAAACAGGGAATAAGAGTAAAGCCAGCCACGTCACAGGGAATAAATCAAAGCATGATTAAAAAGACTGTAGCCCGTCGCAGGCCCCTGCCTTCTCTCCTTCTGGTTCTCTCTCCCTGCTTTACAGGGATCTGCCCTGTGACTGGTCACCTCTGTGTGACCCCCACACACGCAATAAATTACCATAACACACAACTCTGAAACAATGTAAATTAGTTACTGTGCACAGCCTAATAAATGGGAGCAAATGTGTTTGGGGGCTGGAAAGGGGTCTGGTTGCTCTAATTGCAGGGAAGTTATCCTGGGGTCTTAGCAAACATAGACAGTGACCACTGCTCATGACAGATACCCCCAGCCCTGCAGACACGCTTCTAACCCAGGACTCTAAGTACCCAACAATATTTTTTTGTTGTTACATGTACTTAGAGGCTTGGCTTCATTCACAAGAACTATGAAAAGCATTTTAACCTATAGGACACATGTGTGTCAGAACATTCTGCACCAAAGCAAGTGTGTTTTCATCTTAAGCTTTTCCAGGGACTGGGGCCAGGCAAGCCAGGCTCCTGAAGAGGCTAGACAAGCACCCAGGACAAAAGCCCTGGTAGTCAGGTGGAGTGGGAGAGAATCTGTCCTTGGATGGGAAATGGACGCGGGTAGGATCTGCTTCCGAGCCGCACAAAGGCCCAGCTCTGGATGGGACCCTGGCTGTGTAGTAACTTGCATGACTCATTATTTGTTCAAAGTAATGATCTTTGGGGAAAGGGCCATTCTATTTAGAGCCTGCTTGTCACGTTTAATAAATGGCAGTAACTACAGCTCCCCCTGAAGCACTCTCCCAGGTCCTACTCCTCTCCCTGGGGCCTCTCCTGGCTGGGGACCCACGGCAGCCCATGTCCGGGTAACTGATGGCTGTTGCCCAGTGGCCAGCTCAGGCCGGTGACCTCTCGTGGTAGGGACACACCATTCGTCCAATCCAATGCCCCACTTGTTTCCTGACCTAATCTTCTGAGTGTCAGAAGACTTACCGCTTCGTTGAGAATGTGGAAGTAGATCGGGAGCTGCCTCTGGCCTCATGTCCAATAACCAAATATCAAGAAGAGAGGCCACCCGGCCACCCCATCCCAGCACACTGATCTGATTTACAAACCTTTCCTAATGCGAAACAAATGCTGTGGGTGTGAATTCATACTCAACCGTAGAAGTCTGTGCATTACTCTGTCTCATATTAAATACCGCACATCACTCTCAGCAAGCCTATGGTCTGTTTTACCGTCAGCAGTGGCTAAAGCTGGCCTAACATTTTGTTTGGCAATTAGGAAAATTTGTAGTTTAATTTATTAAGCCAAAAAAGCCAACAGCTACATTAAATGCTGAATTCACCCATTTTATGCCTTCCCAATAATTTAATTATTCTCCATTTGTGACCTACATGATTTAAATATTCCAAACAGTATTAGTCAGGAAATAAATCCCTAGTAAGTGAAATTGAGCTGTACCACTTCAATAAATTCATAGTATAAAGTTAAGAACACTTTAATTTACTTGTAAGTAAACCAACAACATCAGGGACAGGTAGGACAGGCAGTTTGCAAAAACCACCAAAACCCTTCAGACAACCTCCAAACATACTGTTCAGGGCACAAGATCAGGACTAAACTGACTTCCAAAACATCAAGACTGAAGGGAAGGGAAAAGATCACCCAGGAGCTTTGAAAACTGAAAAAAAAAAAATCCAAAACCCATCATTAGTGAGTTGGAACATCTGAAAGTGTAGGACAAGCTTCAGGGCATGTCACTCATGGGGAGCCAGCCTGGACAGTCATCCTAACTGTGACAGGACAGGGCTCCAAAGAAAATGGACACGCGCCATGGGTTGAGGAACAGGCTAGGGACATGGAGTGTGTACTGAAGTGCAGGGTTAGGGCAAGGAACCTGTTCAAGATACATTATGGGGGGTACATGCCATCGGGCACTTGTCAAAACCCACAGGATGTACAACACCCAGAGTGGCCCCTCACATCATCTGTGAACTTTAGTTAACACTGAGGTGCCAGCTCTGACTTGCCTTTGGTAACCGGTGTCCAAAATCAGCATCAGATTTTCACAATGGATGCTCTAGGGTTGGAAGGGAACCCATACTTTCAGCTTGGATTTCTGTTGGCCTAAAACTGCTCTGGAAATCAGTCTGTGAATCTGTGTCTTTGCACCTGCTCAGATGCACAGGAAGTCAGCGCCAAGTTAAGGACAGCTCCAAAGTCCCTGTACCCATCTGCAACTCCCAGTCTCTTCTGCCTGTGGGATGATGGTGTTCTACAGACCTGGACGTAGGGGTCTGAGCGATCACAACTTGGAGCCAACACCTGCCTACCTGTCAGAATGGCACTTAGATCCTGACTGCTATACCTCTGGCACCAAAAGCCAGAGCAGAGATGGCCATCCCTGACCCCAGAACTGGAAAGACCAAGCTGGCTCTGCTGGCAGGTAAGACAAAAGGGTTGCCTTCTCCACTGAGCTTCAGTGACCCTATTCCTAATGACAGAATTTGGGAAGACAGTGGCTTTCTACATAGGCCCTGCCCTTATCAGAGTTGGGGTAGTCTGGCCTAAGCCACCTCTACTCCTGGGGAAGGTGGGATACCCATCTGGGCCTGTAATCAAATCCCAGGCTGATGTTACACTTATGTCATCCTAGGGTGGCCCCAACCAGGATCAAGCACTAGACCAGATTTTCTCCAGTCCCTAACAACTAGACTTTACGTTTCTGTTCAACTTTGCCTTGATTGCCCCTTTAGTTCCAGAAAGGACAGCCTTGCAGAAGCCTATGCTCAGGGCAGGCCTCCAAGGTCAAGGTTGGCTTCTCTCTTTGTAAATTTGCCATCACAAGGGCAAATGTTTTAAGGGCTTCAAACACTGCCAAAGTTGTGTTGGGCTGTGCTGCTTTAACATGGCACCCTGCCCCAGTGCTTTCTGCTAAGAAAGAAGACTAAGAACTCCGGGGGGGGGGGGGGGCAGGGGCACGGCTGGAGCTGCCTGTCAGGGCCAGGGAGGCCTCCTCCCAGATGTGCAGCAGCTCCCGGGTCTTCCAGAGACATGCTGGAGCCGACGTCTTCCGCTGCTAGTGGGGCCTGGGCTCGGTGTCCTGCACCACCACCGGAGCCCCTTCCTTTCCGCACATGGTAAACTCATTTCCTAGTGAATTACCGGGAAGGCACCAGTGCAGTCCTGCAGCTCTCAGAGGATGTGCGCTGTCCACGGGTGCAAGGCCCCGCCTGGGTTCTGAACACTTTCTAGCTGAGCAACTTCCATTGAAGGAATTGCAGATAATTTCTTCTTTTTTTTAAAGGACAAGAGGGATAAGTGATTCAAAAGCAACTAAAATCAGAGCTCCCCCATGCTCCTGCACACACAGGGCTCTTCATCCAATCCTTGGCAAATTTACAACTTCTACAATTTTGACAGATATGACTGGCTGTTTTCTGAATAAAGCATTTTGTAAAGTGTTCTCAAGCTTCCCAGCTGTAATAAACGCTAGTTACCCTGAAGTCTGAGAAGCTTATAAAATACAAGAAAACCCTTAACCCATAAATTCCCCCACTTACTTTTCTAAATGATAGCCATATTTTTATTTTAAAGCATTAATAATACCAGTATAATGTCTCATTATATAGCACTTTAACCACAAACATTTTGGGGAGATTTTCTACCAAGATAAACAAACAAGAGGACCGTGTTCTGGCGAGCGGACAGCGCATGGTTCTCATTTTCTCAGAGTGCAAGCTGCAGCGCTCTGCGGAGTGCAGGTTAAGCTCCTCAGAGTCCTCACTTCCTGTACCCCCACTTGTCAATCACTTCCTGTCTGCCACGACAATTTCCATCATTAGAGCCTGGAATTTTTATCTCCTCCAACATGCCTCCCGTTGCTACTGTGAGTTTGAATTCTGATAAATTATTCACCATCTTTGAAAAGTAACTGAAAATTACAGCATCAACTTGAGCCACTGTATCGAGGGAAGACCGCCCTCCTGCTCCCTATGTGCGTCCTACATGCTTCCAGGAGGCCAGCCTCTCTGGCCTTCCCCGGCGTCACGAGAAGGCCTCTGGCCAGCCCCAATTATCTTCTGGTGTACAGACGATAATTATTTGCTTCCTGTAAGCATGCGTAACAGAACTCCAAGTTTGGACGGCTTTCCATACAGTAATCCAATTCGTCCATGCCGTCCTAACACGATTACAGGCACTGGCTATATCTTAGCTCTTCACCTGATAAGGCTGCCTCAGAGGCACGGGATGGTCTGCGTCAAGGTCCCTCCTGGAGTATAGCTTCTGACAGCCTCGCCTCCAGCCCCTCCCTCCAGCCCTGCCTTTTCCTAGCTGCGGGCTGCCTGCTGCCAGCCCTTGCAGGCGCTGATGAGAATCTGAGCTGGTTAGGAGTGCTGCGGAAGTCATCCCAGGCCTGTGGCTTGTTTTCAAACCAGCTCTCCACTGGCCTGGCCTGGTCGCCTGTAGGCCTTACCCAGCCAGGCCAGGCAGCCATCAATCTCCACAGGCCTCCTCAGCCTAGAGCAGGCATGCAAGCCGGGGCCTGGTGGTGGCCCTGACGCCCTAACTGGCTGTGGTACGCAGCATGAGCTTGTACATGGATGGGCTCGGAGGCAAGCTCACAAAGTGGCACTGTTCCTGGTACCTCCCTATCTCGATGAAAGCGTGCCACTGTGACTAGAGAAACCTGCTCTTCCTTTTCTGTTTATTTTTAGAAGTTTATGGAAAAAAGCGTTAAAGGGTGAATGAACGTGAACTTTTTGCCTCTTTTGCTGGCATACCAGGAGTGAAGCAACCATTCACACCTGAGCCTGATTGAGCCAAATGGGGCTGGTGCCAGTCAGTCAGAGTCTTTGTTGCCACGTCCATTCATCCACAGTGCATTTCAATACTGTCAAATTTCTAGCCAATATTTTCCCTTCTCTGAAGTCCCCATGTATTAAAAGAGACCCAGTACCAAAAGTGTCTCAGCTTCCCAGCCAAGGCCAAGAAGAGGGCCCCAGGGTGCTAAGGTCTGTTTGATGATAATTATATTCCCATCTTAAGAAAACTGAGAAGGAAAAATTAACGGCAAACTCTGCTGCTCTTGCTGCACTGTGCAGATGGAATGACAATTCGCCATCTCAGAAGTTAGCAGACAGTCTCCATTTAGCAGGTTATCCAAACGCTGCTGAATAGAAAACCTTGGATCCCTAAATGATGTGTAATTAAAATTATTTTTAAAATCCTCCTTGACAGGCCAAGGCTTAGCCAAAATGTAAATGACATTAAAGAAGACAATGAATTTAATTTTATTTAATGTCCCTTTTTGCAGATCCTCATTTACATAGCATTTTTAACAAAAGCGTTGACCTTATAAACGCTGGCATTTGTACAGCTTCGCGGAGTTGGATTTAATCACGCTCGCGCAAGGCCATGAGGGAGGGGGCTTTAAGTTCTCTGCTTGGAGATGGAGTAGGAATAAAAACACGGGGACTGGTCAAATGTTTATCCTCCCTGCCTCTGAAAACAACCTGACAAGAAGATGTAAGGGGCTGGGGAATAGCCCAGTGCTGTTTGTAAGGCTTGGTAATAATCATACATAATCGTTTGGAAATATAGCTAATAAAAAATATAATGAGTGTTCAGCAAAATCGGCATTAGGCCCAAATTACATGATATTAATACTTGAACAGGTGCAGAAAGCGTTTTAAATGAGGTAAATGAATAAAATGTCCCAGAGCACAACTGTGTGCGCTGACAAAAAGTCAATCCCATGAATAATTCAGCAAGCAGGACTGCCAGCAAAGGTCGGCTCTCTTTGACCTTTGTGACAGGAAGTGAAAGGAAACACTGTTGACTAGAGAGAGAGAGAGAGAGAGAGAGAGAGAGAGAGAGAGAGAGAAAGA
>NW_008329132.1:409836-415643 GCF_000622305.1 Nannospalax galili | reverse complement strand
AAAGAAAACACTGTTGACTAGAGAGAGAGAGAGAGAGAGAGAGAGAGAGAGAGAGAGAGAGAGAGAGAGAAAGAGGACAGAGAGGAGAGAAGGGAGAAAGAAAGGAAACCTCCAGTCGGTCTTGGGCTACTGTTCTCAGTCACTTTAAAGGTGTAAACTTAAAACGCACAAATGAATCAAAGCGGGGCTTTGGAGGGCTTGAGGGGGAGCACAGAGCTAACCTGCTGGTACTCACACCCTTGACCAAAGACGACATAAAATCGCAGACAATGAGAGGTTAAGCAAATGATGTTTTTCTACAACCCAGCGTCAAATGATGTATAAAAATCTGAGGTCAGCTGAAAAGTATTTTCAGAACCCACAGGGCTGAAATTCTGTAACAGCTGTTAAATATGACAAAACTTCACACCCCCCTCAAAAAGAAAAACTACAGCTATTCCAAACTCTGTATGAAAGAAAATAGGATAAACAGATGTCTGGCTTCCAGACAGGAAAGCAGGACAGACTTGGAATGATAAGTCTTCCAACTCTATAGACTAATGCCAGATTTATTGGGGAGGGGACACTGCCTGCCACAGAGATGCCAGCAAGCAGGACGCCAGAGACCGTGCCATCTGGAACCGCCCCGCAGAGCCTGCTCTCAGATGCACAGCCCACAGTGTGAGGCCAGCCCGCGTGGGCTGCCACACGGCCCTGGTCCTGCACCATCCACATTCGGCTTGCCCAGGCTGCAACAGTTGGACCTGCCTTTCAGGCCTCCCTCCCCAGTCTGAGCAAGGAAAGGGAGGTAAAGAGGATGTGCCTTCCTGGGCACTTCCAGAGCTCCTGGGGAAACAGACCTGGACAGCACAGGCAAATAACGTGAGCCCAAGTGTGGTTTTGGTTTAGCAGCTACGCCGACATCCTGTAATCATTTGCAGCCCTTGGAATGTACGGGTGAAACAGGAGAGATTTATCTGCTCGGATAGGGGAGATGTGGACAATGGGTGCGCCTAACGAAGAACATCTGCTTTTGTGTTTTCCCAGAAAATATTATTCCACAAGGAAAATGATACATCCATCCTTCCCAGCAATACCATCAAAATTCATGCATGTATATGTGAATGTGTAGATATTTGCATACACACACACACTTCACATGAGGGGTGCCTGTGGCTGTGCATGGCCGTGTGTGTGTGTGTGTGTGTGTGTGTGGTAAGGGGGGAGGCCTACTTCCTTGCACCCGGCTTTCTACAGGTCAATTCAGTGGACACAGATATCTGTCCCTGTGTCTCTCTCCTTATGAGCCATACCTTCCCTTCTCCCTCAACTCAGTAAGTTGCCATATTACTTTAAACATGTGTAGCTATAGAAAATTGTTTTCTGACACTGTTTTATGTAGAAGCAGCAGTTCACATAAGAGAACTTCACAGTAACCAAAAGGTTTCTGACGGGAGACATCCTCACTGCCCCTTTCACTCTGAAGTGCCTTCCATGCCGTTCATGAGTAATACTTCTGAAAGATAACTAAACTAAATTGTGTAATTAATTGATTTAAGGCATCAGGGCCTATAGAATGTGATTACCCTGCCAGAGCAGGGAGCTCACTTCTCTGTTTTCATAACACAGAAAAGTGGTCTCAATGTGCGGAAGAGCTCGGTGTGGTTGGAACAAATGTGGGTCCATTGATCTCAATTCAGGTTGGAATTATTGGTTTATATCCTCAGGACAAATATGCCTTATCTGGTCAGAACCTGCTAACTGTATCCAAAGGCCACGAGGAGCCAGTGAAGCGCATTGTATATAATTCTTTTTTAAGCCAACTAACCAAGTGACGACACGGCTGGTGGAAACCTGTAAACCGACTCACGGATCTGATGGGACATTTTATTCTGCAATACTCAAGAGGAAACCAGGCTAGAACCTCAACAGAAGCAACTAATTTTCAGAGGCAGCACACATACCCCACAGAAATGATCATCATTATGAAATTGAGATGCATCTCTACTGCAAAAGACCACATCACTCCAAAGAGACCCCCGCCTGAAGGTGATTTTCTCTTTCTGATTAATACAAGCTGTCCTAGGAAATACGAAATTCTTTTTTTCTCTCCTAGAAATATGCCTTAAACTGAAGATGATGCCAATACCACAATCATTTCACAGGGATTTATAGCAAGCAACAAAATGTTAATAGTATTTTGTCATTACAAGTGACAGCTCTCTTAAGAACGCTAAAACTGCACATCATACTTGTCAGTACATAAAACTATTCTTACCTTAAAATCCCTAACATGGAAGTTGATTAAAATCCCTATAAAATTGTCATATCTTTGAATTTAGAAGCAGAGCAGATTTTTCATCAATAATTAAGACCTGCAAAGCATTTATGCCAAGTGTAAATGGAGCTTCAATCCTCCTTATTCAAATAAACATGGTAAACCCATTAACCAAATGTTTTTACATTTTTCCCTTCCTCTCATGCTTCTAGAATATCAAATGATCACGTACTTCTCTTAGGTTAAAGAAGTGTAAGTGATCATAGCATATATTTTAATTAAACAAACATAAGGGATCATTCCCTCAGACAAGAATTAAAGAGTAAATTTTGTGTGCCTGAGGAAAATACGTTCCATCATGTGATTAAAAACTAAGTCTTGAGTGTTAGTCAGCATCAATAGTCAATAAATGATTGAACACTGCACAAATCCAAAGTGATTTTGAAAGGGGAACCAGCATCTAAAATATGAGTCAGACCAGCAGGGCCACTCCACCATTGAGGCATGCTTAAAAAAAAAAAAACCTCATGATTTAAAAACAAACCACATTTAAACTCCACAAATACCACTCAAAAGATGAAGCACTTTCACAACCCTGCATTAAAAGCTAACATGTGTTGCCTTCCCAAGCACCTTCCACTCAGACAAGACTCCAGCGGCTGCTCATGTACTTTTAGCCCATCAAAAAAATAAAATAAAAGAGTTCTGTCACAACACAACAGCCCAAAGCTGAATGATTTGCATAGCCACCACACTGAAGACAAATACAATTATATTGATGTCTGTAGCTCCAGTTCCATAAAGTGTTGAACTTGTTCTTAGTTCTGAGTGACGGCCACAACTGGTCAGCCCTATTTGATTACTAATAAGAGAGCTGTCCCTTCTGTCAGATACCGAACATTCTCCACTAAGCAAACAGCTATTCCAGCTAGTTAAACATTTGAAATGCAGCGTTCTCCACCGGTGCCACAGACTTCTTTAGGCTTAACTCTGTGGAGTTTTCCGGGTTTAATTTTTCAGACCCTGGACAGCAAAGTTCATGATCAAAAGATAACTTTGTAATGAAAGCTGCTGAAACTCAACCCCTCTTCAAAACACTCTAAACCTCTGCCTCACAAAACTGGTGTCATATGTACACGTCTAACATTTATTCGATTTGGGTACCAATTTCAAAATCTGCAGTCAATCACATGCTGGGCCCCTCGCAGCTCTCCACCGTTGGGAAGAAAGAACTCTCTCCTCAGAACAGCCTGGGGGAGCCGGGAAGGGAGGGTAGTGCCCTCGTTGTTGCTCCAGCTAAGATGCCAAGTGCACACTACCACTGTTAGGACAAATGCTTGGTACCTTAAAAGGATGCCACTTTGCCCGGGGAAGATGATAAATAGAAAGACCGGGAGCAGGAAACGTAAAGAATGCATACAGCTGATCTAGTTATGGAAATTAACGTTGGAAAATGTAACCAGCATGTGTAATTAGTTTCAATTATAACAACTTTGGTTTGTTAGTTACATATTTGCTGCTTGACATAAACCGACAGCCACAATTGGGAAAAAATTAGGAGACATTTTGCGTCTAATTGAGAGCAGATTAAATTCATTCTACCACTGGGTGACAATAGCAAGAGGAACACCACCCAAGTTTCAACTTCAACTACCATTCGAGATAAAAATATGCAGAAATGAAAATACTTGTTAACAAATTAGCAGAAAGCATTTTATGACATATCTCTGGGTTTAAAGCCAGAGACTCTCTAGGCATAAAGTGCTCCTCACAGTGAGCGCAGTGGCAGATGAAACTGCTTCCCTTGACAACTCACAAGCAATTACCGAATCCCCACAGAGCGAGTCACCAGGTTTCCAGTCAACCCACCTGTGCATGATAACACAGGCGGACAACAAATGGTGCAGTGCACAGGATGAGCTGAGCACCAGTCTCCGAGCTACCGTGCCACTGGAAACCAAGCAAGGCAGAGGGCCTGCTTGCTGCTGCCGTTCTGTTTTGAAAAATAAAGAAGTCATCCTTACCTGTCAATGATCACAGGATCTGAGGGCGTCTCGTTTCTATTGCCACAGCTTTTCTTGTCACAGCACCGGCTGTGGAACAATTGTAAACACGGGTTTCAGTATGCGTCTCATCCTTTTGTGTCCAACTTGTTTTGTTTTTTGTTTTGTTTCTAAGTCTGACAATGAAGCCGTAGGAGTCCAGAAAATAGTTTTCCTACAAGGCAGCTTGACAAATTTCAACTATGGCCAGTTCCCATGCTCCTTAGCTAAACTTATGCTGTAACTTTCTGCCCACAGGAGCAAAGTTAAACATACCTATTCATATTAGCTGGGTACCCAGAGCTACCACACAAACTGCGATGCTAAAATATGGAAAACATGCTGTTGGTGTTTGTCTTTGCAGTGAACTGAAGAGAAGGAAAGGCTGGAGGCTTGGGAATAACTTTTCACAGCTTTGGCTTTTGTTTACCTCTAATTGTCAAGCTGTTATTTCTGGAAAAGATGCCACCTCCAACCAATATTTCTTTCGGGTACTTATTAATTATAACCACAAAAGCATGCATCAATCTATCACAAATTTCTATTGTTACTTCTTTAAGCCTACCTTAACTCTGTTATTGAAACTTTAATTAAAGCAGAAATGAAACAAAAATGTTATGCGTCTTGCATTTTAAAAAAGCATACTTGTATAATGGTTACATGTCTAAATTAGCTAAATTAACACCATATGGTAGGCAAAGTATATAAAGCCTTTTAAAGCTGACAGCTAAAGTGATTAAAGAAAGTCTACAGTCTTCCACTTAGAGCTTAAATCACATCTGTGCGCTTTCTATGTTAATTGCAGAACATGCAGAAGTGGATAATAAAGAAATTCCACTTTATTGGTTGTAATTTATATTTATTACCTGATATGAGAAAAAGTCAGCTTTTGTATATTAGTGCTGTAACAATAAGTCTGCTCAGAAGTGGCATTTAGACAACAGGCCCCATAGCCAGGCAGAGTATGCCCCTCAGAGTACAGGGCCTGCTACTGTAGGCTGAACCACACTATTATTCCTTACAACTGTATTTCACATGCCACACATACAAAGTCAATGATGCATTTTTATTTGCCATGTAAGGGTGAAACTCTTGCGGTAGTTAGAAAAAAACAGGTGGGAAATTGCTCTTCTGACAGATCTCAAGTAACGGCACGCTATCTAACAACAATATGAACGATGCCTCGCTGCTCTAGGGAAGAAGGTTAACTGACAGAATCACAATCCAATTCTCACATACACGAGCTCCGTAATAAGTACAAAGAGTTTCCTTTTTATCAATAACAGACAATTGTACGTCTCGGGATGCGAGCGTCGGAGACGGAAGTACTCAAGTGATCCGGGTGATCTCTGGCTCCTGGGCCAGGACGGATGCGTCCCCTGGATCTGTTTTCTTTTCCTTTTTTTTTTTTTTTTTTTTAAACTACCAGGCCGGGCACCAGCCAACAAATTAACCCCTCTCTTCACCCCCGGGCCGGTGTACCCCCCCCTCCGGGGGGGGAAAGGGGG
>NW_008329132.1:408149-409178 GCF_000622305.1 Nannospalax galili | reverse complement strand
GTTTTTTTTTTTTTTTTTTTTTTTTTTTTTTTTTTTTTTTTTTTTTTTTTTTTTTTTTTTTTTTTTTTTTTTTTTTTTTTCTTTTTTTTTTTTTTTTTTTTTAAACTACACAGTCAGGACACAGCCAACATATTAATCCGCTCTCTGAGCAGCCGGTCGCGTTGACCGCCATCTCTGGTGGGGAAATGGGGCCGGGCTCCCGGCCTGCCGCCGATTACATTTCAATCGATGCGCACTGGAAGTTGGGCGGGGTGGCGGCGCCTGCGAGCGGCGTCCACCATGGACCTGGCTGGCGCCTGGGCCGCCCGCCCCCCTGGGCTCACCTGCACATGATCTCGTGGGTCAGCAGGACGCGGCACATCTCCGGGTTCTTGTCCTGGCCCTCATAGACGATGGCCTGCGTGGGGACAAGCAAAGGCAGCGGTTACGCAGCGCCCGCGGCTGGCTCTGGTGCCGAGTCGCCCCGGGCGCCGTGGGCTTCGGGCAGCAGGTGCAGGGCCGGCGGGGGCGGCGTCGGGGCCACCAGGCCGCCATCCCTACCCGCCACCCCGGCGCTGCCCGCCAGCAGACCTCCTCTCGCGCGCACCGCAGGCCCAAGTTCCGCAGGGGAGGGCGAGGAGGGCACGGCCAGGCCGCGACGCAGGGGGCCGGAGCCTCCCACCCGGTGGGCCCCGCCGCAGGCCGCACCCTTGAGCCGTCCACACCGACGTGCGGAGGGTCTGTCGGAAGAAGGCGCTGGGCGCTGCGCCCGCAGACCCTCGAGGAGCCCGAGCAGCTCCGCCCTGCCCTGGCTTGGCCCAGGCGGACGCAGCCGCCCCGGAGCCCGCCGGCCACCGCGCATCGGCTGGCGCCCCCCCGGGAGGCCGGGCCCGGAGCCCCTGCCCGCGCGGCCACGTGCGCCTCGCCGGGTGATATTTGGAAAGAAAGTGCTAATGGCCAATCTGGTGTTTATTTTGAAACTGCTAACAATGATTTTTCTCGGGTAAAAAGGCAGTGTCTGCGCGCACGCTCGGGTGGGTCTTGAGCAGA
>NW_008329132.1:404571-408042 GCF_000622305.1 Nannospalax galili | reverse complement strand
GCCAAGGGTGCGCGCACGCCGGCGCCCAGCCCGACTCCACCGCCCGCAACCGCGGCCCCGCCGCCCTCGCCGCACGCCCGGCCCGGCCCGGCCCGGCCTCGCCGCCCGCCTCGAGGCCGCTGGGGGAGGGGCAGGAGGCGGGGGCGAGCCTCGAGGAGCGGGCAGAAAATTCCTCCAAAGGGGAGGGCTGTTCCCGACCCCCCACCCCTGAAAATTATCTGGAAATTGCTTCCAACCTCCTCTGGCTCTTTGCTGCACTTCCCGGCGGACGAAGCCCTTTCTGCCCCGCGCCCGAGACGGGCTCCCCGGGAACAGTCTCCAGAGCCTCGGTCCCCAGCCGGGAGCCCGCCGATCCACAGAAGTGATGGGAGTCACCGCAGGCCAAGGAGCCGCCTGGGGCTGCAGGCGCGCGGCCTGGGCGACGCCCGCCCTTCTGCAGGAATGGCTTGTCTTCCGATGGAGCCCCGTATTTGTATTTGATTTATCTTTTATTTTGTAGCACAAACAGAAATCCATAAACTGTCGGTTCAGCGCCATTGACTCTTTGATCAGTTACTGGGCTATTTCTTTCTTTTTTGCCCCCATTCCCGTCAGTGAGAGATTAAATGCTTTTATTTTCTGCGCTGTGTACACAGCAAAGGTACTAAGCTAAATGAACAATAAAAGTGTACTTTAAAGGAAGCCTCCTGCTCCTCCTGTATGCGTGGCACAGGAACTCAGCAGTGCCAGCAAAAACCTCCTAATTAGACTACAGCGATTTCGAAAACATTCAGCCCTGCATACAAAGGAAATAGCAGCAGCCTGACCCACGGCAGGCTGTGTGAATCCAGGGTTTCTGTGCATCGGTGAAACCATCGCAGAGGGGACACCGCGGTCTTTGTCAGAGAGACCGTTTTACCTGTCAGATCTGTTTTACTCCAAGAGAAAAACCACACAGCTCAGCTACTGCAGATACTAAAACCTGAGCCCTGGCTGCCTAGGTAAGGGCAAAGTTTTTCAAGGGGAAATAAAATGTGCAAACTAATTGTGCTCAGAGCCAGGGAGGCATGTGTGTGCTGAGTTTCAGGAAGCACAAGGAGTCTTCCACTTGGCTCACAATTCTGAAAGTTAGCATCAAAAATAAAGGGGCGACTTCCATTTCAAGTGTGAAATGAGGCTTGCAAGTGTATTCTAAAGCAATCCCTGAAGGGTATATTAAATTTAGGAATTGGATACAGACACACAGACCCAGCACTCCATTTTAAGAAAGTAGAAACAATATCCTTAAAATAAAAACAACACCACCACCCCCCTGCTCAAAGTCATCAGGGACTGAACCAGTCAAAAAAGCAATAAGGCCCTTTTCTGCAGTTAATCACATTACTGATAGCCAATAGTTATCATCAGGAAAGTTGACCAAGACAGGTTAAATAATTTAATAAGGAACTCCTTGTAATTATGTTATTTACAAGCTCTGACAGAGGGTGGGAGAGAGCAGCTTGGTGGATGAGTTTGAGTGACCCCTGGAGCTCAGAGTTTGAATTATGGAGATTGGGGGGCTGGGAGGTGAGGCTGGACTAGAGAACAAGGTGACTTTTCACCCCAGCACATTTAACTTTTAAATCCAAATACACGTCTCCTGTTACTAGACCATGACACTAGGAAAGGAGGGGAAGAATTAACTAATCAAGCCCAACTAGATGGGCTTTGGAAAGGAGTTAGCCGCCTTTGTTGGGGTGGGGGGTCATGAAAGGATTCCAAGTAGAGAGACATTTAAAAATAAACAAGGGGATCCTAAAATTTTTCTGTCAAATGTTAATTACCATAATTAATTAAGACAATTTGATCCCAATCACAAGGCATTTAATAAAGCATATATGTCCTGTCCTGTGACAGCATAAACTACTGTACCAATCACTCCATTTATTCCAATAAATATGGAATTCTCATTAGGATGTCAAGGAAGCTAAAGGAAAAACACAGAAGATCCATTTGTCTACTCTCCCGAAGTCTCAGGACAACCCCAATTCAGCAGCAAGGACAGAGAAACAGAAAATAAAAACTAAACGAGTGCACAACAGAAACTCTCTCACCTGTTTGGTCATTGAATCTATGAGGCGGACGTACAAGTCCTGTTCTGTTCTGACGCCTGCAAAAAACAAAAAACAAAAAGAGAGAGAGAGAGAGAGAGACAAATTCTCAACAGGACTTTAGTGTGCATCTCAGGAAGTCGGTACCTGGGGCTCATGCTTGGTGCTGAGGCAAAACTTAGGCCGACCCCTACTAGAGGGAGGCAGAGAACCGTCATCGCCTCTCACTTTCTTTTCTTAAGGAAACGCCTTAGGACTTTCAGGGTTTACATTCGAAGGTGCAAGGCATTTGCGTGGCACAGAGCAGGCTCTTGCCGCCCTGGGCCCATGCGGTCGTTTATTTTTAGCAAAGAGAAAACACCTAGTGGGGTCCTGGGAGTCCGAGCTCCTTCCAGCGCCTCTCGAGGATTTTTTTTTTTTCTAAACCGTGCAAAGGAAGTAAGTTATGCTCGGTTTATGGAGCTACCCCATCCCAATAATTAACATTAATTTGCAAAATTGAAAAAAGTCACTTAAAAGTGATGTTCTGCAGGACCTCCATCGATCCCTTTTTACTTTCCACTTCAAGCCCACCGGTTAATCATGTGAAGTGCCATCGACTTATCGATCGTTTATGTTTTGTTTTCCTTCTATGGCATGAGAAGATTTCGTGTTTACATCCATGTCATTTTAATCTCAAAATCTTTATGTCCTGGAAGGTCGCAGGAAGGGAGAGCAGCACGCCGGGGCGGGCAGCGGGCGCCGGTACTCACCGTTACTGTACAGTAGCTGCAGCTTATAGTGGATGCCGTTGTTGGTTTTCTCGTTGTTTGGCTCCTGCAAGCAACGATAAATAAGTGCATTTAGTGCGGCCGCGCCAGGCGCGACTACCGCGCTCAATCCCCCTCCACGACCGCGGCCCCTGGGCCTCGCGCGGCGGGCGGGATGCCTGGCTCGGAGCAGCGCGGTGATGTCACTGTTCCAGCTGGAAGCCCAGCGTCCCCCGCGCCCCCAGTGAGTCCGAGGGCGCAGAGAAGTTGTCCGGCCCTCGGCGGGACCCGGGCGGCCGCACGTGGCGGCGGGGTCGCGGGGCGCGGCGGTCCCGGTTCCGCCGCCGGGGGGGGGGGGCTCTCGGACCCCTCGCGCAGCCTCACCGCCTCCCGCGCCTGGAGAGGGCGGGCGCGCCGGCCCGTGCGCACTTACTTTCTCTTTCTCCACAAAGTCCACGAAAGCGGTCCTTTCTATCTCCACCGGCTGCCCCTGCCTGTCGTAGAGCGCCAGCACGAAGTGGAAGAAATTGGATTTCCGGAGGTTGGAAGGCGGCTGCTTTTCGAAGTGCGCCCGCGCCAGCCCCACGCCGCTGCAGGAGGAAAGGGACAGCGGCCGGGTGAGCGGCGCGGCGCGGGCCGGCGCGGGGGGCCGG
>NW_008329132.1:403878-404332 GCF_000622305.1 Nannospalax galili | reverse complement strand
TCAGCCCGTCCCGGGCAGGCGCGGCATACACCGGCGGCCGTGCGCTCCGGATGGCCGGGGACGCGGAGGCGGCGGCGGCGCGGCGCTTCGGAGGACAGGACGCGGTGGCCGCGGCGCCTGTTGTTGTTGTTGTTTGCAGCGCTCAACGTGGTGTCATCCTAGCCGGGCGGCGGCGGCTGCAGGGCACTGCGGGATCGCCCGCTTCTGGCGCGGCCCGCCTGCTCCAAAGACAAATAAACGGGCAGTGAGTGCCGCGGCGCAGTCCCGGGCGCAGGCGGGGCGCGGCGGGGCCTGGAGCGGCGCGCGCAGCGGACGGAGGCGCACAAAACTCAGCCCTCTCTCCCCGAGGATTGGATCCTTTCCCGGGAGCCAAAACTCGAAGCCCCCGGGAGCGGCGCTGTCAGAGGGTGACGTCGGGGGGCGGCGCCTGCGCCATATATGGGAGCGGCCGCCC
>NW_008329132.1:395753-403774 GCF_000622305.1 Nannospalax galili | reverse complement strand
GCCGCCGCCGAGCGCCACCGCCGCCCCCGGCCACGCGCCGCGGCTCCCCGCGCCCGGCCGACGCCGAGGAAGTTTCTCCTCCCGCAGGCCCCGGCCGCTCCTGCAAAGAAAGCAAGGCGGCCGGTGTCCAAGTGCGGCGCGGCGGGCCGGCTCGTACCTGCCCTCCAAACCTGCCACCCAGTCCAAATACCAGGGGCCGAGGAGGGGCGCCCCGAGTCTCCCAAACGCACGCAATAAAGGGCAGGCAGCGCGGGCCCTGGGGCGTCCCAGAGGGAACAGCAGCAAGAGGCTGGGAGGGCGCGCGGGAGGGGACTCCGGGGAAGGGGGCCGACAACAGTCTGGGGGGAAGAGGGTGCCCAGTCCCCACCTCCTGCCGCCGCTACCAGGGCCAGACGCTCAGCTCAGCCTGATTTCTGAGCAGACCTAAGACTGCTACAGGGCCGGTCAGCCAGTCTGAGCCCCTCCGGGTGCCCCACGCTTCCTACCCCGGCCGAGGCCGCCGAGTGCCGGGCCGGTGATCCACGTCGGAGGCAGGTTCCGCCAGATGCGCCCTCTGCCCCCGGTGGCTGCGGGAGTCTCAGGTCCCCGGCCTGTCCTAGGGCGCCGCAGTGACAAAGGAGGCCCCGGCCTCTCTGGGCCGACGGAAAGCGCGCTCCGCCTCTCCGGCGACCTGGACCTGGTGTCCAACCCCGTACGCGCCTTGTGCGGTGGTCAGATCTCCCCAGCGCCAGCAGAGCGGACACCGGGACCCTGCCCTCTGCGCCCCCCGGTCCGGCTGAGCGCGCCCTGTGCCTTCCCGACCTGGTTACCAGGAATCGGGAGGGCAGCTGGGCGCCTGCAGCGCATGGGCCCGAAGGCCCAGCTCCTGCGACAGGGATTCGGTGCCCAGGCGCCCGGCCCGCCCAAAGGAGGTCTGAGCGGCAAGGAATAGAGACCCAAGGGACGGCCAGGAGATGTCCCAGGCACTCTCCTGACAAGAGAAATCAGGCCCTACTGATTAAAAAAAAAAAAAATTTTTGAGGAAGAAGAAAAAGGAAAGGTTTCAAGGCGCTAGTGTCACGGGGAGCTTCTTGCCGCCGGGCCTGGGGTAGCCCTTCCTTTTTTGTGAATTAGTAGCATGTGTACGTTAATATTTTAATTAATCGGGAAAATCGAAGTCCGATTTACGTTATCTGGGGACCCCCACATGCCACTTGGAAGGGGTGGGACAAAAGATGTGTCGGAAAGCAATCTATTTTGCTGGTGTTGGGGGTTAATGACTATTGCAAAAGCTAAGTGAATTACCAGAGCTGTTGCTCCAGTCCCATCTCAAAATCCATTACGGGGCCGGCCGTCTAATTAAATACGTAAGTATAATAAAATCATATTTTATGACTATTTGAGAGTAATGAGATTAGTCTTTAGAAGCGATCGCCACATATTAAAGATGCCACTGTCTATAGGATGTTAATAACCTTAAATCAAAGTGTATGGAAACTACTCATGATAAATTAAAAGAAAATTTCTGTATTCCTAATAAGCCCAGCGCTTCACCCACTCACAGCAGACCCAACCGTGTGCGGGAGGGGACACTTTCTTCGTGGTGAGGCAACACAGGATAAAGTTGGCCCTGAGTGGAGGGTGGGGTTGGGAGATGCTTTGTCTACGTGTGTTCAGAAGCTCCAGGGCTCACTCAGGGCCAGTGGCAGGGCCAGCTTTAATGACGGAATATGCTAAGTGCCTTTTTAGGGAGAGATGAAGTTGGAAAAAAGATACAATGCCTTCTTTGTAACACACTTCCTAAATGCCCAGCCTGGCTGGAGGTGCCCCTTCCTTGCACCCAGGCAAGTGTCATGCTTAAAATCATTTACAGTATCTTTAATTCAGATTACACGCGCCAAGGCGATTTAAATCTGATTACCAAATTAGAAGGTTTAAAAACAAATCCTTCTAAATCTGATACTGTTGACTAAAGAGGGGGAAAAGTTCCATAAGCTCATCACATAAGGTAACGATCCTGCCCCAGAAAGAAAAGGGGTTTTAAACCTTTTTGACAACAAATGCAGCTGCCCCGCTATTTTGGACGATATTAAGCGAAAATGAATGCAAATCTGTGTTCAGCAGCCATCTGGCCCGAAATGGGGGAATCAGCTGTCTCACAACAGGCTTGGAGGCTGAATCCATTTCACCTCATTTTCTAGATCATCTGGTCCCGCACCCAAAGCGTGGAAAATACGGTCTTTATCATTGACCAACTTTATCTTTTTTGTCACTCCACGGCTGGCTCAGAGCTGAGAGCGCAAGGACTCCACGTCCGGGCAGGGTCTCCATACCAGCCTGTCTCCGGGAAGCCTGAGAGGGCCGCCCCCACCCCATGCCACCCCCAGATTTTCGATCTGATGGGGAGCTAGGGGTAGAGCGCCCAGGCCAGAGGTGGGGGAGGGGCTGCGGGTCCATTCCTTGGGGTCTTCTGAGATGTAGGGCGTGCTTCCCTCCGAGCCCCGCCCCGCCTCTCACTGTTTCCGAGGAAAGCCGGGCGGCCGGAGCCCTGGAGAGGGGAGACGCCGGAACCGGGGAACTGACGGGTACTCAGAGTCGCACGGGCCCGCTGCGCCCAGCGATCTACCCCTTTCACTCAGACCGCTCTCCAGGGTCAGACCGGCGCCCAGGGGCCCCGCCGGGCGGGGCCTGACCTTTACCGTGGACCCTGCGGGCCGCGACTGCCCCGCCGATCGCTGCGGGCCCGCGCCCAACGCGATTTGCACGGGTGGCCCTAGAGCCGCCGCCGCCGCCGCCTCCTTGGAGGGTGGGAAGTATTCCTTTTGTGCGGATTTACCGGGAGAGGCTTCAATGAGCCCCTCACATTTGCATTTAAATAGCAGCATCAAGCGCTTCGCGTGCCACACACCAGTGGGCTCCCAGATGTCAAGCCGGAGTCAGTCAGATGGCCAGTGCCCAGCTGTCCTCCCTAAGTCGTGCCGGAGCAGGCAGTGACCTTAAAGAGACAGCGCTCGCCACCCCCGGAGCCCTACTCCGGGTGCCGCAGGGGAGGCGCCGGGTTTAAGGCTAAGGCAACTCGAGCCGCTGACTCAGGACATCACCTGAAACCTAACCAAAATGTCCAACAACCTTCCAGGACCTGCACTCAGGCCCACCCGGCGCAGGGTGTCCTGGCCGCTGTGTGCGCCCTGGTCCTTCACCCCTGCTCACCCGCCGAGGAAAAGCTGTTCAGTATGCGCCCTAAGGACGCTTGCCCATACCTCCCTAATCTCGGCCCCCTCCTGCGGTGTGGTGCAAGGCCTGGAAAAAGGGGGGACTGGGCTGGTTCGGGCTTCCAATTCACCCCCTTGAAACTTTGACCAAGTTGGGCCCCAGGGCTCGAGGCCCGCCGCAGAGCCAGTGCTGGCCCAGGGTCCAGGACACCCTGTGTGCACCCGTTTCTGCTTGCCGCAGAACTCCAGGCACCCGCCAACCTTCCTACCATCCTTTAAAAAGTAATAAACTCCATTTCCGGCGTTGGGAAGCCAGAGGTTCCTGGAATCAAAGCTCCTGGAGTATCAGAGGGTGCACAGGCTCCACCCGGCGCGGCGCCTTCAGGGGGCACACCGGGTTATGTCCCATGGAGCCTTCAGGAAAAGGTGAGAGGAATCGTGCCAAAGGCGGTGGGGGGTGGGTGTTGAATGCCTGTCCCGAGGGTTCAGTTTCAGGCTCAGCCCGCCTGCCTGTCCTTGGTGCCCCGGGGTCAGACAGGGCCGGCCCAGGGCCTACAGCCCTGTTCCAGCCCTGGGGGTCGGCCACCAATCACAGGCAGGGGCTTGAAAAAAACTCCAAAGGGGAGCGCTGGACTGACCTTGCGCCCAGGGGTAGGACAGAAATGCTGGCAGCGCAGCACCAAGAACACTTGTTCCACTCGGAACTGGGTGGAACCGCCACGCACTAGCAAGTTCTGCCCGCCTCGGTAAAGTGGCGCGGCCCAGGACACGACCAGAGTTCTACTTTGAGCCGCAGGGTCACGTTCGCTGGTGGGCAGAGAGAGAAGACACTAAGGACTCCGTACATGGGCAATTGCAACCTGTTAAACTGAGCACCAAGGGGAGCTGGCCCAGGTTCGGTTCTTTCCAGGACCAAAGAATGCGCCTTCATGTCTCTGAGAGGAGAAAGGTCAGCTGGTGGGCCTGGGATTGAAGGAGCCCAAGTAAGGCCATGCGTCCTGCCTGCCCTTGAAGGCAAATAACAGGGCATCTAGCCCCTGACCCAGGAGGTGCGCCAACCCTCGCCTCTTCCCAGCTCTTGAAGGCCGGGTGCCCCATGGGGTTCATGAGAAAAAGGCGGAAACTTAAGGGTCGCAGACGCCTGCTTCTGTGCCGCCTCCTCCCACAGAATTTATTCTGCTCAGCTATGGTTTCTGAAGCCCTACCCAAGTACGGAATCCTCCAAATGAGGTGCAGGCACCTCCTGCCGAGGCCTCCAAGTTTGACAAACAGCGCCTCCTGGGGTGGGCAGAGCGGAATGCGGCGCTGCACAGAGGCCAGGCAGAGCGCCCACGCGCCCCGGGGAGGGTGGCCCCTTTGGCTCCTGCAGGATCCCAGCACCTGGCCGCGGCTCTGGGGCATCCAGCGCACCTAGGCCGCGCTGAACTGGAAACCTCAGGAGCGCGCAGAAACCGCCAAGCGCCTGCTAGTCCTAATTGCCGCCCACCTGCGCCTGCCTTCAGGAGCCAGGTGGAGCAGGACACCGGGCCGGCCACCCGGCCCGCGCTCCAAGCACCAGGAACGCGCCCTAACTGGAGAGAAACGTACGCTCCTAGTACTCCTAAGAGGAGCAGCCAGCGGGCACCGCCGTGACCTCGCGCAACCTTCTCCCCGGAAAACCCCAAGACTCTTCAAAGGGGCCGCGAACACCGCGTGTGGCTGGGCTCCAGCAGCGTGAGAAATTAGAAAGGAAACAATTATTGTCCCTCTGTCCTTACTTTTCTCTGGCTCCTTCGGTCACTTTGGCTGACCTCACAGTTCTGAGTGAGCCCCGGGGGCTCTTCATTCACTACAAGAATCCCAGCTCAAACAGGCTCAAGCCTGGGTTTCTCCCATCCCACCACGCAACCTTGAAGGTCGCAAAACGGAGCGGCACCACGCTCTGAAAGACAGCTGGTGGGTGGCGGGGTCCCAGGCTCAGCGGTTTAGCAAGGAGCTGGGATTTCCCTAAGTGCCTTCAGCGGTGCCCAGAAGGCTGGGGACAGGATGCACCAGACGGTGCCTGGGACCTGGAGTCCACTCTGCCGGCCCCTGCCAGTTTACTAAGTAAACTTTCCCCAGAGAAGTTTCCGGATCGAACAGCGCTCAAAGTGCGCCAATCAACACTTAAACAGAACCAAACTGTACAAACACGGATCGATCAGATAATTTCAGATATTATAATTGGCTTTAATTAAACACACTGCGTTCTAATTAACTCTGAAATTTTAGTATGCTTTGGGACGCTGGTGTCTGACTTGATATTGTCAGTCCAGATGTCCTAATAAAATTCAATCCTCCACTCAAGACTTCAATATTCACGAAGAACAAAATGCAAATTAAATGTAAAACCTAAAGTATCGCCAAAGGTATAATCAAGAAAGGTGTCTCCAAACTTCTTACTTTGTATTACGCAGTAGTTTAAAAATGCACATTACATCCTAACAAGACTTCTCCAGCATGCCATAAATCTTAACTCTTTCCTGGATGGTGATGGAGTGCCACGCTCTGGCTTAAGGAGCCAGACCCGCAAAAAGTTTGCAAGAGAATTCCAGTTTGGAACACCCGTTCATGGGCAGAATAAAGGTAGAGAGCACAGGATAGGGGTGGACAGAGAAGGGTGACCACTGACCGTCTCCGTCTCCTCCGCCACCTTCTCTCACTCCTAGCCACGTGTACCTTTAACCCAGGCATTCCAGTGCGCAAAACCAGTGAGGTTAGGCTAAGTTAACCCTCCAGGTGACCTACGCAGATACCGGAGCTGCAAAGACAAGGCTGGTAGACAAAGGATAGCTCACCACCACTGGACAGATACAGTCAAGCCCTCCACCAGGACTGCATAAACCCTTTGGCCCACAGTCAAGGGGCTTCTAAAGGATTCAAGTCCGCAGACTGGGAGGGCTGGGCGGCGTGCAGCAGCAGCACCGCGCCTCCAGGAAAGCTGTACGTGGGCCGCGCGACCGGGGACGCCTGTGGCGACGCTTTCTGCTGCAACTTGATTCTTTCTCAACTCCGAGGGTCTGCTAAATTTTACAGACCTGGATGAGTCCCGCTAAAAGGAAGTTATTCCCACGCTAAACAAGTGTATGTTTTCCATGCTAATGGAGTCACTTAAAGCTGCTGCTAATTTAACTTTTTTTTAAAAGGCCACACTGAGGAAATTTGCATTTTCTTTAGGATGTTGAAATAAAGAGAAAACTGCTGGGCGGCGAGGCTGCCCCGGGCATAGCTAGGGGCCCTGCAGAAATAAAAACAGATAAAGAAAAGAAGAAAGAAAGAAACCGGCCTCTCTTCTAGACTATTAATAAGCAATTTGTCCCGCTGAAATTTACATTGCAAAGAGCAGAGCCCTGGCAGCCGCTGCGGCTGGGCCTGCGCGGCCGGGGCAGTACACTGTGCGCGCGGGCGGGGGCGGTCGGTGGCCATCCCGCCCGCCCTCTGGGGGGATGGACGCGCAGCTTTGAACTTGATGCCCTTTCGGCCGACCCTCGCCCAACACACGCGATCTTTACGCCTGTGCCAGCAGGGGCAGCGCGCGGAAAGGGGGACTTGGGGCTACGACAGCACCCACCCTACCCGGGACCGAGAGGGTAGAGGGGAGCGGGGTCCTGGGGGAATGCCTCGTTGCCCAGTAACAGCCCCCCCCCCGGACTCGCGGATCCCCATCCTACAACGATTGCCCACGCCTTGAATAGAACGACAGCAATAAACGTCATCTTTTCCCTGCTGGGCCTGGTCCAAGTGAGCTGCGAGTGTGGAGCGGGTCCCGCACCCCCGCCGCCGCCCTGCCCGCGCGCCTCGCGGTGCAGCCGCGGCTCCCGAGCCTAGCGTGGGGCCAGGGCGCCATCTACGGGCACCGCGTGGGTCCGGCCGCCGCTGCCCTAGCCTCAGAGCCCGCTCCGCCTCCCGCGCTCCCCGCGCCGGCACCGAGGCCGCCACTTATCACAATTACCCGACGCGCCCGCGCCTTTTTGCTTATAAAACATTGATTGCGAGTGAGGCCAACTTTTAAGCACTATATTAAAACTTTCCCCCATGAAAACGCTGTCCTGCCTGCGATTTTTAGGCGCAAGATAAAAAGACAGGAGGTGTGAGCTTAATGCAATTTGATCTGTTAGTCTAACTCTGCGATTTGAGACTTGATGTCCCCAAAGACCAGGCGAGCTTTTCCCCTTTATTTATTTTTATTAAAACATCAATCTACGCTGGAGCTGGGTGAACTCGGTTTCACCTGCAGAACATAAAATTCTCCATACCCGAGAAATAAGCACCTTTCATAAATCAATGGAATTCCTGACACATCGATCAATTTTTGGTTGTTAATCCAAAAGGAGGAGTTTTAATTGCTTCCTGAATCCTCGTCCAGGCACCTCCGCGTTCCGACCTTTCCCTCCCTCCCTCCAAGGGTCTGACTTTTATTGGGGGGGGGTCGAAAATCCCGGTGCTTCAACTAAATCCCCAGAATCCGGATCTCCGCCCCGGCTAGAACCCGCCCCCTACCACAAGGATCTCCCCTGGCTTTCCCGCAGTCCCACCTGGAAGGCCGCGTGGACTGGCCACCCGAGCCCCTAGGCCGCCAGGCAGAGCCCTGCGAAAGTTGCCGCGAGGCCGGGACCCCGCGCCCCGCGCGTGGCGCACAGCTGCCGCCCGCCCGCGACGCGCGAAGTTCAACTTTGCGGCCACCCAGGGCCGCGCGCTGGGACCCCGAACCCCCGACGGGACCGCGGGCGGTGGACGGCTTACCTGAGCCGCTCGAGGACCGCCCTGCCATGCGCCCTGACTGCAAGGTGTCGGCGTTGCGGGCCGCGGGCC
>NW_008329132.1:365393-395377 GCF_000622305.1 Nannospalax galili | reverse complement strand
GGGGACCGAGCGGGGCGCGAGAAGGTGCCGGAGGGGACCCTGCAGCCCGCCCGCCGCTGTGCCCCGGGGCCCGCAGCTGCGCCCAGCGCCAGCCGCCTCGGGGAGAGACCTCGGGAGAGCTCCCGGGGCCACGCGCGGGGTCCCTCTGCTCCAGGACCCTTTCCAAGCACGGGAGCCTGCGCCTTCCTCCGGGGCCTAAGGGCAGTAGTGACCCGCCTTGACCCACAGAGCCCGGGACACCTCTGCCAATCGGGTCCAGAGGCGGATCCCAGGCCGCCGGAGACTCGAAGCTGTCGGCGTAGACGCGTGCCCATTCCCTCGGGCAGAAGATGGCTGGGATCTCCCAGCCCTTTGGGGTAATGTGAGTGAGGACAGCTCTTGGGACACTGCCACAGATTTAATGAGCCACACTCTTCTGGGCCCCGTGGAGGTTAGAAACAAATGGAGCGTTAGTAAGAGGTTGCCCACAAAGAAAGCCAGACCAGGATTCTTCGGAAAGCCACCGTGAAGGCATGGGAGGCGGGGACTTCGGCTGCCCTTTGTGGGCCAGACAACCCTGACCACCCCCTCTCCTCCTCTGAGGCCACCCAGCAGGAGACAGAGGTGAAAACTGTTAGACACCTGCAGGTGTCTCTGTCTCCAAGAAAAGGCGTTCGGCATCCCTGACCTGTGGGCCTGCCCTGAGCAGGCAGCTCAGACTGTTGGCTCCCTTCTCCATAACATTCCCTTCTGTAGAAACCTGAGCCCATTTCCTGCTGTGTATCTGCCCACTCCTTCTAAGCCCAAATGCGTTCCGGATCTCTGAATAACCATCACTTCGCTGCACCCGGGAGGGCCTTTGAAAGCAGAGCCTACTTGCCTGGCTGAATGGGTGCTCACAGTGGCCCTTGCTGCTTTACCTCCCTGCCTGCTTCTGGCTCCTAAATTTGTTTTTACTCTCTAAAGGTTGAAATAACAACCTTTTATAGTGAAAGTCGAATGTGCTGAATCATGAAATCTTACTGGAAAAGAAAAGTTATTTTGGGCCATTTATTTAGTAAAAAGCACTCTAGAGACTGCAGCCCAGAAATGTGCTTTATTATGATAGCTTAATGTCGACGAGATCTAAATAACGAATATTTCCCCTCCGTCATCTTCACTTGGGAATCACTTTTAATGTGAGCCAGCGTGAAGCCGTTTAGGCAATATACAATATTTTAAGACATAAAATTACCCATGTTTTTAATAGCAGCTAACATGTATTGAATGTTATGTGCCAGGCACCCAAGACAGACACAAGCTCAGGAAAGGTAGCAGACATGGCCCAGCACACTCCCAAGAGGGTAGGACTCCAAGGCCACCATGAGACTGTGGTTGCCTTAATGACCACTAGTGTCTTCAGAGGCCACGGGGTGAGGGGTATGCTTTCACTGTCTCTAGAGTTCTTAAATTTTTTCTTTATACTTATTTTTATTTATTTGTGGGGGTGGGTACTGTGTTGTGCATGTAGACATCAAGCCACAACTTGCTGGAGTTGGTTCTCTCCTTCTACCTTGTGGATCTCTGGAGTGAAACTCAGGTCATCAGACTTGTAGGCAAGCACCCTTATGACTGAGCCATATCATTGGTCCCTCCAAATGTCTTTACTCAAGGCATTTGGGAGATGGTAGAGAGGAGGCTCAGCCCATCTCATGATGAGTTGGACACACTTTCCTTCCCAGCCCTTCCTCCTGGTTCTCTGAACCTGGCTTCAGGTCACCTGCTGTTCAGTCTTTCCTGCCCCCTCCCTCTGGGCTCTTTCCCCCTGAACTGGTCCTAGCCCATCTTTCTCTGAGCAGCCTCTAAAGAAGGAAGACACAGCTTTACTCTAGGGTGGTCCCCAGAAACATCTTTTCCAGGAATGTGAGAGAGAGCCAGACCAACCAGCAGTGGAAAGTGGCCTCTGTTCTCAGGCCTCAGAGACCTGGGAGGATGGTGTTGGTCCCATGGGTGCACGAGACAGACCATGGGCTAACCTTTACAGCCACCAGGTGTCTGTGAATCTAAGCAGAAATAATCATGCTCTGTAAACTTGATACAGTACCCACTGCCTTTCCTTCCTCCTCCTTTCCCATGAATATTCAGTTAGGCCAGGTTGGTCCTGTGCACTACAGCAGCCATCAGCAAGTCCCTGACCCCATGAAGTCTGCAGTATAGAAGCATCCTTGACGCCAAACACAAATTAGGGGGTGGAAGGGAAGCGCTCTTGAAACATCTGCTTTGGGAAGGACTTGCAGAGAGCCAAGAGGTTAAGCCTGATTCTCTCAAGCACTTCAAAATCAATGTCCCAGCCACCGGTCTTCGTCCACACATAGGCTTTGTCACTGGCCACTGTACCTAGAAGCATACACTCTCAGACATCAATACTCAAACCTGCTTCAATATTTGCTTAGCTCTCTTTACCCACAGGAGCAGTATGCCCTGTCTACCCTCTAAGTGAGGGATAAGAGGAGGTGGCAACTTTGTGGCCAGTGACAGCACACACTAGGCCAGGGGCTCATTGGGAAACACTGTCACCTGATGTCACCAGAGATGAGAGCTTCACCTCCAGTGCTTGTAGGGACAGACATTTGTGTTGCCCTCAGGCTGCAGGGCGCACTCCCTTTCTCCTGTGGGAGCCCAGCTCCAGTGGGTCCCATGGCTTGTTCCATTCACCTGACTCAGATTGCAGAGCAGAGCCACAACGCAGGACTCTGCAAATAACTTTTTGAAGTAAAACACAGAATTCAGCTGGCCTCAAACTCGCTATGTAGACCAGGCTAGCCTCGAACTCACACAGATCCACCTGCTTCTGCCTCCTGAATGCTGGGATTAAAGGCATGCACCACATTGCCCCATATTTGGGGGGGAGTCTGAGTGTTTTGCCTACACAGATGTAGGTGTACCATGTGCATACAGTGTCCACAGAGACCAGAAGGGGGTGTTTGATTCCCTGAAACTGGAATTTTGGACAGCTGTTAGCCGTTATATGGGTGCTGGAAACTGAACCTGGGTTCTGCACAAAAGCAGTCAGTGCCCTAGGAGTTCCTGTATTTTAAATGTATTTGTGGAGGGCTAGAGAGATGGCTCAGCAGTTAAGAGCATTTCCTACTCTTGCAAAGATGGGGTTTAGCTCCCAGCACCTATAACGGGCTGTAGCTCCAATTCCCTCCTCTGGCCTCTGGGGGCACTACACCCATATGGTGGACATACATTCATGCAGGCAAGGTATGCACATAAAATCAAAATAAATAAAATATTAAAAATAACATGTACTTATGGAAATTTTCAAACACAAGTAAAAGTCGACAAATTGCATCACAAACCATCTCCAACCCCCTCAGTTTCTGTTGCTCCCTCACCTCACTTCCATGTCATCATCGTCCCCCCCAACAGTGTCTATACTGACAGTGCCCAAAGCTGTAGATGAAATGCCTGTTTCTTGTCTGTCTGTGTGTTTGTTGTTTGTTTGAGACAGGATCTCCTGTATCTGGGGCTGGCCATCAACTCACTATGTAGCCAAGGATGACCTTGAGCTTCTGATCTCCTGCCTCCTCTCCCAAGTGCTGGGATTGCAGACACAAACCACCATATTCAGTTTACGTGATGCTGGGGTTGAAACCACAGTTTCCTGTGTGCTGGGTAAGCATTCTACCAATTGACCTACATACCCAGCCTGAAATGCCCATTTCCTAAATGCAGCCACCACGCCAAACCCCCTTTCCTCTTCATGGGCACATTCCACACCAGGCAAAGAGAAAGCCCTCTAAAAAGCAACCTTCTAGAAAGTCTCCACTGGGTGTTTGGTCCAGGGAAGGAACTTGGCTTTATAGATCCTTAGCTCCTGCAGGCCCTCTAAAACCCTCTCTGAGCCTGGAGGTCAGAAACCATGCCTCACTCCACCCTGACACCTGCTCAGCTGGCCACCTGTCAGCACCCACAGGCAGTGATCCTATGGGCTTCGGATACCTGTGCCTGTGCACGCATGTCCCATGCACTCTACCTGTAAAGCATCACCTTCCCTCTATTGCACCATCAGAGGTCATGTATAGAGAAGGTCCCCTGGCCATGACACCAGAGGGAACAGCAGACTTGAGCCATGCTCCCCAAACCCAGACTTTCGAAAGGCCAGTGATAGAGGCTGTAGCTGTTGGGGAGGTAGAAATCCAGAACTGCCCATTGGAAGACTGTCCACCATGAGAAATCCAAAACAAGACTTGGGTGGGACTGTGCAAGGACAGCTGGCCACAGACAGACATGCTGGGAGGAAGAGGGAGGGTCAGCATCTCCATGGCAGATGTGCAGCTTGAGGGCCATGTGAGACAGTGGCGGGGGCAGAATAGATCTTCAGCCAAGGAAAGTGCCCCCACCTTGAGCCTGGGAGTCTGAAAGTCCCCAGCACATCAGTGCCCACAGCCCCCTGTAGTCTGGCTCTCACAGTTGGTTTCCTCTGTCTGGCTTGAAAGGGAGATACCATGGGGCCAGCATGGTACCTACTGTCTGAGATGCACATGCCACCTGTTGGTCCCCACCTCTGACCTCTCATCCAAGTACTGCTGCATATGAGCTACACAGCAGTCCGCAGCCTCAGAGCTCCATTCTGCTGTTCATGTTACACACATAGTCTGCTACTTGCCAGGTCCACAGCACTGAATGCACCCAACAAAGACCTTTTCTTTCTGATTTGTTTTGTTTTGTTTTTGAGACAGGGTCTCACTGTGTAGCCTTGGCTGTCCTGGAGCTCCCTACATAGACCAGGCTGGCCTTCAACTCACAGAGATCCACCTGCGTCTGTCTGCCGGGTGCTGGGTTTAAAGATGTGCACCACCACACCTGCCCTACAAAGACATTTTCCTGGAACAAGATGGGCCTGTATGTGAATGCTAGGAAAACATTAGGACTTGGAACTCCGCTAAGGATTTGAGCTGGTTGCCACTAGTTTTCCCTTTTTTATGGGGCATCATTTGAATTTATACAATAAGCCTGGTTTTCTGTGTAATTAAGGAGAAGGAAAACGAAGCTGTTTCCCTCCACTTATAAGCCAGAAAAAAAGAAAGGGAAAAGGGAGGGGGAGGAGGAGCCGGGGGGGGGGAGGAACCTTGACCCCCAATGAAAGAGCAGGAGCAGTCTATGGATCTGTGCAGTGCCTCTCTCCCTATGTACTGCACCCTGTTCACGGGCCATAGTGGCCCCATTTACTGCCGTGTCCCCTGGAAAGAGTAAAGCCCACCGGGCGAAAGGCATGCTGTGCTGTTCCCCTCTGCAGCTCTCAGCACATGCAGCTCTCAGCACATGTCCCACCTGATCAAGAGGTTTGATGGATAACCGGGACCTTTTACTGATGTTCCCAGTTCCAGGAGTTTTCCTGAAAGCTGGGTCTGCCTGGGGCTTTCTAAGAGATGGGGCCAGAGGCAACACTAGAGCTGGGTTCCCTGTCTAGTGCCTTCGTCCCTGACCCCCAGCAGAGGAAGCATCTCCAGCCAGCACAGGGACCCTGCCTTTATACACCTCTGCAAACTGGGGAAGACTGCTCCAAGTTCCCAATTCTAGGGCAAAGGACAACAGAAGGTACCTGAACAGAGGGTATAGGTCAGGGTGGACCACCTCATGGTAACCTGTTCCATGGATAACCAGTCTGGGGGTAGAAGAGATGGGTGCAGCCAAGCTCAGCAAGCCTACCTAGATGTGCAAATGATCCCAGCCAAAAGACAAAAGTCACCCCCTCCCCTGTGCAGGGAGGGGGGCATGATAGGATGCTTTACCCTCACTGTGGCATAGATGGCCACAGAGTCCACTTCAGCAAGATCTTGGGGGCCTGGGGTATAAATGACCCTGCTGCTGCAAGG
Source organism: Nannospalax galili (assembly GCF_000622305.1). Lineage (NCBI taxonomy): Eukaryota > Metazoa > Chordata > Mammalia > Rodentia > Spalacidae > Nannospalax > Nannospalax galili. The sequence continues at coordinate 389,534 of NW_008329132.1, read as the reverse complement.
AGGATGGGCCTAGAGTCCTGACTCAGTGTCTGCTGGGCAAGAGCTGCCCTCAAAGGTAGCTTCCTAGGCACTTTCAGAGCTCACCACCTGCTGGGGCAGAGCTGACCTCTGGGGAACACAGGTGTTGACCACTCGGAGCACAAGCACACGGACATCAGAAGTCAGGGCAGGACACCCCGACACACAAAGGACTTAAGAAGCCCACGGAGTACTGTCCACTACACATTTGAGCTGAGTCGGCCCACAGTGAGTGTACATCAGGAGGGTGGGCAAGATCAGAGTGTGCTAAATGTAAGACTAAAGTTGTATGTACACCAATATGCAGTGATTTTATTTATTTATTTATTTATGTATTTATTTATTTATTTATTTATTTATTTAAAGACGGAGCCTCACGAATCCCAGCTGACCTCAAACTCACTATGTAGCCAAGGATGACTAAACTTCAGATCTTCCTGCTGCCCAAGCATGAATGCTGGAATTACGGGCGTGCAATACCACACCCAGTTTGCTAATATGCATAGTCTATGATTTAAAGAGTTGTCCAGTATGCAAAGAAGGCTTTCTGCTGTTTTAAAATATATTTTTAAAATATTTTATTTATTGTTTTTATTTTATGTGTATGAGTGTATTGCTACATGTGTGTAAGTGCACCTGTGTCATGCAGTGCCCACGGAAGTCAGAAGAGGGCATCAAACCCCCTGGAACTGGAATTATGGACAGTTGTCAGCCACCATGTGGGTGCTAGGACTCGAACCCAGGTCCTTGGCAGAGCAGGCCCTCCTGGTGTTTTTATACTTTGAAATATGCTGAAGTTCTGCTACTGGGCAAAGAAGCTCAAATACACAAGTGAGTGAAGCAAGCTGGATTTCCAACTTGAGTGATCATGTGCTGACTGGGGGGCAGGGAGCCAAGTCATGGGCTCTCCCCGCTCCTGCCTGTGCTCTCAGGAAGCATGAAGAGATAGGACAGGTCAGGTCACTGCCCCTCCTCTAAAGGGAGTAGCTGATTCTCTTCAGGATGACTTCTTGAAAGGTGCAAAGTAGAGGGGAACTCCAGCCAGAAACACAGAAACGACCCCCTCAGTGCTGTCTACACGAGGCTGCTTGTCCAGCTCCCAGGCCTTGGTGATGAGTGGACAGGACGTGCATAGCAAGGAAAGTGGCGGCTGTGTCCCGGGAACTGAGCGAGCCCAAACTACAAAACGTCCTTACCCAGCACAGAGGCCTGTCCAGTGTAGACAAGGGACACGGAAACTCCTGAGGTTGCAAGCCTGCAAACGTGAGCCCAGCGGCTCTGAGACTGTTTCCTGCGAGGCTGGTTCTTGCTTTTCTGCTAAGAATATTTGCTCAATTCGAAACAATATGTTTTCATGTCTTGAATTCTAGTAAGAGGGAAGGAAGTCATCTTTTTAAACTCCTTGCATTTATTTTTAAATTACATTTACTTATTGTTAATGATGGCTTGAGGACCATAGCATGCATGAGGAGGTTAGAGGACAATTTGCAGAAGTCAGTTCTCTCCCACCTTGATATGGGATAGAACTTGGGTCATCAAGCTTAGCAGTAAGCACCTTTACCCACTGAGCCATCTAGCCTGCCCATTCCTTGCATTTAATGTTCAGATTGTGAAAAGCTTAGTAAAGAATCCTTTCCCACCTGTTGATCATGTCTGTGGTCCAGGCTTCATCTGAGAGACGACAGATGCTCACTTCTGAGAGCCTGGCAATTTGCTGGCCCATCACTCAGCCAGCCTGGATTCTAAACATGTCCCTAAGACTCCAGTCCCCATTTGTTTACTCCAGCATAGCTCCAGGCGCTGCTGGGATGGGCTCGGCAGCTGGAACTCTGCTTACTAATCAGCTGATCTTAAACCAGGAACATGGTCCTGGGCTTCCAGATGCGCCCAGGGTAATTTCAGGAATCCAAAAGCAGAAAAGAAACAGGCAAGCTATGGCCAAAACGGGAGTTCAGACAGTCTCGAAGTGTGATAGGGACTCCCCTGTCATTGCCAAAGGAGCTGTATGCTGAATGATAGACTGAATGGGGCTGTGGGGCAGCCGCAGGGAGCAGAACTCCAGGGCAGTGTCTGTGAGTCATTCAGTCTGGCTGATGTCTGGCTGAGCTTGTCTAAGGACACCAAGGTGCAGGTGAGGACCAGCCCAGCCTTATCTCAGCCTCCTGAGACCCAGCAGAGGACCCAGTCATGCTGTCTACATTTGTGACACAGACACAAAGGACGATCAGATTCCAGCAGATGACAACCTGCCCCTTTGAAACACTGAGGCCGTGGTGTGTCAGCATGCACCTCATGTAAGTCAGCTGTCACTTGAGCAAACCTTCCCAAAAGTACTGGCTTACAGCAGGGCTCCCTCTGCTCCCCACCAGGCCCCCAGCAGCTCAGCTGGGGCAGTACACTGCCCAGGACTCTTCGGTTCCACAGCTCTTGGATTCTATTATGACCAGCTCTGATTTTCTCCTTTCCCCACAGTAAACATGAGGGTGATATCATCCTGAGTCCTGTGCACCTTTCCAGGAAAATGACGCAGAGGGTGATTAGAATGTATGGGTGTACAGAGTCTTGGTGACTGGGTAGTCTTGGGGACCCTGTGTTGTGTGACACTATTGCTAGGGAAACACAAACATCTGCTCTCCCCAAACAGGGAACCAAGGACAGACCAAAGTAAGGATCCCACCAAAGTCCAACTTGGTGGACCAGTGAGTTTCAGTGGGGTTACTTACAGGAGTATGAGTGAGGGAACACTCACAGGAGCAGAACCGACTCAAAGCAGCTGCATCACCAAGCCCACCCCAGCACCGGTGACAGCTCAGAAAAGCTGGAAACCGGGAGCTCACTGCACAGCCTGCAGGCAGCTCGACAGGCTGGAGTGACAGGCTGGAGTGACAGGCTGGAGTGCCCTCTTCCAGGCTACTGGACTTCTCTGATCGTGTCTCTCAGGCTTCCTTAGGAGCTATATAAGCTTGCAGAGGGAGGTGCCTAGTGAACCTGGTCTATTACCTGGACTTCCTGAAGCTATTGAGTTGTTTACCTCCATTTGAACACCCTGATATTTACCCACTTCACTCCAGAACTTAGTGTCTTTATCTTGGAGGAAACTGCCACACAACCCACCCCCTTGTCCTCCAGAAAGCCCAGGGAAGCATGTCCAGCTGAAAGCTAGCCTGAGCTTGCCCAGAACAGGCCCTCTTGCCTCAGGGAGTTAGAGGGATGTCCCCACAGGTCTATACTTGGATAGCTACAAAGAGTCACTCTGGTTGGGGAGCCTGAGCTCCTCCTTGAGCCCTTCCCCCTGACCATGTCCTGAGGGATGAAAACTCCTCCCCCTGGGGCAACCCAATCTTTCACACCAGTGTATTTCACTAACTACTGACCCCTTTGGGCCTCAGTTTCTTGGTCTATACAATGGGACAGTAGTGCCTAATGCATCTGGTTCTTAGTTACCAGAAGCTCAGAGCATACTCAGGACTTGCCATCTTTCCTGCTGTTCATCCTTACTTTGTTGTCATGGTTAGCTTGGTTGCTGTCCCTCTCCTAAGCTACCTAGTGGGTTGGTTGCTGTCTTCCTGTTTTTGTTGTATGAGAGCCCTCTCTGCAGCTATCCCCCCGATATATATATTTCCCAGGGGGACCATTTAAGTCTCTATGCTGTAAGCAACAGAAAACCAACTCAAACTGGCTTAGGCAAAGAAGAGAATTTTTTAGGCTCGTGCATCAGAAAGGCTATAGCTGGGAGGGGCTTAAACAATTTCACCAACAGTTTATCTGTGTCCTTTGGGACATCTGTTTTATCCTCAGGCTCAACCAAGTGGCCCAGTAGCTCTAAACTATTCCTCATGATACCCAAATGACTGCTATGCACCAAAATGCACAGAGGAAGCAGGGCATGATCCTCTGGTAGTTTTTATTTATCCTAAAGTAGTTTTTAGAGAGGGGACATTTTCCTCTTTCCCTGAGTCTGAGACTCAGTTGTGAACTAAAGGATGCTTGGGCATTGGGCCAGCCAGGGAGGATTGTACTGTCCCCATGTCTAGGGAGGCCAACAACCATTGGAGAAGTTCCATGAAATGAATTGTGGCTCCAGGTCTAAGAGGAGACAGTCTCTCCTGACTGTCCAAGACAGAAGTTCCATGAAATGAATTGTGGCTCCAGGTCTAAGAGGAGACAGTCTCTCTTGCACCTCCTTTGGGTGCAGCATGGATTATCTTCTGGGGACTTCTGGGCTCTAGATAAGACCTGTTCTGAGGCTGGAGAGATTGCTTAGTGGTTAAGAGCACTGACTGCTCTGTCAGAGGATCTGGGTTCGGTTCCCAGCACCCACATGGCGGCTATGGACCATTCTTAACTCCAGTTCCAGGGTAATCCGAAACCCTCTTCTGACCTCCGTGGCATTATATGATACAGGTGCACTCACATACATGCAAGCAATACACTCGTACACATAAAATTAAAAAAAAAAACATTTTTAAGACTTGTTCTGAGCTCTGGAGTCAGGTGCTCAGCACCAGGGCCCAAGAGGTTCTAGGACTTACAGTGAGACAAGATACACTCCAGCCTCCTGAGTCTACATGAGACTAGCTGACCCGGGGCAGTGGTCATAGCTGCTCATCCTCTGTTTGCTCTCTACTGTCTGGAGAGGCACTCAGGACAGGCCCTGTATGTCCAACTTTGTTTACTGCCTCTACCCCAGCACTTCACAATCCCAATTCTTATGCTGCCAATCTAGCAATATCTATAAAAATCCTCAGCTTGGGCTGGGTTGACCACATGACCAGCCAGGAGCCAGGTATAGTGTCTGTCAACAGATAGGGTTCTTGGACCAGCTCGTGCCTGTTGTACACTGGTCTAGTGGGGAACAGTTCCCAAAGAAATGAATGACAGAGGACAAGACGCAGCCACGCAGCAGGTCGCCCTGCAAAGGGGAAAAGGCTACGGTAGGAATCCCAGATGCTTGCTAGGTCTCCAGGCTTTTTCCAATATTCCAATTCCATTATTTAACCTCGCCACTGAGCTACTGAGGAAGGCCTTTAGTCATGCTGTAGGAGAGACACTCCCCTGTGTTCTGATGCATGAGTCTCCCTGTGGACCTGTGGCTCAGAGCTTCTACCTCAGCTGAGAGGGTGGGGGACACTGCCCAGCCACCACAGAAACCACTATCACAGGAGGTCTAGCTCCCTATCTCAGGAGGTCTAGCTCTCCCACTCAACATGAATAAAAGTGGAAGCTGGGAGAGTGCCAAGATTGGGTAAATATTTACCAGAGAGAAAGTAGCACCCACAAACATTATTGTTACATACAGACAGCTCCTGAGGAGAGAGAGGCCCAGAGTTCGGAGTCCCTGGCCCAGCTGAGTCTGGACTTTTATAGGATCCTGGGACTCTCCCTTCCTAACTCTCCTCCCTCACTGGTGTTGCCTGGGATGCTTTTCCTTGGGCCCAGCTCCATTGTCTGGACTTTTTTTTTTCTTGTTTTTGGTCTTTTTGAGACAGGGTCTCCCCCAGCTGTCCTGGAACTCACTATGTAGACCAAGCTGGCCTTGAACTCACAAAGATCTGCCTGCCTCTGCCTCCCAAGTGCTGGGATTAAAGGTGTGCGCCACCAAGCCCGGCTGTCTGGGTTTTAAATTTCAGACTTCTGTAGTAATTCTGGCCAGCTGGGGTTGGTGATTTACAGCAATTCCCCTGGCCCTTGTGAACCTTGTGACAGTCACTGTTGCAAAAAGCCCATGGAGGGAGCAAGAAGAGCCCTTTTTTCTAAAAATCCCTGCACTCAGGAGGCAGAGGCAGGAAGATCTTTGTCAGATCCAGGCCAGCCTGTGCTCCATGGAGAGTTCCAGGTCAGGTGGGTCTTCAGGGAGACCCTGTCTCAAAAAAACAGAAACAAAAACAAATTTAATTTAAAAATGTTAAATGTTAAAGGCCCCTCCCCCTTTTTTCCAGATCAGCCTCCTCTCTCCTAACTCCCTCAGGATAGGGCCTGGACCCAAACACCTACTGGACTGCTGTCTGAGTAACTGGTAAGCTTCTGGTTTTAGCCATTGAATTTTTTGGAGAGCATTTGTTTATAGCAACTAACATGGAAGACCATGGTGAGCAGCTTAAACAACTTAAACAACAGCAGTTTCCTGGGCCACCTCAATGGGCCATCTGCCTTGGGAAGAGCCCTCAGCTTACGATGTCCCTGAGAAATCTGTCCTCAGGGTCCTCATGAGGGCTTCATATTTATTCTAAATTGCACTTATAATAAAAAAAAATGGGGGTAGTCACAAAAAAGTGCGGAGGCAGAAGCCAAGTTACTGATTTTCCTGGGTTGTCTTACCATACGGACATGGGGCAGAGGGAGTCAGCAACCCAGCAAGGCCAGTGGAGCACATTATAAAACAAAACAGACTGACAAGATGGCTCAGCAGATAAGGGAGCTTGCCACCAAGCCTGAAGACCTGAGCTGGATCCCCAGGTCCCAAATGTGGAAGGAGAGAACCAGCTCCCCCAAACTGTCCTCTGATCACATATACACTGTGGCATGCTTGCACCCACATTTATATACCTGTCACATACACAGTAATCATCAGTAAAGTTAAAACAAAGCAGCTAAAAGCCTGCTCTCTCTAACCAAAGAACTAGGGGGGGCAGTGTAGTAAGAACTAAAGGATTTAGATAATAATTGCTCTATTTCAGCCAAATACCACTGTGATCCACTCAGATGTGACCACTCAGACCAAGAAGGGAGCCTAGACATTCACCTGGGGAGACTGTGTGGAGAGTTAGGACTTTCATCACCACCCAGTGGAAGTGAGATCATGCCCCACCCCATAGTGTCAGCGAGAAAGCTCTCCCATCCTGCCAGCCTATGAGACCCAGTGGGCAGGCACATACCCCAAGCCACTCAGCATCAGCGGCCCCTAGAAGGGTGATGAGAGGCAAGTACTGAACACTGACAAGCAGTAGCAAGCAGCCCCTCTCCTTCCCTGCCAAGGTAGCATCAGAGAAGACAGCTAAATCAGAAGATCCAAATAAGATGCAGAGTCCTATAGCCCAACAACCAAAGCACCCAGGCGCCATTCCAAAGCCACTCCTCACCAAGAATCAAATCAATTCCAGATAGACTGGAAGTTACAACAAAATGTTGCCAACAATGAGCGGAAGAGGTGTTTGTTTCATCTGACAACTTTCAAGTCCACCATCAAGTAACAACCAAACAGATGAAAAGAGTCTCGGGAAAGAAATGAAGGTATAAAGCCCATGGAAATGTTAGAAATGAAAAATACCATCGCTGAAATAAAACTGTAATAAATGGGCTCAACGGAAGAGTGGAGGAGCCAGAGAAAGGGATTGGGGACCTTAAAAAGAGACAGCGGAAAATTCTCAGCCTAAAACAGAGAGAATGGGATTTAAAAAATGAACAGAGCCTGAGGAACATGTGGAAATTTTACAAAGAATTTCATTTTTACAACAGTCACCTCACTAAAGTGCCAAGAGGAAAGGAGAAGGCTAAAGAACCCCACGAGCAATGACTGAAAACTGCCCAAATCTGGCCAAAAGAAGAAACCTGCAGATTCAAGAGGCTGCGAAAACAGACCACAGCAAGCGGCAGAAGGTACATTCCATCTGACTCCTGAAAAATAAACAAGAGACGCTCTGGAGGTAGGAGAGACGACACCACACTGGTGTGGGAAAGGAGATCTTACGATAGATAGTGGAGTTCTCATCAGAAAACACAGAATCCCCAAGGGACAGGCACAAACTCTCTAAAGTACTGGGGAAAAGGACTGCTAGTCAAGAATCCTACAGACAGCAGAATTGTTCAATCAAGGAGAAATCAAGATACTCTCAGCAGAAAGACAGTTGAGAGAACTTTCTGCCCGAACTCCTATCCCAAAAACATGGTTGAAGAGGGATTTCTAAACACAAAGGAAATTAAGAAGGGACCCTGGAGCAAACAAAGAACTCAACAGCCAACTCAGAATGGAATTCTAAAGGAGAGTTCAAATACAGCACAGGAAAGCAGGACAAACGTACTGAGAACTCAACCAAAACCACATCAACACCAACACATTAGCTGCTTGTCTGATTCTGTAATGACATACCATGACCAGGGGGCTGAAGAGATAGCTCAGGGGTTAAGAACACTGGCTGTTCTTGCAGAAGACCTGGGTTCAAATCCCACCACTCACACGGCAGCTAACAACCTCTGTAACTCCAGTTCCAGAGCTCCAACACCTTTTTCTGACCTCTTGCAGGCACTGCACGACACGGGTGCACTTACACACATGCAGGCATAACACTTATACACTAAATAATAAATAAAAGTTAAAAAAATTTAAAAGATCATGACCAAATGCAACTTTAGAAGAAAGAGTTTGTCTTGACTTACAGGTCTAGGGACTGGAGTCCATAATGAAGGGGAGGCATGGCATGCTGCAAGAATGGAAAGATGGCTGATTACATCTCATGTGTACACAGAAAGCGGGGGGATAAGAGACAAAGAAAGGAGGGGGGAGAGAGAGAGCAAGAATGAGAGCACACAGGAATCAGGGTGAAGTTATAAATTCTCAAAGCCCAGCCCAGCAATGTACTTCCTCCAGTAAGGCTCCAGTCAGTTCCTAAAGGTCTCATATCCTCTCCAGATGAGACCACCAAGTGGAAAGCAAGTGTTCAAATGTACATGAGCCTGTGGGGGGCATTTTTCATTCAAACCACAGCAACCAACATATCAAAAATTATATAAATATTCTGAATACACCAATAAAAACAGAACCACAGAATGGATTTTTAAAAGTGACTCACCTGTATTCTGTCTACAGGAAACTCACTTCAGCCAGGCAGGTGCACGCTTTAATCCTGGAGCTTAGAAGGGTAACGAAGGAGAATCATACAAGGTTAAGACCAGCCTGGTCTATACAGCAAACTCCAGGCCAGCCAGGGTTACATAAAGAGACTCTATCTCCAACAAAACCAAACCAAAAATAACCCCCCTTTAAATATAATGGCATAGGTTGGATAAAAGTAGAAATATTGAGGCAGGCAGATCTCTGTGAGTTCAAGGCCAGCCTGGTCTACATAGTGAGTTCCAGGTCAGTGGGGGCTACAGGGAGACCCTGTCTCAAAAAGACCAAAAAAAAAGTAGAAATATTGAAAAAGAGAACTCATATAGCCATCAATCAAAACAAAGTCCCCAGGTGTGATGGTACACACCTTCAATCCCAGAACTAAGAACACAGAGGCAGGCAGAGCTCTATGAGATGGAGGCCAGGCTAGATGGGGCACAGGGAGACCCTATCTTTAAAAAATGGAAAGAAAAGAGAAAATAAATTGGCTATATTAATATAAAATAAAGGTAGACTTTAGAGCCAAAAAAGAATTACATAGCAATGCTAAAATGTGTTTGCCTAAAAAGAACTGCAAAATATGTGAAAGAAAAACTGGAGAAACAGACCAATCAGCCAGTGTAGCTGAGGATTTCAGTAACCCTCTCTCACCAGTTCACAGAACAATGAAAAAAATCAGCAAAGACAGAGAACTCAACACAGCATCAACCAACAATCTGATGCACTGAGGACCTGACTGGCATCCATAGGACATTCCAATTAAAGACAGCATTAGATAGATTCTTTCCAGGTATCTATGGCACACACACCAGTGTGAACAGAACAATGTAGTTCCTGAAACAGACCTCAACAAAGAAGCAGAGCCATACAGAGGGTGTTCTCTGAGCACAGCTGCTAAACTCATGGTCTCGTTCTTTTTGAGACAGGGTTTTGCTATGTGGCGCAGGCTTAAGAATGATCCTCCTGCCGGGTGTGGTGGTACACGGCTTTAATCCCAGCACTCAGGAGGAAGAGGCAGGTAGATCTCTGTGAGTTCAAGGCCAGTCTGGTCTACATAGTGAGTTCCAGGTCAGTGGGGGCTACAGGGAGACCCTGTCTCAAAAAGACAAAAATAAGAAAATAAATGATCCTCCTGCCTCAGCCTCCAAAGAAGTTGATAGTACATGTGTGAGCCACCATGCTCAGCTTTGAACCTGTATTCAGTAACAGCAAAATCTTCCAATACACGGAAGCTCTAGAAAGTGATTCTAAATCATCCCATGAGTCAAAGAGGAGGAACTGAAGGGATAACCATTACTGTATCCCCTTGTGCTGGATAGCCTTAGTGTCAACTTGACACACCTGGGTAGAGGGAGCCTCAATGTGGAGCTGCCTCCATTAGACTGGCCTTCTTGATTGTTGAGTGGTGTAGGCTGGCCCAGCCCACTGTGGTGGTGCCACCCCTGGGCAGGTGGACCTGTGTTGTACAAGAAATCAGGCTGAGCAGGGACCAGGGGAGCAAGTCAGTAAGCAGCATTCCTCCATGGCCTGTGCTCCAGCTCCAGCCTCCAGGTTCCTGTCCTGAGAACCTACCTTGGGCTCCCTGATGAACTGTGACCTGGGAGATGTAAGATAAATAAATCCTTTCCTCCCCAAGGTGGTAGTGGTCAGAGTGTTTTGTCACAGCAATGGAGAAACAAACTAGAACACCCCTCTAATGTGTTCTGAGGCACAATGAAGTTGCCTTGAGAGGCGTTAGAAATGGTGCCAGGTAAATATGCCCACTGGTATGATAGTGGCATGAGTGTTATGTGAGTAACCAACTGCTTTCTGGTTGGATTTAAGGTACACATCACAAGATAGAGGCCATATGTGGCACTGATATTAGGCCTAGGAACCTGTCAGGACAGCGGAGCAAGAGGCCCTCATATCGGTGTGTCCTGTATATTGCAGGGATGCCAAGTACCACAGCCATTCTGGAAAATGGTTTTGTTTTGTTTGTTTGTTGTTTGTTTTTCAAGGGTCTTATGTAGCTCCAGCTAGCCTATAACTTCGTACATAGTCAAAGATGATCCAGGACTGAGCCTCCTCCTCCACCTCTCAAGTGCTGAGATTACAGGTGTACGCTGCCACACACAGCTTGGAAAATGTTTGCTTTTTAAAAGTATATTATTTTTATTTTATGTTTATGAGTGTATTGCCTGCATGTATGTAAGCTCACCTGTGTCGCATAATGCCAGTGGAGGTCAGAAGAGGGCATTGAATCCCCTGGAACTGGAGTTATGGACAGTTGTTAGCCACCATGTGGGTGCTGGGAACCAAACCCAGGTCCTCTGCAAGAACAACCAATGCTTTTAACTGCCAAACCCCAGAAAAATGGTTTCTTAAACAGCTGAACACATAGCAACTATACAACTTACATCTGCACATCTGAGTATTTGTCCTTGAGAAATGACAGCTATGTTCTCACAAAATCTAAAAATATTGCTACAGCATTGTTGATAATTTCCAAACTAAGCCTGGGTAGGGAATACCAAATGTTACAGAGTGAATGATTTCACTTGTCTGGATTGGTTTTTGCTGTGCCAGGTTTCCAACCCAGGGATGGTACGTGCTGGAGAAGCATCCTATCACTGAATTAGAGCCCCAGCCCTGGTTTTTTTTTTAATTTTTGGTGGGTTTTTTTGTTATTGTTTGTTTGCTTTGTTTTTCTTAGTTTTGGTTTTGAGACAGGGTCTCCCTGTAGCTCTACCTGGCCTGGAACTTGCTATGTAGACCATGATGGCCTCAGTCTCACAGAGATCTGTCTGCCTCTGCCTCTCAAGTGCTAAGATTAAAGCTGTGTGTCTTTTATCTTACCTGGCTTTTTAAAAAATATTTTATTTATTATTTTTATTTTATGTGTGTGAGTATATTGCCTGCATGCATGTTGATGCACCCATGCCATGCAATGATGGCAGAAGTCAGAAGAGGGCTTCAGATCCCCTGTAACTGGAGCTATGGACAGTTGTTAGTCACCATGTGGGTGTTGGGAATTGGACCTGGGTCCTCTGAAAGAGCAGCCAGTGCTCTTAACTGCTGAGCCATCTCTTCAGCCCCCATGCCTGACTTTTTAAAAAATATTTTTAATTTTATTTTATTATTTTATTATGTGTGTGTGTTTTGCCTGCATGTATATAAGTGCACCCATGCATGCAATCCCCACAGAGGCCAGAAGAAGGCATCAGATTCCCTGGAACTGGAGTTATAGATGGTTGTTAGCTGCCCTGTGGGTGCAGAGAACTGAACCCAGGTCCTCTAAGAGCAGACAGTGCTCTTAACCACTGAGCCATCTCTCCAGCCCCCAGACCTTGGTTTCTGAGACAAGGTCTCATTATGTAGCCTTAGCTGGCCTCCAACACAAGACCCTCCTGTCTCCACCACCCAAGTGCTGTATTATGGCACGTACCACCAAATCCGGTGCTGCGTAATACATATACAATATTAGAACATCCTTGGAATGACTAGGTCACAGGAATGGATAACTTTAGTGGTCTCCAGGATTAAGGAAGGGCTGGGAGGAGCCAAGAGGGACCTTGTAATGAGGGGCATCTCCCCTCTTGCATATGATTTCCCTGTCCGTGGCTGCACCATGGTGCTGCCCTGAGAGGAGCTAGGTGAAGAGGACATGGAGGCTCTGTGTCACTTCCAACAATTACATATGAACCTGTAAGGACAGGAAATGACAGATTAGAGGCTGGAGAGATGGTACTGTGAATAAAGCACCTCCAGAGAAAGGAGGAACAGATCCCCAGCACCCACATAAAAGCCAGCACATGTAGCAGCTACCTGTGATGCCAGTACTTGGAAGGCAGAGACGGGGGATCCTTGGGGCCAACTGGATAGCTGGACTACCAATATGGGCAAGTTGAAGGTTCAGTGAGAAACTCTGCCTACCTCAGTAACTAGACACTGATTGAGGAAGACACCTGACGTCAACTTTGTGACAGATAAAAGGTAGCCGTATGACGAATAGGGTTGATCAGGAGAAAGCAGAGTTTATTAGCAAAAGAACACATGGGACAGATTCCCTTCTGGGCAGGGAAAATGTCTGCCCAGGTTGTGAGCTGGGATCTTTTAAAGGAGGAGGCTTCTGCTTCCTGCAGAAGGTGGGAAGATGTATTATTTTTAAAGTTGGGGGGGTGAGGAGTGGGAGTGAGGGACTGCTAACCTGTTCTCTTTAGAGATCAAAGGGGAAGCCTGCTGTGTTGGCCAAACAGTGGAGAAAAGTCTGCTTCTCTTGACTTCAAAGACCAGGGTACTTATCAGCTAGGTTCCCTTTTCTCAGGAGCTTGAGAAGTCCTTGAGACCCTGCTGGTGAGGGGGCGGGGCTATCTGAACCTTAACACTTTGGGCATCCACTAAGAACATGCATGCACACACTCATACACACATGCAACAAAAATAATTTAGATTAAAAAGTACCCGACAACAGATAATGCTTGCTATGTGCCAGGTGTCACCCGTTACTTCCTCACGGAGCCGTTCATGGTGGGCTTTTGTCATCCCATTTACAGAGGAAGAGAACGGGGCTTAGTAGGGGCAGATAATTCTCCCAGGGTCACAGCTAGAAGCATTCAACCTGGGATTTCTGTACTGGACCTCTAGCTCTGAGCCCCACTCAGCCTCTACCCTGTTCAGTGGAGTGGCACCTTTGTCCCTGGCCAACTTCCCACCCTCTGTGCAACCTTGCTGTGTCTCTGGGTGGAGAGCAGTGTCCCTGGCACCCAAGGATCCCAGAGTTCTCTCTGTCCCACCCACTCACACTCATTACTACTTCAACAGTGCCAGTCCTTACTACAGACGGTATGGCCCTGGGTACACCTGATGGCTGAGCTGAGTCCTCAAGGTGGGAGGTGGAGGCAAACGTACAGTGAAAAAGGCCAGCCACAGGAGGCCACCCATAGTACCATATGTCCCCTTTCCACGAGTGCCCAGAACAGATGTGTCTGCAGAGACAGAGACAGTTGGTGACTCCCTGGGCTGGGCAGGCAGAAGCTGCAAGTGCTCAGCAGGTGCTGGGTTTAGCTGGGCGCCAGGAAACAGAGCTCTGTAGTGTTGGCGGTCATGTGGCTCTGTGAGTGACCTGTTACCACAACATGTGCTTCAAATGGTGAAAGTGGCCAATTTTATGCTTTTTCCCCTGAACCACACAAAAAGTAATAGCCTAGCCTCAGGCTCAGGGATGGGCAGATGGGAGACTTGGCCTCTCTTTTTTTGCTGCACACGGGCCCAGAGTAGGAAGGAAACTTATGAAGGAAACGGATGGACAGCCAGCAGTCCTGGGTGCTGCAGCCCTTGGGACAGGAATCCTCATCTGCCACTGAGATGAACCAGCTCCTGGGCCAGAAAGGATAGGTCAGCGTGAAAGGGTTGAGGACCAAAGCCAGATGGCCCTTGTTGCTCCGAGACAGTGGATAAGTGCCCAACATACTGTAGAGCTTCCATCCTTAGGAAGCTTCCAGGAGGGATTTGCTTCAAAACCAGTTGCTATATGGCACCCTACAAACACAGCCAAGCAGGACACTTGCTGTAGTCTCAGAAGAATGATGGTTATGGCCTGTTGCCCTGGAAACCATGCACATGTGTCTCCCAGGCCTGGGGTGGATGCCCTCCTATCACAGGCACAACCTGTCCCTGAGACCCTGAAGGGACTCACCTCCTTTACCTGGGCACAAGTGAACGTGGATTAGAGGCTTCCTACCACAAGGTGGTGGCCACGGGTCTCAGCTGGGACTATGAGAATTCCAGGCTTGTTGGAGCAGGTGGGAAGCTGGGGCAAGGGAGAAGGCCCACTGCCAAGGCTGTCCTGCTGGCTGTGTGGGCACTGCCAGCCTCTGGCTCAGGATCTCCTGCCCAGGCTGGATTCTGAGGATGAAGCAGGCCTCCAGACACCTGCGCCAGGCAGCCCTGTGCCAGGCAGCCCTGCACCAGGCAGCCTAGCTGCTTGTAGAGACAGCATGGGGGACAGGGGAGGTTGACCTCTGCGAAGTGTGCAGGAATCTCTTCCTGGCTACCTTAGGCTGGGATGGGAACCTGGGCTTCTGCCACGAGGCAAGGTGTCCAACCCACATCCAGCTCCAGTGGGTGCCCCAGCCAGGCCCCAGGCACACTCCCCAGACAGAGGGAGCCCCACCAGGAGTAAAGGCAAAGGGAAATGATATTCAGGCCTTGGCAGTGCAACCAGAAGAGTCACTGGAAGGCCCCAGTTTCAGGCAGCTAGTCACAGTGATGCACAGAGGGAACTCAGTGTCTGGCTGTCCCATGGTCAAGTCTGCAAGCTTCGGCTGTCAAACACACGTGCAAACCATTTCCAAAGAGAGCTCACTCTGTGCTCAGTCTCCATGTCTCAGTGGGAAATTCAGGAGCAGGGGCTTGGTGAAAATTGTCAGATGTAAGCTTTGGGGTCTGCTCTGAAAAGGAGGCTCGTAAAACTGGTAAGGGCACATGCCCATGAGTAGTGATTCTACCTGTGCCAGGATTGCAGCCCTCAGCTTGCAGAACTGGCCAGGGACATGGGCCTGGCTGCTATGAGCCGTGGCTGGCCACTGTTCTAGTGTCATCTCTGCTGCTGCGATAAAGCACTCTGATCAAAAACAACTTAGGGGAGGTAGGGATTCATCTGGCTTACATTTTCCAGGTTACAGTCCATTGCTGAGAGATGTCAGAGTAGGAACTCAAGGCAGGAACCTGAAGCAGAAACCATGGAGGATGCTGCTTGCTGGCTCACTCGCTGGCTCCCCCTCCTCTACCTCGTCTCCCTCCTCTTCTCCTTTCCTCCTCCCCCTCCTCCCCCTCTTCCTCTTCCTCCTCTTCCTTCCTTTGTTTTGTTTTGTGTGTTTTTTTGTTTCTGAGACAAAGTCTCCCTATAGCCCCAGGCTGGACTTGATCTCACAGAGATCCTTGCCTCTGCCTCCTGAGCGCTGGGATCAGAGGCTTGTGCCACCACACCTGGCTCCAGTTGCTACTCTTAATAGAATAAGATTTAATTTCCTGGGCTGGAGAGTTGGCTCAGTGGTTAAGAGCACTGGCTGCTCTTGCAAAGGATCCAGATTTGATTCCCAGCACCCACATGGCAGCTAACGATCATCCTTAACTCCAATTCCAGGGGATTTAAAGCCCTTTTCTGATCTTACTGGGCATTGTACGACACAGGTGCACTTAAACACATGCAGGCAATGCACTCATACACATAAAATATTTTTTAAAAGATTTAATTTCCTTCCTGGACACGAAAGGAACAATACAGATGGTCCCCAATTTATGATGTTTCGACTTATGATTTTTTGGTTTCAGCAGAAACTGTACTTTGGGTTTTGATATCTTCCTCTATTGGAGATAAATGGTAGATGCTTTCCTGTGATGCTGGCCAAGTACAGGGAGCTGTAGTGCCCAGCCAACCACTTTATCATGCGGAGAAGCAACAGCACTCTAACACAGTTCACTGCGTTAGCAGCAATTCTTTTATATTGTGTTTTGTGTTTTTATAACCCAATACGTACAAGTAAATGAAATGTTCAACACATTATTTATAAAATGGACTTTGTGTCAATGTGATGTTGCCCAACTGCAGGCTAGTAAGGGTGTTGTAAATGTAAGGTTGGTTAAATTGTGGTGTTTGGTATGTGATGGTTGACGTTGACTTGTCAGGCTCTGAACTCACCTGGAATACAGGCCTCCAGGCACCTGTGAGGGATTATTTAGATTAGGTGAATCTCTGGACATGTCTGTGATTACTTATGTTGATTAAGTGGAAAAACTCACCCTAAAGCAGGGCTGTTTTGGGGTCCTGCCTTATATGAAAAAGAGGGAGCTGGCTGGACACCATCAGTATGGGTGCTTCCTGACTGCGGAGCCTCTGCCTCCTGATCGTACCCTGGCACTGTGACTACTACACTTCCTTCTTTAACTTGCTTTGTTTTGCTGGGATACTTTATTACAGCAGGGACACAAACGACTATATGCTAGGCACACAGTATCAAGTGCAGTCTAGACTTGTAATCTCTCTCTCTCTCTCTCTCTCTCTCTCTCTCTCTCTCTCTCTCTCTTTTGGTCTTTTTGAGACAGGATCTCCCTGTAGCCCCAGCTATCCTGGAACTCACTATGTAGACCAGGCTGGCCTTGTACTCACAGAGATCCGCCTGCCTCTGCCTCCACACCTGGCTTAGACTTGTAATCTCTTTTTAATTAGTATTGCTTTTTTAAAGACAATAACATGGGGACTGGAGAGATGGCTCAGCTGTTAAGCACTGGCTGCTCTTGCAGAGGACCATGGTTTGATTCCCAGCACCCAAATGTCAGCTAACAACTGTCCATAACTCCCATTCCAGGGAATCCGATGCCCTCTCCTGACCTCCATGAGCATTGCAAAACACAGGTGAACTTACGCACATGCAGACAACACACTCATGAACATAAAATAAAAATAATAAATAGAAGCCGGGCATGGTGGCAAAAAAAGACAATAGCATGATTACACTGAAAAACTTTGGACTGAGAATTTGGAAAGGGAATACATGCCAAATTCACATTTGATAAACTGATAAATTCAGAGTATTGCTGAAGCTTGGTAGTACATTTTTTACAGCAAATAATACTCAAAAATTAGTAGACATATAGAATTGTGAATTTACATTCTAAGGTGCAATTACATATTTGTAGTTTGAGAATTATATCATTTTAGTTATTACATTACATTGTTTTAACTTCCTAGAGTGTGATTTTTTTTTTTTGGTCTTTTTGAGACAGGGTCTCCCGGTAGCCCCAGCTGTCCTGGAACTCACTATGTAGACCAGGCTGGCCTTGAACTCACAGAGATCTGCCTGCCTCTGCCTCCCAAGTGCTAAGATTAAAGGCATGCGCCACCACGCCAGGCTAGAGTGTGATTTTTATCTCTAGAAGTTCAACTAGGTGTTTTACACTTTCAATAGGGCATAGGTGAAGGCACACTGGGGTTGTAGAAGAGTAATAAAAAATAATGGAACACTTCTTGGTGTCTGGGAATAGGAGAGGTCCAACATCAAGGCCTGGACGCCCAGAGCCATGTGTGAAGTGACCATAACTGGCCCTCAGAGGGGTGGGGATTCTAGAGAATCAGTCTTCTCAAAACCAGAATCTGCAAATGAGAGACCACCCCTAACTCCAGCATACGCCCCACTCAGAAGCAAAGTCCCTGCCATGTACAACCTGGGACCTCGGAGGAGGGCGTTGAGGGGAATGTGGCCACTCAGAGAAGCTGAATCTGCTGCCCAGCATCAGGACGTCCTCCATCCTCAACTCTGCTCCCCCATCTGCCTACCACCAGAGGAGTGTGGAACTGTGGTTCACTGATGGGAACCACAGTTCCAGCTCACAAGAGGGGACCACAGCTCTTGCTCATGTGAGGGGACCAAGCTCCAGCCCACAGGAGGGAACCACAGCTCCAGGCTCACAGTAGGGGACCACAGCTTCAAGTTCACTGGAGGCCATTACAGGTTCATGGGAGGGGTCATAATTTCAACTACTCTGGTGCTTACTATTTTCCTGTCTCCATCACTCAGTCCATGTGATTATACGTGTATTTGAGAGACAGCATTTGGCTTCTGTGAAGCAAACAGAGACAACAGTTACTTGTTGGCTTGAATTTCTTGCTTGAGGGATATCAATATTGGAGAATACTACTTTTTGCTTTTGCACAAGGAGACAGATGGACCATATGATTTTTTTCATGGTCCAGGTTCCAGTTTACTTTTTTTGGTGTCTGAGTTTTCACATCTCCCTCCTTGGCCAAGGGGAACCGGTGATGAGACATCTTCTTACTGGAGTCACCTTTCACTGAGAGCCACCACCACCACCATCTTGGCTCTCCAGCAATTTTAAAAAATATATTTTGTTTATTATTTTTATCTGTATGTGTGTATTGCCTGCATGTAGGAAAGTGCACCTATGTCATGCAGTGCCCTCAGAGGACAGAAGAGGCTGTCGCATCCCCTGGGACTGGAGTTACGGACAGTTGTTATGTGGGAGAGCTGGGAAGAACCTGGGTCTTCTGCAAGAACAGCCAGTGTTCTTAACTGCTGAGCCATCTCTCCAGGCCCCCTCTAGCCATTTTTTATCCCCCTACTTGCCAAGTCCTTTCTTACCTGCGCCAGCGACCCGCCGTCACCATCCATGGGGTTGGTCTTGTGGGTGATGGTGGCTGGCAGACCATGGGTAGATTTCTCAGTGCAGGCCCAGCCTCTGGTAGGAGAGACTTGACTTGTAATATTTTTAGCCTATGATGAATTCGTGGATATAACCCCACTGTAAATTGAGTAGCAGCTGTATTTAAAAAGTTGTGTTGGGGCTGGAGAGATGACTCAGTGGTTAAGAGCACTGATTGCTCTTGCAGAGGACCCAGGCTCACCCACATGGCAGCTAACAACCTTCTGTGATTCCAGTTTCAGAGGACCTGGTAGCTTCTGACGTCTGAGGGCATTGCACAACACTGGTGCACTTACATACATATAGGCAATATAGTCACACACATAAAAATAAAAATATATATATATTTTAAAAAGTCATGTGTTTACTGGCTGTAAAACTGCAGACTCAACACTGATACATTCAAGGGAGCAGTGGCACAAGTTCAAAACGAAGCCTGGACACATTGTCTCTAGTTATTTGTTAGTTTGCAACTCCCTGCCTCTCTTCCTCCATTCCTTTGCAACTCCCTGCCTCTCTTCCTCCATTCCTTTGCAACTCCCTGCCTCTCTTCCTCCATTCCTTTGCAACTCCCTGCCTTTCTTCCTCCATTTCCTGTTGTCTTTCCAGTTCTCCTTACTACTTGGTAGACTGCATCTTGTATTTACTGCTTGTTTTCTGTCTTCTCTGAACAGGAACCTGAATGTTGGATCCTATTTGTTTTGCATGTTCCAGGGGCCGGCTGTTCCTTGTTGAGTGAGTGAGCTGAGAGAAGCCAAGGGAAAGCTTGTGACCCTGGCCAGCCCAGGGGGGTAGCTCTGAGCAGTGCCACACCCCATCGTCTGACCCACAGGGGTCGAGTCCATCACCACTGCTGAGGCAGAAACAGAGGTGTTTGCTCATGATTCCGAGCTATAAGCAAAAGCTGGAAGAGCCAAAGATAATGTGACTAACACAATTAAAAGGATGTCGGAGGAAGTGGGAACAACTTGACTTCTCTTTCATCCTGGGACATCAAGTAGAAATTGTCTAAAATTGATCAATCCAGAAGGAGCTTTAAAAGCATTTTATTTAGAAATATATTGGTAACAACAAGCTTTGAAACATAAACTGTTAAAATGGTTCTCTCCTGAGTGCGGGGCAAGGGGCGGGCAGCTTTCCTTTCTTATTTAATATCGGTCTACATTGCTTTAATATTTTTACTTTGTGTGTTTATTACTTTTATAATTTTAAAAAATGTGGGGGAATAGCCATGTCCACAGACTTCAATATCCTTGTTTCCTGTAAAAATGTCTTCACTTATTTATGATTTAGTATTATGCCACCGGGCTTTATAGAGGGTCAGTGTAAAAAACAGCCAACTGAAGAGCATATCTGTATTGTCTGAAAACTGCAATAAAAGACATTCATGCCAATTATGTTCCTGAATGTCCCTTATATGAGGATTCATGCTGTAAACTTCCAGAACTTCACACCTGAAGAAAGTTTGCCTTGACTAGGGAAAATGCCTACCATAGACACGAAGGACAAAAGGTTGACTGTGAGAAGACCTTCTCAAGTCAGTAAGAAAAATTCCTAAATAGTTCAATGGGGGACTAAAAGGAAGAATTCTCTCACAAAAACTTTACTTATTGGTCTTTTTGAGACAGGGTCTCCCTGTAGCCACAGCTGGCCTGGAACTCACTATGTAGACCAGGCTGGCCTTTTACTCATAGAGATCCACCTGCCTCTGCCTCCCAAGTGTTGGGATTAAAGATGTGCACCACCACGCCCAGCAAAAGAAAAAATTTAAAACAGCCAAATCTTTAGACAGTTGATTGATATTTTTACCTCTGACAAAATTGCAGAAGAGGAGGTAGAGGCCTGGTTCCTGGACCCTGCAGTTAGAAGTACCACCTTGTCTAGGTGTGTGTGTGTGTGTGTGTGTGTCTGTGTGTGTGTGTCTGTGTGTGTGTGGTAGGCGTGCACATGTGTGCCTGTGTACACCTATGCAGAGGACAGAGACGGACATCAGGTGTTTTCCTCTGTTGCTCCCCTCCCCTTTTTTTGAGACAAGGTCTCTCACTGAACCCTTACCCTCCAGTGAGCTCCTGGGGTCTGTCCCCCAATTCTGGAGTCACAGGCACACATGGTCATGCCTGGCTTTTAAATGGGTGCCAGAGATTTGGACTCAAGTCCTGCTGTCTTCATAGAAGGCATTCTCACCCACTGCACCATCTCCTAGATCCCTCAAAAACCTCTTCAAAAAGATCCTCATGAGGGCTTGGGGAGATGGCTCAGCTATGTAAACTGTGATAAAATGCTTTAGTGTGAGGACCTGAGTTCATATCCCCAGCACCCACAAAAATGCCAGGCAGGGCAGCGTGCACCTGTTATCCTAGTACTGGGGAGGTGGAGATGGGACTCTGGGGCTTGCTGGCCAGCCAATCTTGCTGAATCAGTGAGCTCCAGATTCAATGAGAAAAACTCTATCTCAAAATATAAAGTGGAGAAGTAATTGACACTTGACATTGAACTCTACACACACACACACACACACACACACACACACACACACTCGTTTCCCTTGAAGAACCTGGATTAAGGAAATATCTACACACACACACACACACACACACACACACACACACACATACACACACTTGTTTCCCTTGAAGAACCTGGATTAAGGAAATATTTTGGTAGGATTGATGAAACTTTGATTCCAGAGACATCCTCTCTCCTGTTTCTAGGGATGGAAGTTGGAGACCAAGGCAGGGCGAGGCTGGCTCCTCCTGAGGAAGAATACACTCCATTTCTGTCATATCTGGTGCATTGCCAGCAATTCTTGGAGTTTCTTGGCTTGCAGATCCCACCTTCATCCTCAGGAAGTGTTCTCAGAAAAATCAACAGACTAGAACGATGCAGTTGCAACCCTTCTGCTCTGCACACCTGGAAAGTTGAGTTCTGTCACCCTCAGAGTTGCTCCCATTTAAACAGCCGCCAGTGGTGTTGATAACACACCTTCTCAGCCTTAGACAGGGGAGGTGCCTTCAGGGCCTTGTGGCTACATTGATTGTTTTCACTGTGTTTGAATGTGGGTTGTTCTTTACAGCACCCGTGCTAGACCAGAGGCCCTGGAGCCCACTTCTATCCACAGCTGTATTCCAGGGGCTCAACCCAGGGGACCGGAAGTCAGCACAGCCTGTGGGGATGGGTAAAGGAGTCACAGATGCTTTGATTTTTGCCTTTTTTCCTTTGTCTGAATTTCCTACTTCTACAAATGATCACTCATTATCACTTTCATAATTGGCAGTAATTTACGGTTCACATGGGGTTCTATTTCTAGATGAATTCTGGATTATTTCTTGATCAGGATAACTTACCTATTGGGCTAATATTGGAAGAATTTGTGTTCCTTCTTCTGTCCTCTTCCTTCCCCCTGGTGTACATCTGCTTTGGTGGGCACAGGGTGGTTCTGAGCGCCATCTTACCAAGCAGAAGCTCCTATCTGGGCTCTGACATCCACCCAGGAGTTCCTGCCACCCGGAGGCTCAGGTTCAGAGATTAGGAATTTTGAAGAGTAAAGGGCTCTGCAAACTCAGTTTAGTTTGTAACATGAGTGTGTTAAGATTCATAAGTCAATCTTGCCGGGCATGGTGGCCCACACCTTTGATCCTAGCACTTGGGAGGCAGAAGCAGCTGGATCTCTATGAGTTTGAGGCCAATCTGGTCTACATGGCGAATTCTAGGCTAACTGATGCTACAGGGAGACCCTGCCTCAAAAAGACCGCAAAAAAAAAAAAAGGTCCTTGGAGATGAAGGGTAGACTGCTCAACTCTCTGGCTCATGAGAAGGAAGTGGGCAGCTGAGGACCCAGGTGACAAAGGGGCAGTGTGACCTGGCCACCCTGACCAGGACTTTAGAGGTAGGTTGGAGTGCTGAGCAGGACACAGAGAACAGAGCAGCCTCTACCTCAAACCCGTACTGGGCTCAGAAATCCCTGGCACAGGGAGACAAATGCCAAACACCCTTGACAAGTGACCAAGGCAGCACAGTAGGTCAGGCAGCCTTCGGGCCTCCAGTGCACACCAACAAGGACAGGTTGGCGTAGAGAACTTCAGAGCCAGGGAGGGGGCTGTGGCACAACGGAGGCTGAGGGTGTCAGCTAGAGCCTGTGAGCAAGCTTTCTAGTCACAAGACTACTTTATTTCCTGAGTTTGCACGTTCTCAGTTTAGAACCCTTCATTGTCCGAACCCTGGTCTGATTCCATGGGGCAGGCAGGGGTGGGGTGGTCTGACTCAACTAAGAAGCTCAGCCATTTAAATGAGGGGCATTTGTATTGCTCTCCTTACACTGGATGGGTAGTATCTGCCTGAGTTGGTGTCTATCCAGGACCTCTGAGTAGAGTCTAGCTTGGAGACAGGGTCTTAGGAGATCTAATTACCTAAGATGGGGTTCTTCTGAATTAGAGTGTACCCTAATCCAATGATGCATGTCCTTATAAGAGGACAGGCTAGGGCTGGAGAGATAGTGCAGCAGTTAAGAACACTGACTGTTCCTGCAGAAGACCCGGGTTCAAATCCCAGCACCCACATGGCAGCTAACAACTGTCCGTAACTCCAGTTCCAGGGGATCTGACAGTCTCTTCTGTCCTCCACGGGCATTGCACTACACAGGAGCACTTACCTACATGCAGGCAATACACACATACACATAAAATAAAAAGAATAAAATATTTTTTTAAAAAAGGACAGGCTAGCCCTGGGCCTGCACCACCGGCTAACTCTCCTAGCCTGCACTACTATCCTCAGGCCTCTTGGGGTAAGTCTATAGCGCAGCTCTCCGCGCCGGGACTCCCTAAGCCTCATTCACCCTTCCACCCCACCCAACACCCCCCTGCCCCCCCGCCCGCCATTCTATACTCTAGCTTGGACCCTGTGCCATTCCTAGTCTTGGGGCCCCAGACACCTGGGGAACCAATACTGTTTCCTGATCCTTCTCACACAGAGCAACTCAGTCCCTTTTCTTGGGCTCCAGGAGCACCGCTTCTGGTCCTGACCCCGCCCTCACCTCTCTCTACTTCCCTGGGCCTGCACCACCGGCTAACTCTCCTAGCCTGCACTACTATCCTCAG
>NW_008329132.1:323987-359541 GCF_000622305.1 Nannospalax galili | reverse complement strand
CTTATAGGGTTTATACTGAGTACAATATTGTATAACTGTAATAATTCAACTGTAAACCTAAAAATTTACAGCCAAATTTGAAAGAGATGCATCCTACCTCAGGAAAACGTTATTGAATATGTCAATTGTGTTGTAATGATATGCTTCTTCTAAGTATGTTGTTATTAAATAAATCATTTTTAAAAATTAAAAAAAAAAAAGGACAGGCTATGCTGGGCATGCACGCCTTTAATCCCACTCCTTTAAACGGGAGGCAGAGACAGGCGGATCTCTGTGAGTTCAAGGCCAGCCTGGTCTACATAGTGAGTTTCAGGACAGCTGGGGCTACAGAGAGACCCTGTCTCAAAAAGACCAAAAAAAAAAAGAGGACAGGCTACATACAGACACTCCCAGAGGAAATGCCATATAACAACGGAGGGAGAACTGGAGTGCGACAGCTCACGCAAGGAATGCTGGGAAACTCCAGCAAACTCCAGAAGCTGGAATATTTGCCAGGAGGAGTCCAACTTGGGAGCCCTCAGGGGAGCAAAGCTTCACCTTGAATTTGAACTTCTGGACTCTAGAATTGTGCGGATTGAGCTTCTATCGAGGGGGTAGAAACCCCCTTTTCTGTGGTTTCCCTTTTGTGAATTCACTTACATGTGATCAACCTTGATTTGAAAATACTAAACGGAAAACGGCAGAAACACAGCGCTCCTAAGTCTTAAATGGCATTCTCGGTACTGTGATGAGGCCCTTTTGTGTTCTACTTCACTTGGCTTAGGATATCAATCACACTTCTGTCCACAGTCTGTATGAGACATCCATCAGTCACTTAGCAGCTATCAAGGTTATCAGGTCAACTGTTCCAGTGCTGCACTCTTTTATTTACTTAATAACAGTCCCACACAGCAACTCTTAGGATCATATATTTACATAGTGTCTCTAATTTGTTATTGCTTATTGCTAATTGCTTACTGTGCCTAATCCATAAGTTAAACATAGGTATGCATATACAGGAAATAGCAAAATGCATGTAGAGTTTGGTACTAATCGTAGCTCCAGGCATCCTCTGGACAGCTTGAGGGAGGGGCACCACTGTGTCAAAAGCTGCCAGTGCGTTTTCCTTTGTTCTGAAGCCCTGGGAAATGAACCCACTTTTCTGGTGGTCCTAAGATGGGCTGACGGGTCCCATTAACTCTTGCCTCTTGGCTGCAGAAGAAGGAAGCCCTCAGACTGAGCAGCTTATCTTTTTTAAAATTTTTTTTATTTTATGTGTATGCATGTATCGCCTATACGTATGAAAGTGCACCCGTGTCGTGGAATGCCCGCAGAGGTCAGAAGACGGCGTTGGATCCCCTAGAACTGGGTGCGGGGATCTGAACCCAGGTCTTCTGCAAGAACATTCAGTGTTCTTAACTGCTGAGCCATCTCTCCATCCCAGAGCAGCTTATCTTTAAGGAGCCTGATGGGCAGTGACACCGTGGGCCCTGCACAGTCCGGCTGCCTTCGTCTGCTCATCTAAACTGCTGGAAATCTTCAAGAGGCTGAGTGTGCAGGCAGTCAGTGTCCCCGCTGGAACCAAGAGGGGTCTGCTGTGAAAAGGAAGATGGGGGCAGGTCCCATTTGACGGCTCCTCCTCCCTCCATGCCAGGGCTGGGGCCTGGGCCATAGATCACTGAGGGCCCATGGCTCCTGAGGCTGATCTGGTGAAGGAGACTAGGTCACGGGAAGGCGCCGTCCCCTAAAAATCAGCAAGGCCACGTTGGGAAGAACTAAGCCACAGCAGCAGGGCCAGGAAAAAGGAAGATGGGGGCAGGTCCCATTTGACGGCTCCTCCTCCCTCCATGCCAGGGCTGGGGCCTGGGCCATAGATCACTGAGGGCCCATGGCTCCTGAGGCTGATCTGGTGAAGGAGACTAGGTCACGGGAAGGCGCCGTCCCCTGAAAATCAGCAAGGCCACGTTGGGAAGAACTAAGCCACAGCAGCAGGGCCAAGCAAGGCTGAGACTGTGGACACTGGTGGTACAGCTCTGTGGTGTGACTAACAGAGGACAGCCACTGGCTCCCCTGGGCTGGAACTGGGGTCATTCTTCCAGAGAAGTTACCCTGTTAGAGACCCTGGGTGCAGAGAGGACCAGAGCACAGGTGCCAAAATCCCTTAATCAGAGTGTCAACGTGATGAGGGCTCAGAGCCAGGGCAGAGTGATGCCCAAGGGCCACCAACATACAGTATTAGGAGGGGGGATCTGGCCCAGGAACACTTGCACCTCTGCCCTGTCTGCCTGATGCCATAGCAGCAGGCCAGTAACCAACCTGGGAGTCTCCTCTCCCAGTCTTGTGGGCCAGCAACAACAGCAATAATTATAAGGATCCACTTTCAGTGACACTGGATCCTGAGAAGGATCCTCTCCCTACCTCAAAACCCAGACTTGAGGTGCATGCATCAGGACCAGGCTCTGGCTGCAACTCAACTTGGGGGTTATATTGCAGACGCCACATAGCCAGCCGCGACCCTTATTTTATACTTATCAACATAAGTGGTTCTCCGGAAGGCTCTTATTTTACATTCACTTTCAGGTTTTTCCCATTATGTGGTATGTTCTTAGATGTATGTGGAAACAGTGCTTCAAAGACAAAGTCCTGTGGGCAACCTCTGCTTTTCCCTCAGGGACTTCGACTTTGTACCATTCTCCGTTCAGGGCATGACCCCAAACACCCCAGTCCTGGGGGCTAGATACAGGGGTCAGGCAGGCTGGAGACAGATAAATACTAGCCAGGGAGCAGGAGGCGTAGACTGTGTGTGTGGGGGGTGAGTGCTTCTCTTCCTCGTCCAGATTCTGTCCTGTGCCTCTGCCTACTGTCCCTCTGCTAGTCCTAGGTCTAGTCTCCCATGTATCTGGGAAGCCATGGAAACCCTGCTGGTCATCCCTGTCCCTCATCACTGGAGCAAGCCCAAATACCTCTACTCTCCTCTCCAACATGATGATGATGATGATGATAGCAGCCCAAGGACTTGGAGAGCTCCTGGATGATTCTGTGGCCTGATCAGGGCCTGCACTGGAGTGTGGGGCAGCGTGGTTGACAGAACTAAACCACTCTGGTGGCAATGAATATATTCTAAGCTTACCCTTCCTCAAACCTGTCATCCACCTTTAGGGGGGTTCACATGGAGCCACACACTGGCATCTAAGACCTTCATCTAAGAGAATACCAGAGCAGTTTGTAGAGCCAAACAGGAGAGAATTTAGGAATAAATTTTAAAGACCAGAATAACAAATTCATCCAAAGTGTGAGGTATTGATTTGGCATCATCTGAGAGGGCCTCCTGACAGTCCGTGAGAGTGCATTTCCAGTTCAAAATCTCCTAACAGATATGCCAATTTTAACTGACTTTCCCCAGCTAGGTCTAAAGTGTTCCCTCAGACCACACTTTGAGGCTGTCATGAGGATGATCATATGACAAATGGGGTTCTGAGGCACATCGACACTTTTCAAGTAAGTCTTTTACCTGGACTACGGCTGGCTTGCTTCTCCCCAGCCTGGGTGCCAGGGCTTGCACAGCCTCTGGAGGTGGGAGGTAGCTGGTCCACAGAGACCTACACAGGGCAGCTCCTTCTAACACCTTCTGAGTTCTGCGCTTGGTTAAACTCATCTGTAGCTTTAATTTTGATGTTTTTTTTTGTTTTGTTTTGTTTTGGTTTGGTTTTTTGGTCTTTTTGTCTTTTTGAGACAGGGTCTCCCTGTAGCCCCAGCTGGCCTAGAACTCGCTGTGTAGACCAGGCTGGCCTGGAACTCAACAGAGATCAGCCTGCCTCTGCCTCCCAAATGCTGGGATTAAAGGCATGTGCCACCACACCCAGCCCTTGATGGTAATTTTACCTCCAGTTTTCGGGTATGAAACCCAGAGAAAAGGAACGACCTAAATCCTCATGGTAATGGCAGCATTGGTAGCAAGCACCTCTGGGTGCCTGGTCTGTGCCAAGGTCTGCTCTGAGCACTGCTCCACTATGAACTCAATCCCACAAGAAGGCCCGGTGCTATCCATATTTTGTGGAGGAAGAAGCTGAGGCACAGAGATGGAGGCTGGTTTTCAGAGCCAGTGAGTAAGGAACCATAGCCTGCCCAAGGACATCTGGGCTCAGCCTTCAGCCAGGAGAGGCTGTCTGTAGATGCTTTCGTGCCTTCTGAATGCTCACACTAACCCCCTCCAGCCCAGCCCCAGAGGCCAGTTAAAGTTGTGCAGGTGTGTGGGGCTTACGCCAGGACGGCTGGGGTGGTCCTGCTGCAGGGCTGCCCTGGGTGGCACTGGCCTTCAGGGGTTGCAGTCAAAGTGACCAGTGGTCCCCTGGGTAGGAACCTTGGGAACCCAGTAAAGCTGAGAAGGGATCTGGTCAATCTACAAACAGTCCTCTGAGCCCAGAGTGACTCACCAACAACCCAAGTCTTCCTGTCCTTTCCTTTGTCACATAAGCCACGTGTTGGTGTTTTATTGATCTCACTGCCTTGCTATGCAAGGTTTTCCCAGGACTTTACCACAATAATGTTTTCTAGTCAGGCTGGTGATGTCTCCCTAAGGGGTATTAATATCTGAATAAATTGTTCTAAGGCGCACCTACTTATGAAATAAACCATAACGAGCACACGATAGTGTCCCAGGGAACATGCATCATAATACACAGAAGTCTGTCGAATATTCATAACTTTGCTTTAATTTCCTGATGCAGTCTGCAAGGGACACAGTGCCTTTCTAGAACAAACCCTATCAGAGACAACTCACCCAGTGCTGCCTCTGAAGGAGCTATCACCACAGCGGGAGGCAGCCCTGACGGGCAGCTGGGTTGAGGAAGCCTGCCATACAAGCATGGAGCCAAGATGTGGAACCGAATCTCCATCAGGATCAAGGCTCTGCCTTTGACCTTGGAGATGTTTAGTTAAGTAAGCTCCAAACCAAGGCTCCAGGAGCATGTCCCTGCTTCTGGAGAGTGGATGTCAAGTGCACAGCCACATCTAAGCAGTCGCTTCAGGTGTTAACGACTGCTTTCCACTGCCCTATGAAATACAAGTGACAGGTGATAAAATACATCAAGGGAGTGGAATAATCAACATGCTGACATTTTTAAAGACTATTTTCTTAAATTTTATTTATTAGTACTTTTTATGTGTATGACTGTATTGCCTGCATGTGTGTAAGTACACTCATGTCATGCAATGCCCACAGAGGCCAGAAGACAGCATCAGATCCTCTGGAACTGGAATTACAGACGGTTGTTGGCTGCCATGTGGG
This sequence comes from Nannospalax galili, assembly GCF_000622305.1. Classification (NCBI taxonomy): domain Eukaryota; kingdom Metazoa; phylum Chordata; class Mammalia; order Rodentia; family Spalacidae; genus Nannospalax; species Nannospalax galili. The sequence goes on along the minus strand of NW_008329132.1, from coordinate 354,275 downwards.
TGCTGGGAATTGAACCCAGGTCCTCTGTGAGAGTAGCCAACGCTCTTAACCACTGAGCCATCTCTCCAGTCCCATGCTGACATTTTTCATGGCTGCCTCACATCCTCTTCACAGCTGAGTTCCCACTTACTGTCTTAGTTCTGACTGGACACATTGCAAGTACCTAGGAGACAGGAGGTGCCTGCAGCTGGTGGCCCCTGTGGGACACAGGGACAGCTAGCTCCAGGGCAAGGGTCAGCAAACCTTCCGTGTAATACCACATGGGGAGAGGACAGACACAGACATTCTTATGAAAATGCCAGTGGTGGTGTCCCTACAGAGGCAGGGCAGACCCCTCCAGCCTTCCTGTGGGTCCTTCCACGTCTGAACCCACCAGTGTTTTGAGACTCTGATTCAAGTCAGTAAATCCTCTCTGTGCATTTATTTAAACTGCCATCATGAATTCCCCACCAGGATGGCTACAGTTTTGATCTCTAGTCCTGACTTAGGGACACTGGGTAGCTAACCCTCAGTAACCCCTGGTCCCTCTGTACCTCTCACTCTCCCTAACCCCTTTATTTTTCTCATCCTATTTCTGCCGGTTTAGTTATGTTGAAAAGCATGTGAGACACGGCGCTGCTTCCATGGGGGCCAATGCTGTTCACACGTGGACTTGAGACCCTTGATGAGGGAGTTGGGGAATTATGGGCAAGCTGAGGGGCAAGCTGGAAAACGGGTAGAAACACACCACAAGCACATGGCTTCCTGGGTCTAGAGCAAGGCTTCTGCTTTCCTCTCTGGTCACTTGAGCCCCCCTGGCATCTGAGGTAGATACAGCACTGGGAAGGGAGCCTCTCACTTGAAATCCAACAGGTATAAACCAAAAGCCCCAGTGCCAGTCCAGCCCCAGACCAGGCTGTTGCTCAGTCCTGCAGAGGGAATTAGCTTCAAATGACATAGCTCAGTGGCTTCCAGAGACCATGCCCTGGCAAAGGCCACTGTGGCACCCAGCTTCTGTGAGTCACACGGGACCGTGTAACTGAATGTGGAGGTTGTGAAGGTTTGGCAATATCGTAGAGCTTCAGGCAACAACCAAAAACTCGTTCAAAACCGAGCACAGAATGACTCTGAGGTGTTTCCTGCGACTCACACATGCTGCATTTCGACTACAGCCTTGCTCTGAGCACACAGTATGGACAGCACACCACACAGGCCTCCTTACCCCGTAATAGTGACAAACCCTGCCCCGAGCCCCTCCTGTCAGAGTCGAGACTGCTGTTGGTTATGAGCTGTGGTGTTTTTACTGCATTCACTGTCTTGCTTTTACAGATGCCTGATGGTTTGATTACAGAAAACAAAGACGCTCAGTGCTTCCTGTCACCACTCCTCAGCAAGTAGGCCTCAGGTTAGTTTGTCTTTGAACTGTATAATATCATAATATTTGATTTTTAAAATTTCATTAAATGAGGGGTTGGAGAGATGGCTCAGCTGTTAAGAGCACTGACTGCTCTTGCAAAAAAGACCCAGGTTCAATTCCCAGCACCCACACAGCAACTATGAACCATCCTTAACTCCAGTTCCAAGGGAATCTGAAGCCCTCTTCTGACCTCCGCGGCATTGCATAACACGGGTACACTCACATACATGCAGGCAATACACTCAAACACATAAAATAAAACTAATAAGTAAAATTTTTTTTAAAAATTAAAAATTTCATTAAATGAATTTTGCTTTAGGATCAGGCCAGAATTTCCAAACTTCCTAACGTAGCTCTCAGCACACGTTCACTATTTTGTGCTGTGTTTGTGTCCGTTTCACTTCTGTTACTGTGATAAAATACCTGGATAGGAAGCAGCCTGAGAGAGGAAGGGTTTGTTTGGCCCAGAATTCTAGGTCACAGCCCATTGTGGGGAAGTCAAAGCAGGAGCATAAAACAGCCAGTCATACCATGTCATCATCAAGAGCAGAGAGCCCTGAATTCAGGCATGCTCATGCTCAGGCTTCTCACCAGGGTTACATGGTCCAGGACCCAAACCCAGAGATCAATTACACCCACAGTGCGCTGGGCCTTCCCTCAGCAGTTAACTTATCAGGACAGTCCTCCAGAGACATGCCTGCAGGCCAACCTGATCCAGACAGCCCCTCAGTAAGAATCTCTTCTCAGATGATTCTAGATTGTGTCAAGTTGACAATTAAAATGAGACATCACAGTACTTAAAGCAAAATGGTGTTCCCAGAGGAGGGATTATAAAAGTATCAACTCTGAAGCTGGCTGACCTACGTGTCAAATATTCAGCCAAGATTGACTTCTTTATGGGAGAAAGACTACATCCACCTCATTAGTATGAAAAATTCTTTCATCCTTAATAGATGGTAAAATTATGTATGACAAAGAATTGTTTTAAAATAAATATGGATTTATTGTCCATTTGTATGCTCCGTATACTTGGGTCACATAAAAATTCCTCTGGCAAAAAGGAAAAAAGTTTAAGAAACCCCGGGCACTGTGAGTTCGCCTGCCAAGTCCTCCCTTCTCTTCAGCTGGCCTCTGTTGACTGGAGGGCAACTGACCAATGAGGTGCTGCACTGGGGCCTTTGGCCCTGGAGGCAGGAGTTGGGCTCTGCCAGGTGAGTCCTAAGGTGGGCCTATGGACAGCCTCCTGAGGAGGCCATTTGCAGTGAGAGGGCAGGATACCAGTGGCTGATGTGTCCAGATACAAGACTGGGGAGGGGCAGGAGGACCTGAGGGCCTGGAGGTCTGATTCTGACTTGCTCAGACACCTCTCCAAGTTCTCCCCACAAATCTCTTTCCCACTTTAGCAGGTCTGGTTTTGTTCCCATCACATGTAAGCAAATGGGCCCCATCAAGTCCTATTGAAGAAAGCCCACCTCAGTTAGAGTGGAGACAGGATGAGACAGGGACAGAACAGAGAGTCTGTGGCCTCGGAGGCCTGGCCCCATCCTCCCTGCTGGACGCTCACTACAGCATTTAGTTTATGACAGGGGCAGGAGGCTTGGCTCCGTGCCTTCCTACAAAATGCCCCCTCGCCCTGGGAAGCTGGTTCAGCCCCCATGGACCTGCCTCCTTCCTTACAGGGGTGTAATCTCGGCTCATGAGACCGAGTAGAGCTGCTCTGCTCCTTCTTTCCAGTTATCCAGGGCTGGATCACAGGGACATCTGTTGGCTGGACAGCCATCCTGAGCTCAGCTCTGACCTGCTGAGCAGGGTGTCTTTCCAAAGCTGCCTCCTCTGTGCATGGCCCATAGAGATCATGACAGCCGTACCTTGACAGAGCATTGGCCATGGTACCTCTATCCAGGTTGTACCTGTTCCAGAAAATGGCCCCTCCGCAAACAACTCTGCTCCTCCCCACTTCCCTAACTCAAGAGACCACCCTGCAGTTCACCTGTGTGAAAGAAAGACACTGGTGAAGTCACCACCAGCCACTGCGAGTTGCACTGCCCGATCAGCAGCCCAGCCCCTAGTACCCACTCCTGCATGATTGTGTTGACGTAGGACCTTCCTCTGACCCCACAGGACCAGCCAGGAGTAAAGAGATCAGGGAAGAGTTTCTTCAGGACCTTCCTGAGAGTACCTGAACCACCCAACCCCACGGCCATATCCTTGGCCCTCTGGCTTCACGCTGCACCTATCTCATGCAAAGTGGTCAGTGCCATTTCACTTTGACCACTCTGCTCCTGGGGCTCTTGAGGGTAGGAGTGTCTGGGAGCTCTCTTCCTTTGACCTTCCTTGTGTGACATTGGCCTTGTGGAAGCCTAATCCCATCCTCTGTCAGTGGAACCATAACCCCCATCCTGCAGGTGTATTTAGGAACAGAGACGAAGAAGGGACAGCTCTGAGCAGGGCTGGTACACAGCACCCTCCACACCCCCATCAGGGCAGCAGTGACAATGGCTCGTCTCTCTTCTAAGCTTTATAAAGTTCTATGACCAGACCCAAGCAGAAGTATTACCAATACTCAAGCCAGGAGGGAGACAGCATGATCTTGGACTTTCAGTTTCCAGACCTATGAGCCAGTGAAGGCTGGTTTTGTGAGCTGCTAGCCTCTGGTGTTTTATTACATTGTCAGATCCTACAGCAGATTAAGGAAGCAAACCTCCTTGTGCTGGTTCAACAGTCTTGGAAAGTCTGCTTTGGCTGATTTGTGGATCAGTGCCCTATTCTAAGTTGCTACCTGGTTTTTTGGTTTTGGGTTTTTTTTTTTTTTTTTTTTTTTTGGTTTTTTTGAGACAGGGTCTCCCTGTAGCCCCAGCTGTCCTGGAACTCACTATGTAGACCAGGCTGGCCTTGAACTCACTGAGGTCTGCCTATCTCTGCCTCCCGAGTGCTGGGATTAAAGGCATGTGCCACCACACCTGGATCATTGTTACCTGTTTTTACAGGTAAGAGGCTGCTGGACTTGGGTGCTTTGTCAGTGGCTGGACATGGGTACTCCATCCAGAGCTGACCTGGGTGCTCTGTCCAGTACCTGACCTGGGTCCTCTGTCCAGTACCTGACCTGGGTGCTCTGTCCAGTAGCTGACCTGGGTGCTCTGTCCAATAACTGACCTGGGTGCTCCATCCAGAAGCTGACCTGGGTGCTCTGCCCAGTGGCAACCTCTGGTGTTCTCTCAGACCTCTCTGCCTGTGCGATAAGAACAGGTCTGCAATGTGGCAGCTCCTCACACGCTGCTTCCGGAAGCTGGGACACACACACACCTGCAGAGTGCTCACTGCTGTCGATTGCAATGGATGTTTACAGAGTGACTCCTCTCTGAAATTCGTTTAGAAATGGCTACCTTGGTGACCCAGGATAGCAAGTGCTCCTGAGGCTCTGAGCGTATACTGCTACTGTTCGGCCTTGATTCAGAGCTCTTGTGTTGGCTGGTATGGGGCGTGGCGGAGCAGGTAATTTGGGCATCGTACCAGGACCTTGAAAACCTCTGCATTCACAGGCTGGAGAGATGGCTCAGAGGTTAAGAACACTGGTTGTTCTTGCAGAAGACCCGGGTTCGGATCCCAGAACCCACATGGCAGCTAACAACTGTCTTAACTCCAGTTCCAGAGGATCCAATGGCCTCTTCTGTCCTTGCGGGCATTGCATAACATGGGTGCACTTAACCTACATGCAGGCAATACATGCATACACATAAAATAAAAATAACAAATTAAAAAAAAAAACAAAAACCTCTCCATTCACACCGAAATACATGAAGGATCAGAGGGCAGGTAACCAGCAGCACGAAGTCATTTTCTTTTGGGCTCCAATGAGGCCTCGGGACTGACGTAAGGCAGTGAGTGATCCTTAGCCAGGTCCTTAGCTGGACGTCTTCCAGCTCCCAGGCATTGAAGACACGGAGGCTTCCTTGAGTCTGTGGCCCATAGAAAGTCCTACGCGTCCCTGGGTTGGGACCTGATGTCTGAGGTGAGTAGTTGTGGGAGGCTGACTTAGGGAGGGAACTGAGGCCTTTGGCTATTGTCTAGCATGTCAAGGCCTCCTGAGGAGAAATGTCCACTGGTCCACTGGCCTTCCTCCGCTGGGTCCAGGCTGGAGAGAGGCAGCAGGTGTCTCCCCAGTCAGCAGCCCACAGCCTTCCTCTTCCCCAGTCTACAGTTCCTTTTCAAGGAAGCTGGACCAGGCAGCAAAGCCCATAGCTGCAGTGGAGGGCCCTGAACTCATCATGCCTCACCCTTCACCCTTCACCTTGCATGCCAGAGGTGAGCTCCAGCCAGCTTGGAACAGGACCACTTGTTTAGTTCCTGGGTGTTTCAGATAAGCAGGGTCCACTGCCTTCCGTTCATGGCCCATTTCTTTTGGATAAAAATAGAAGTAACTGGGATGCAGCAATGGACAGGGCTAGAGGAAGGGTCAAAGTTGAGATCATAGTCAAGGCTGTGACTCCACTAGATTTGGCCTTTATCCTGGGGTGGTCCTTCTCTGAGGCTGTCTGAGCGCTTGCACCACCTCTCCCAGCCCCTATGCCAGCAACACCAGGTCCACCTGAGTGCTTTTCACTGTGCTTTTCACTTGTTTAGAATAACTAGAACATTCCCCAAAGGCCTCCATGACACTCAGGATTATTCAGGAACATTTGCCCAGCCAGTGGGGAGTCTGGGGATGTTACACACAAAGCTTATCAGGGGCTCACCCTCAAACCCCCTTCAGCAGGAGATCCTGGCATGGGGTACTCCTCAGCATGGGGCTCCAGACCCTCTGCTCTGGCTGGCTGTTCCCAGGAAAGGGATTACTTTCAAGACACCAGAATTCTAAAGGGATGAGTGTGACTTACATAGGCCACACACACCAGGCTACAGACAGGGACCTTTCCTTTAGTCTTAGATTTTATTTTACTTCCTAGGGACAGTGCCACAAATGGCCTTCTTGGACAAGCCTAGTGGCCTCCATGTGCATCTCCTGGCCAAATGAGACGTGGTTCCCAGTATCCATGCCAATTGGTGGAAGGAGGCATGGAATGAGTAAACCCTCGGGTAGTTCTACCCGACCTGAGAGGTACCAGAGAAGGAAAGGCAGACAGTGCCCTGGATGGAGTCCCCTGTGTGCAGGACCAGAGTCCCCATCATTGTGTCGGGGTGGGGGGTGGCAGGTGACTGGAAGGTGAAAATTCTGATGCGAAGTCCCAGTCACAGTGGCATTGGCTCCCACCACAGGCAGGAGGTTCCCAGAGCAGTATCATAGCCTATAGGGCCATGTAGCCCAGGCTGGCCTAGAACTCAGTGACCTTCCTGTTTCTGCCTTTCCTCTTGAATGCTGGGAGTATAGGCATGTGCTGGCATTAATTCTGTGTATGCACACACATGTATGTATGTACATATGGGAGGCAGAGGACAACTCAGGTATTCCTCAGGCACTACCCGCTCCCCTCCTTCCCTTCTCTCTTTATAAGACAGTTTCTCGTTGACCTGGAATTCACCGAGTCCCAGGGACTTTCCTGTCTCTCCCTCCCCAGCACTGAGATTATAAACATGTGTCACCACACTTTTAAATTTTATTTATTGATTTATTGATTGATTTATTTATTTATTTAATTGTATGTATATGAGTGCTTTGCCTGCAAGTACATAGATGCACCTGTGTCATGCTGTGCCCGTAAAGGCCAGAAGAGACTGTCAGATCCCCTAGGACTGGAGTTACAGACAGTGGTTAGTCATCATATATGATGCTGGGAGCCAAACCCAGGTCCCTGCAAGAACAGCCAGTGCTCTTAACTGCTGAGTCATCTCTCTAGCTCCCCAAACTTGGCTTTTTTATGTGGGTTCTAGGGAAAAAACTTAGGTCCTCATGCTTGCGCAGCAAGTCCTCTACCAACTGAGCATCTCCCCAGCCCATCCCCTGACACTGACTTCTAATTCTGTCAAATGTAGCTCCCTAGTGAATGGAAACTGGAGGGTATCTCTCTGGTGTGGCTAGGAAATGCATTACTTTACATTCCTGTAGAGCAGCATTCCAAGCTGGGTGTCATCTACTGTGCTTCTAGAACCTGACCCTCTGCCTCTTCCGGCTGTCTGTCTTCCCTGGCTTGTGGCCCTTCCCCTGCCCTGCAGGCCAGTGATGGCCAGTGGAGACTGGGTCCTATTACAGCACTGTGGATGCCATCTTTCTTCTCTTTCACTTTTAACAGAGCTCTGTGATTACATCACTTCATCTCACCTCTAATAATCCAAGATAATGAATGCTTCATCCTAAAGTCAGATGGGTAGTAGCATTAATTCCGTCTGCAACCTTAACATCCCTTTGCCATATAAGGCAACATGCAGGGTCCAGGGATCAGGATGTGGCTATCTGGAGAGAGACCTGGTTCTGTCTATCTATTGATCTCTAACTTAATTCCACTTTTATTAGAGTACACTTCTGCATTATTCCAGCCCAGTACACGCATTACCATCCACTGTGTGGCCAGGCACGTGGGGAACACCTCAAAGAACCCCCTCCCTGCACCCTTGGAGGGAAAGCACAGGGTGAGGACTGGTTAGGTCAAGGTGAGGTAACAGTGCTCCACATCCTCTGTTTTAGCTGAAATTGTTTTGTTTGTTCATTTGGTGACAGAGATGGCTGTTAAGCTCTCCCAGCTTAGCCGGGTGTAGTGATGCACACCTTTAGTCCCAGCACTCAGGAGGCAGAGGCAGGCAGATCTCTGTGAGTTCAAGGCCAACCTGGTCTACATAGTGAGTTCTAGGCCAGCTGTGGCTACAGGAAGACCCTGTCTCAAAAAAGAAAACAAAACAAAACAAACAAAAAAAAACCTCCCATCTTGCTGAACTAGCTCTTTTATTAAGTGCATGCACATTTATGAAACAGCTCTTCTGTCCTCATGAAGCATTCCTCTCCATACCTCCCATCTTGCTGAACTAGCTCTTTTATTAAGTGCATGCACATTTATGATTATGTCGTCCTGCTAAAACAGCTCTTCTGTCCTCATGAAGCATTCCTCTCCAACTCTTCTAATGCCTGTCCTGAAGATTGTGTTGTCTGATAATCATGTAACTACCCCAGGTGCTTGTGCTTGTTATCTGAACAGTGTCTCTGTGTCCAACTATTTATGTTCAATCAATCTCAATTTTCATATGCAAAGTACCAGACTTAAAAATAATTATTACTGGGGGCTGGAGAGATGGCTCTGTGGTTAAGAGCACTGGCTGTTCTTGCAGAAAACCTGGGTTCTCATTCCAGCACCTACATGGCAGCTAACAACTGTCCATAACTCCAGTTCCATGGGGGGTGGAGGGTCTGACGCCCTCTTCCACAGGCACTGCATGACATGGGTGCACTTACGCACATGTAGGCATAACACTCATACACATTAAAAAAATAGTTATCATTATTACAGCCAGGTCTTGAACTTTTAAGTTTTTTACTTTTTCACATTTTTTTTAAGAAAAGTCCTCACAGTGTAATCTTAGCCGGCCTGAAATTTGTCTTGTAGATCAGAGACCTGCCTACTTCTGTCTCCCAGGTCCAGGGATTAAAGGTGTGCATCACCCCACCCAGACCTTGAGTTTTTGTTTTTGTTTTTTTCAGTGAAATTCATGTGGTATAAAATTTACTTCCTTGACCATTTTCAGGGTGGAGGGTTGGGTTGAGGCAGGGTCTCATGTAGCCCAGCCTGGCTGCAACTCACTGTGTAGCCAAAGCTGGTTTGATCGTCTTGCCTCCCCTCCTGGGTGCCGGGACATGTGTGTGCACCACCATAACCACTATATTTACCACACAGAAATGCACAGTTCACTAGTTTCAACTATGTTTACATTGTAAAAGAAATCTCTAGAATGTCTTTGTCTTATGGAGCTAAAACTCTATACCCACTAAAAAAACAACCCCTGAGCTGGGTGTGGTGACACATGCCTTTAATCCCAGAACTCCGGAGGCAGAGGGGGGACCAGTCCCCAATTTGTCCCTTCTCCCACCCCTGGAGGCCATGATTCACTCTCTCTGACTGTAGCAAGTGCCTCAGGGAACAGGCATCATCTGGTACCTTCCTTCCATGCCTGGCTTGTGTCACTTAGTACATGGGCCTCCAGGTTCACCTGTGCAGCGTGTGCTAGGACCTCCTTCCTTACCAAGGCCGAAGGCTGCTGCACTGCACACCTGCCACCCAGCGGGCACCTGGGCTGCTTCCCCTTGGCTGTTGTGAAAATGCCGTTCCTCTGGGTACAAGCATCTCTTTGAGATCTTGCGTTTAGTTCTCTTGGGTAAGCACCCAAAAGTGGAATTGCTGGAGCAACTTTTATTTTGATTTTTAAGGAACTGTCGTGCTGTCTTCCACAGAGGCTGCACCATTTTAAGTCTCTACTGAGAATGTCTAAGCCTTCCAGTGACTCCACATCCTTGCTCAAACCCACTCACCCCTCCCTCCCTCCCCTCCCTCCCTTCCCTCCCTCCCTTCCCAATAGCCATTTTAATAAACATACTTATTTTTATTATTTAAAATGTGTGTCAGAGCTGGAGACATGGCTTAGCAGTTAAGAGCACTGACTGTTTTTGCAGACCTCAATTTGAATCTCAGCACCCACATGGCAGCTAACTACCATCCAAAACTCCAGTTCCAGGGGATCTGACACCCTCTTCTGACCTCCATGGGCATTGCACAACACAGGTGCACTTACATACATGCAGGCATAACACACACACACATAAAATAAAAATAAATAAAGTTGTGTGTCTGTGTTTATGTGTGGGTATGTGCATGTGAGTGTAGTGCCCTTGGAGGTGAGGGGTGCCGGACCCTCTGGAGCTTGACTTTTGTGAGCCGCCCAACATGGGTGCTGGGAGCCTATTCTCCAACCCCTCCTCCAAGAGCCATCTTAATGATTGTGAGCTCTTTCCTCTGTTTTTATTAGCACATACTAATTGTAAAAAAGAAAATGGGTTTCATTATTGGTCTGTCCTTTAATCGATCCTGCTAAACTCTGCCTCTGAATTACAGTGTTTCCACACTAACATACAGCGTGATTATTAATGTGGCTGAATGGGCTATGCTCATTTATTAATTTCCTGCCTTGTATTCTTCATGGTCAGCCTTGTTTTGGATTATTTCAATATTTGTGGAATTTCCATCCTATTAATCTGTTGTGCTCTAGCTGTTCTTTCTGTGACATTATTAGAGAGTGCTTAGGAATTAAAATATATGTAAGGTGCTGGGCACATGGCTCAGCAGTTAAGAGCACTGTCTGCTCTTACACAGGACCCAGGTTCGATTCCCAGCACCCACATGGTGGCTAACAACCATCCATAACTTCAGTTCCAGGGGATCCAACGCCTTCTTCCGACCTCCTCAGGCATTGCACAACAGGGGTGCACTGACATGCGTGCAGGCAATTACACTTTTACACATAAAATAAAAATAACAAAATAAAATACAACCTTAACTTGCTTTCAGCTCAGCGTCACACCGCTTCACTCCCTCCCATGCCGAACGATTCTCTGGACCAAAGTTCCCACTCTGTAGCCTATCCACAGCAGACCTCGTAGGGTAACGTGGCAAGTTTTCTTTTTGCCTTAAAGTTATCTGTATTTCAAAGAAATAAAGGCATTAAAAATCTTCTAATTTTCACATGTCTTCTCAGACCTGATATTCTTCATTACTTCTTTAAATTGGAAACCCCAACTGGCAAATGTCCCTCCAAGATGTCCCCTCAGCAGCCCTCCTAAGGAGCACCACAGTCTCTCGATCTCCCTTTATTCCAGAAGGCTGTTGCCCCCCATCATGGAATTCCAGGTTGGCAAATGTTCTTTCAGGATTGAAGGACACGGCTCCTCTGCCTCTGGCCTCCAGTCTTGATGAGCTCTGTAAGCCACTGCCGTACTCCACGTGGTGCGTGCCTGTTCTCTCCAGGTGTCCTTAACTGCAGACAGGTGCCTTCAGCACCAGCCTGACTTGCAGCTCACATCTCTTTTCCATGACTGAACTGCTCAGTCTTCCCTAAAGCTCGTGCGGTTGAGGGTCAGACAGAGCCTTGGGTAGAGCTTCCCCTCTGTCCAGCATTCAAAGTTCTCATTTGCAGGAGGTGCTGACCTGGCCGTGCCCTTATGCCTGCTCCTGATTCCCAGATATATGGTCACTTGTCAAGGGGGTGGGAGGATCAGCAGGAAAATAGGTTGTGGGAGAGAAAGACTGAGAGGTTGAGGAATAAAGAGCCAGCTCCAGCTGGGGAGCAGAGACAGCTGTGGCAAACTTGCCCTGCGATATAGCACCACTGGCTAGGTGGTGAGCCAACTGAACTTGCCTCAAGTGCTCTGGAGGCTGGATATCCACCAAAGCGCAGGCAGAGACTTCCTCTCAGCCGCTCCCTTTGGTCCAAGCGGCCATCCTCCTGCTGGATCTTCATATGCGCCCCCGCCCCCGCCCCGTCTTATTCTCTGTGTCCTAAAATACTATTTAAAAAAATTTTATTTGTTATTTGTATTTTATGTGTATGAGTGTATTGCCTGCATGTATATAAGTGTCCTGAAATGCCCTCGGAGGTCAGAAGAGGGTGTTGGATTCCCTGGAACTGGAGTTACCATGGTTGTTACCTGCCATGTGGGTGCTGGGATTCGAACGTGGGTCCTCTGCAAGAGCAGCCAGTGCTCTTAACCACTGAGTCATCTCTCCAGTCCCCTAACATCTTTTGTGTAAAGACATCGATCATGTTGAACTGGGGCCCCCTCTGTTGACCTTCTAACTTTCATCACCTTCAAAGACCCCATCTCAAAACAGTCTCCACCTTATTAATTTGAAATTAGAACTTCTACAGGAATTTCCACGGAATACAATTCAGCCCCGAGGCTGCAGACAGAGAGGCTGTCCCGTGGCTGCACTGTGGAGATCCGTCTACAGCTCCTCGGGTCTAGCCCTTGGGAGTGGATGTGAGGCTCTTTATCTCTGTCCCCCTTTGTCCTCCCCACAACCCGTACAGCAGCTGTTGTGGCTTCTATTTCATATATATGGAAATCTATGATCTCAAACCACACAGCCAGGGAGCAACTAGACCTCCCCAAGTGTTCCCTCCATGATGACTGGCATTTCACAACACAGGGTTAACTTTTAAAGTTAATTTATTTATTGCACACGCCATGGTCTGTGTGTGGAGGTCAGAGGATAACTTGTGGGGGTCGATTCTTTCCTTCCACCGTGTGGGTCCCAAGGTTAGAACTCAGGTTGTCAGGCTTGGTACAAGCATCTTTCCCCACTGAACCATCTCACTGGCCCAAGGTTGACTCTACTTTTCCTTCAGGTTGATTCAGTTGACTGGCCCAATTGCTCATGTCTTAGATCAGGTTGCCATGACAATGCTGTAGACTGGGAGCTTTAAACAGCAGAGCCAGGTCTGGAGACTGGGAGGCTGAGGTTGGAGTTCGGGTTCTGGTGAGGACGCCTCTTCCCGGCCTGCAGGCTCTTGTTCTCTCACACGGTGAAGAGGCAGTGAGTAAACTCTGACATCTCCCAAGGACGCATCCTGCTGACTCAAGGCCAAACCTCATGACCTCACCTGACTCTAGTTACCTGTTTGCCCTCCCTCTGGGGATTAAGGCCCAATACATGGGCTTGGGTGACACAGTTCAGTTCGCTGCAGCCGTTGCTTCTCTTACGCTCTGGTGAGGAAACTGGGACTCAGGAAGCTGCAGGCACAGAGCTAATGCATGGAATGGCTGGTTACCTCCTGATGCCAGGCCTGCATCACCAGGAATCTGGCTGGGGGTCTTGGGCTTTGGTCTTCTAAGCCATGCACAGTCACAGTCTTTCAGCACAGGATGCTAATGTATTCCAGGCAGAACAGCTTCTACGTTGATTGGAGTGCCAGGAGGTTCTCTGGTCCACCTGAGGCTCAGCCTTAGCTCCTGCCACCCCCAAAGCCTGACCCAGAAGTAGACATCTCCCCTGGGCACTCAGGGTCTGTGACACTTGCAGGCACCCTGAGACCAACCTCATCAGCTGGTGCGTGGCCCCAAGGGTTCTAAGTGTAGCCCAAGATTCGAGGGTCTGTCTATAATGACAAAGGGAGCAGCCCAGGTGGCTCTGTGGTAGTTAGCACACTGCATGAAGTGTTCCTGCTGTATATAGGAGGAGGCCCCGCAGCAGCCCATCTACAAGCTCTTGGCCCACGTTTTCTCTCCAGCAGGGTCTATAGAATGGGGTCTGTGCTGTCCTGAGGCGCCAGTGTCTCCTACTCATGGCTCCCCCAACCCCACTGGGACCACACTGGAACTAAAAACCTCAACAGAGCTACATCCAGTGTGGAGAAAGGCTGGCTCTTCCAAGGTGCATACACCCGATGGGGCAATGCCTAGAAAGGGCTGAACTGGAATGTTCTAGTGAGTTTGGTCTTCATGTCAGTATACAGATGGTATCAGAGCCCCTCTGTCACCACCAAATCAAGAGGTAGAGCTATGAGGGCAGGGCCATACCCTCTGCACAGGAGAGGGTAGGTGGGCAAAAGGGGACCATGATGTTCAAGTTCCCCAGCACCAGTGTGATTTGATGGCAGTTACATGCCATGGGATGTTTGACCTGAGCACTGCAACCTCCGCAAACTGCATCAGCCACGACTCACCTTGCCACTCCTCCTCTCATGGCACCCCATGTTATGAGGGGATCAGGCTCCAGCTCCTGGGAGAGGCGACTGACTGTCCTTAGTCTGCTACCCCACAGAGGGAGATGCCATTCACAGCGGGCACTGTCCAGGAAGGACAGGGGCACACGAGCCTCTCGGCATCAGATAACTGTAGCTCAGTGTGTGGCCAAGGGTACAGTCACAACAGGAAGATGTGCAATTACAGGGACAAAAATACCCCAAGGAAATCAACACGGACTTATTAATATAGGACCCATAGGTGACAACTGTCAGACAATCGGTCAACAAGGGGCCTCGTGTCTGCGTGATCCCGGCTAACCCGTCATGATCTTCATGAAGTGTCCTTCTGGGGGGTCCGGATCTTCAAATACGAGGGGAGACCCTTCCCTTTTATTAGCAGCTAAGCCTTTTATACTTTTACTATATTGCGGCAGGTTAGAAGTCTAAGCTTTATTGTCTTATGTTATTGGAAATCCAGCTTCCGGCAGGCTTCTCCCTCAGGTCAAGCTTTGTCTGCGAATACATTCTCATTTTTCCATGTACAGAGACCGTCTGGAGAGGGGCAGGAAAGATTATGACTGTAATATACTTAAATCCAATTTATTTGCCTGGCCAGAAACTTCCACACTCCACAACCGCTTCCTATCCAAGATGTTGTCTTTAATCTTTCAGGACAAGGAGGAAAACGGCACGGGCAGGTTCCAGCAGGTCTGGGTACTCGGAGCAGGGTGGAGTGCCAGGAGGTTCTCTGGTCCACCTGAGGCTCAGCCTTAGGTCCTGCCACCCCCAAAGTCTGATCCAGAGGGCGGCAGCTGGGTCTGCAAGTTTGGGGTTCAGAACTTCCCATTTGTTCATGAGGAACAGGTCTTTGGCCACGTGTCGTCTCCCGGAAGAAAAATACGGCAACTAGAGAGGAAAGCCCTTTTCCCGCCTGTGGTCTCTGCCACACTACCTCTGTTTCATTTGACCTGGGTGCATCTCCCTCAGTGGTCACCCAGCTTGTGTGGTGTTGGCCTGGACAAGGACGGCCCCAAGCCTCATGGCATGGACTTTACAAGCCTGTGCTGACATGTACCACAGGCTTTGCCTCTAGGTGCAGGCTCATAGCCCTGCTTTGGAGGGAGTGAGTCTGGAGCTCATTTTATTAACTGATGTTGGTTCGTCTTAAATGATGGGCTGCGAAAGGTACTAGCAGGGCAGATGGAGAGTTGTGGGCAGGGCTATGTGGGAGGGGCCTAACTGGGCTCAAGTCCACCTGATCCCCATCCTGGCCAGGGGATGTCTGGTACCGGCCTTGGCTTTGGACTGAGTGGCCAGTGAATTTGGAACTGTACAGTCCTCCTGGTGGTCATCTGTGGGCCCCACCCACAGCTATGCAACCATTATGTGCTGGCTGACTGTGTACACTCTTGCTTGCTTGTCTAGATGGTAAAGAGGTAGAGAGGGCAACGACCCACCAAGGAAGTGGTGAATTCAGGATGGGGTGTGAGGCCCTGGGTGGGGTCCCAGCTGCAGGGAAACAGGGCCCTAAGGGTACTGTGTAAAGTGACAAACTCAACTGCCTACATCCCAAGAAACCCTCCATTTCAGACAAAGTGGGATAGCGGCAGAAGTCAGGAGTACCCATGATGCTCTGGGTACCTGAGTCGTCCAAAGAAACATAACTAAGAGGAGATACCCAGACCCCAAGCAAGAGACTTATCATGGGGAGTTGGTCTGAGATTATGGGGGCTGAGAAGCCCCCTACCCCTTGGTCTCTGAGCTGGAGTTCCTGGACGGGCATAGGATCTTTTCCACCCAAGTCCTATGGCCTGAGACTGGTGGAGCTGGTGGGAAAGCTTCATTCTAAAGGCAGAGAGGACCAGGTATATCAGTGAGTGAAGCCAGAGAGTTACCCAGCCCAGCTTAGGCGGAGAGCAAACGTGCCTGCCTTTTCTCTAATCAGGGTCTTGGTAAGTTGGATAACGCCTGTGGGCACTGAGGGTGGAACTACTTCGTCTACTGACTCAAATGTCTCTTCCAGAAACACTGTCACAAGCACCTCCAGAAAGTTTCACCAGCCTCTCTGTGTAGCCCATAGCCTGGTCAAGTTGGCACAAAAGTTACCATTACAGGTCAGCCTGGTCCCTGGGCCTGCCTCCTCTGCACACTGCAAATGACAGGGGTGTCTCCCTGCTCTTGGGAACCACCTTCCTCATGGCACTTTGGAGGCCTCTGAGGAAACACTGGTTGCTTAGCAGCAATGTCCTGTGCCCAGGGAGCCAAGGGTGCTCCCCATTTGAAGTTGTGGCGAATTGCACAGCACAGCACAGCACAGTGTTGGGGATGAGCAGTCGTCTTTCTGGGATGCACCAATTAATCTCTTGCATTTTAGTTTGTGAGGCCCAGGAGGCCGGGCTATCCTTGTCTCCTGCCACGCTCCTTCTCATGAAGTGAGCAGGAGGGTGCGCTAATCAGCGGGGACAGTAGCAGCTGGGCCAGGCAAGTCCGACTTGACGACTTGACGCTGCTGCCCTTCATGTGAATGCAGCATCAGGAAGCCTGAGGCCCATGCCCCAATCTCTAGTCCCTGCTTCCCTGAAGGACACTGTCCCAGGGAGCCTATTGACAAACAGTTCAGAAAGATCCCAGGACTGTTAATAGAACCTGCTTATCCCTGTACAAGGACAGAGTGACCCGACCCACAGCCCACCATGCAAAACCACCAGGAGCATTTGTGTTTTTCCAAGGGGGAGGTTAGAGCAAGGCTCCTCACAAAAAGGGCTCAGGAAGTGGGCCGCCTGGGTTCTGGCATTAAGTTCTTTCAGGTTGAATGAGGCAGTCAAGTACCCAGTGGCTGTGCCCTGTCCCGTTATCTATTGGCTGCCTCTGAATAGTCAAGCACCTACTCAGTAAACTAGAATGAGAGGTGCTGGATGGTGAGACCACAGGCAGTGGGAGGACAGCAAGAGCCACAGAGGGGGTCCTTATTCAGGGGAGCACTCCTGGGTATGAGCCAGCTGCAAGGGAAACTTGGGTCTCACCGAGGACCCCATTAAGGCCCCAGACCTCAGCAAGCCTCAACAGGGTGGGAGGTGCTGTGGTACAGCTATGATCTGCCCAAGAGCAGACTCCAGAAGATTCAGTCCGCTCTTGTGGGCTGACATCTCACCAGAGAGGAACTGGCAAGGGCCTCACTTTTGATGCACCAGCTGTGAATCTAGGTGACTCCTGGGAACATCAGTCTTCAAGAGTGCTGATGGAGACCACCCATGTGTCCCCCAGAGAAGTCTGCAGTATCTTCAGAAGGTCTGGGGAATAGGTCTCAGAAGGCAGCTCTGAGCTTAAGTCTGGGTCAGTGCTTAAAGAGGGCAGCAGATGGACTAGACAGCAGGGACATTTCTAGAATTACTAGCCTTTGCCAACCTGTCCTTTTTCATGTTGATGAGCAGTGACAGAGCACCTGTGTCCCGACATCTTCACCAGCACTAAGCGCAATTACTCTCAATTTAAAACATATTTCATTATTTTTATTTTATGTGTATGAGTGTAGTGACTGCATGTAAGTGCACCTATGTCATGCAATGCCTGTGGAGGTCAGAAGAGGGCATCAGATCCCCTGGAACTGGAGTTACAGATGGTTGTTAGCTGCCATGTGGGTACTGAGAATCGAACCCGGGTCCTCTGCAAGAGCAGCCAGTGCTCTTAACCACTGAGCCATCTCTCCAGCCTCATTCATTTAAAATTTGAACAGGCTCTGTGCATACACACATAAACATGCATGTACTCATGTACATGTCATACATATACACATGTACGCACACATCAGGCATATATATATACACATATCACATGCACATAACCATAGGAACATGCTCATACATGGACACGATCACATATATCACGTATAGAAGCACAGGCATAGATACAAGTGTACGCACATGTGCGCACACATGCATATGCTCAGGTACACACTTATGCACACACACATCCCTAGGCTGAGTGTCACAGGTGTGGGATGTGCCGATCTGTGGGGGTGGCTATGTCTTACTATGGTCTGTACTAAGACAATCTACACGTGTGTTCTCATGCAGAATGGAGATCATTTTGCAAATTTTACTACTTTGGCACAGAGGTGGCTCAATCACCCGACTAAGAAAACAAGGTAGGCGGTGAAAAGCCTGCTAATTTGATTAAATTCATATTCTTAGGAGAGTTCACAGGTGGGTCTGTACAGGGGAGTTCCTTCCGTTTGCTTTCCCGGAAGAAATGTGATGGATCTCATCACTTGTTTTCCAAGATAGTCTGCCCCGGGCAATCAGGTGGTGTTTAAGGGGGAGTCCGCTTTGTGCTGTTCAGACTGCAGGCCAGTCCAAAACCCACCCTTGGCCTTCATCTCACTGTATTTTTTTTTCAGGTCTTTTTGAGACAGGGTCTCCCTGTAGCCCCAGCTGGCCTGGAACTCACTATGTAGACCAGGCTGGCCTTGAACTCACAGAGATCCACCTGCCTCTGCCTCCCTAGTGCTGGGACTAAAGGCATGTGCCACCACGCCCGGCTCACTGTATTTTTTTAAATTATTGTATTATTTTTATTTTATGTATATGAGTGTATTGCCTGCATATATGTAAGTACATCCATGTCATACAATGCCCTTGATCAGAAAAGGGTGTCAGATCCTTTGGAACTGGTGTTATGGACAGTTGCTAACCACCATGTGGTACTGGGAACCAAACCAGAGTCCTCTGCAATAATCAGTGCTCTTAACTGCTGAGCCAGCTCTCTAGCCCCCTGATGCCTGTCTTAGTGTCAGGTTGCCACAAATTAGAATCTCCTGAGTAGGGAGCCTCAATTGAGAAACTGTATGTACACACACACACACACACACACACACACACACACACACAATTTTACTTATTTTATATCAAGTGTTTTGCCTGTATGTAAGTGAGCCACATGCATGCAGTACCTGTGGAGGCCAGAAGCGGCTGTTGGATGCCCTGGAACTGGAGTTACTGATGGTTGTTAGCTACGATGTGGGTGCAGAAACCACTCTAGTCCTCTGTAAAAGCAGCTAGACCTCTTAATCACTGAGCCTTTTGTTACCTTAATTGATGTGGGAAGGCCTGTCCCAAACATGGGTGGCACCTCCTGGTGGTACCCCAGATAAAAAGTGCACGGCAGATCATTTGCCTTTTGCTTGTTTGGCCTTCCCTTTGCTGATTTATTCCATTGCTGCTGCTGCAGACTCCCTCATTGATGTCAGAATCAGTGTTTCCAGGCTTCCATCGCTGACTAAGCACCAGGAGCTCATCAGGAACCCTCCAGGTCCTTGACACCAGATTGGAACTGCCCCGGTACCCAGCCATGAGGACTGAGCAGCTACCCGGTTCTCAGTCTCTCCACTGTGGGACTGCCCCGGTACCCAGCCATGAGAACTGAGCAGCTACCCGGTTCTCAGTCTCTCCACTGTGGGACTGCCCTGGCTGCTGGGGCGCCAGCCTCAAGAACTGAGCAACTACCCGGTTCTCAGCCTCTTAGATTCATCTGTTACCATTTCAATGTAAGCTGATTTCATAAGTTCTTTTCGTACGTATTCATATATATTCATTCTAACAGTTCTCGTCCTCCGAAGAACTTCATCTGTATGCCACCCTCACACTGAAAATCCGATCCTCACTGTTCACTGTGTCCATCTTCAGTTCTGAGACCCGAAGCTGCTCAAAGGTACCCACTGCCTTCATCATCCCCCAACACTTCTGAAAGCCAGCCTGCTGCCAACATGGGAAGGCAGGACACAGAGGAGGAGCTGGAAGGGAGGGGTCACAGGGCTTGGAAGTGAACAAGATACCACACCACACTAAGGAGCCCCCGACAGCTTGTTACATGCGATCATGAACAAGTCACGTCAAATATCCTTATCTGTTGGAGACATATACTCACGATTTAAGGATGAATTAAAACAACATCATGGACTCGCCTTAACACACTCCGGGGAAAACACGAGAAGGAAGGGGGAGCAGGACAACAGACTCGCCTGGACATGCTCCGTGGCAGTCATTCTCCTAGCTGTTCTATTAGTATTACGTTTTTGTGTATTGTGTGTGTACCTATGTGCCACAGCACATGTGGAGGTCAGAGAACAACTTGTAGGAACTGATCCTCTCCTTCCACCACTTGGGTCCTGGGATGGAACTCAGGCTTGGCAGTAAGCATCTTTACCCACTGAATCATCTCACCAGCCCGTTTTTTAAAGTGTTCGGATTTTCCATTACAATAAATTTAAAATAATTTTATTATTTTTGTTTATATGTTTGAGTGTATCGCCTGCATGTATTTAAGGGAACCTGTGTCGTGTGATGCCCACGGAGGTCGGAAGAGGGTGTCAGAGTTCCCTGGAACTGGAGTTAAGGACGGTTGTTAGGTACCATGTGGGTGCTGGGAACCAAACTCTCTCTGCAGGAGCAGCCAGTGCTCTTAACCACTGAGCCATCTCTCCAGTCTACAGTATTTTCTAAAAGCACCTACCGTTGTGAATTTTTTTTCAAAATAGGGATGTTTAAGAGTTATCTATAACAGACACATCTATGATATACTAATAGTCTTAGAAAACCTAAGGAAATTGTTAAAACAGTAAAACTAATTGGAGGACGTACCCAACACTGAACATGTTGACCCTGAAACTTCTCCCCAGTGCCATCCATCAGCCTCTGGACGTGAGAACTTTCTAAGATACCACTACCAGGACAGGCAGGCCTCCCGTGGGGAGCTGCCCTCTTCCCCCATCATTTTGCTCTCGGCCCCCTCAGTGCTGTGTTGAGACAGGAGTCAGAAGTCTCTCCAAACAGTCCTGCTGGCTTTGGACATCCCTTCCATCCAACCCTGGCATGACCCAGACCAAGGCTGTGGGTTGATCCCTCCAAGGCTCAGGGACTTTTACGGAAGAGGTTGGTGGAAAGAATGTAAGAGCCGGAGAAGGGGTG
Source organism: Nannospalax galili (assembly GCF_000622305.1). Taxonomy (NCBI): domain Eukaryota; kingdom Metazoa; phylum Chordata; class Mammalia; order Rodentia; family Spalacidae; genus Nannospalax; species Nannospalax galili. The sequence goes on along the minus strand of NW_008329132.1, from coordinate 333,263 downwards.
GAGTATCAACTGGAAGTTTCCTCCGACCAATATGCCGGCAAGCTATAGTCACCTTCCCATGCTCATCAAGGAGTCAAGGGGGGAGTCAGTTACCCCTCCCACCCAGTCAGTCAACCTTAGCTGAATGTGGGGGGAGGAGCAAAGGACATATAAGCCGAGAACACCAAGAGGCACCTCTCTCACCATTTTGTGCGGCTGTTGGGAGGTCACAGGATCTGTATTTGAATGTGGACTTTACAGGGCAGCCATAAATGTGGGGCACCCACTCTTCTGTAAATAAACCCCTACCCTATGCTCTGTTACAAAGTAATAAAATATTTTTTTTAAAAAAAGAACGAAGGTGGGATGTATGCGCAGCAGCACCCCTAGGCACACAGTGTGGGGCGTCAGGCAGCTCCCCACCATGGCTTGGTCTCCCAGAGGTTTCTGCGTCTCCACACCTGTGTTCCTGGGGTACGTAGAGCCCCTCCTTTGCAGAGGTGGAGTTGGATGGCTTTCTTGTTTCTGTGTGACCTCGGGTCCTTAGGTCTTGACAATCACAGAGAGACACTCAGAGAGACCCACTGGAGACAGGAGGGATGGCGAGCAGAGGAGGAAAAGTGATGGAAGAAAGCCCCACCCGGGCAGAGCTGGCAGGTGGCCACACTCGACCTGGATGGAGGAGGTGACTGACAGGCTGCCACGGAGGCGGCAGCAGGAGGCCCGCTGGGGAGGGGCTGAGACCTTACCAGGCAGGCTATCCTGGGTGGAGCAGCTGAGCTCACCTGGGCTCACGATGGGGTCATCTGCTATAGGATGATGAAGAGGCTCCCAGTGAGGCTGGAGAAGGCTGCCCACAATAATGTCTCCAGCCAACACTGAGTGGTCCCCACTCCCTGTTCTCCCTCCTCTTTTCTCCTTTCCTTCCATCTCTCCCTGCCAGGTACACTAGACTGCTCCGAAGATGGAGAGCTGCCTAGGTAGAAGGGAGAGGCTTCCCTATTCGGCTTCCACTAGCGTCTGGGGAAGGCCGTGCTCGGGGCTTCAAATTGCACCCCGCTGCAGTCACAAATGCAGAGAAGTGGATTTTTTTGCTCCTAAAATCCAGCTTGGCTCTGAGTCCAAGCATGTGTGCTGGCTGCCAGTGAGATCTCGGGGTCCTAAGGCAGACCAGATCCAGCCCTGCCTCCAACCACTGGCTGCCTCACAAACCAGACTCCCCTGGAAGTGTGCCTTGGCCAGCTTCACACGGCAGAGAGGGTTGCTATGTGCAAGTGTTCAGAAATGTCTTAGAGGGGTCTGGGAGACTCAGCAGGTAAAGCACTTGCTGTAGTCTGATGGCGTGTATTCGATCCCTCGAGCCCACGTGTGTGGGAGGAGAGAACCGGCTCGGCAAAGTTGTCCTCTGACTTCCACATGTGCGTCGTGGCACAGGCATGCCCCCGCTCCACAAAATAAAAATTTTTAAAAAGAAATGCCTAAGGGCATGTATGTGTGCTCGGAGGGCAGGATGGGAGCACGCTGGTTAAGGCCCAGGGCTGAGGTCCTGCCCACCCCACTGCTGGCCTATGGCCATGTTCCTCTCCAGTGTTACCTTCACTGGGCCTAGCTGGGCCTGCTGGTCCCTCTTACCTCTTCCTGTCCCTCTGTTCCCTGTGTTCCAGGTCACCAAGACATCATGGCAGCCTGTGGGGAGGAGCAAAAACCTACCATTGAGAAAGCTCTAGGGGCTGACCCAAAGGGAGAGCTTGGTCCTCTGCTAACCCTGGGCCTTGGGGACATCAAACAGCTCTTTCCTACAGAGCAGGCAGATGGGTGCTGGCTGACTGGCCTCTCTCGTGCACCAGGCCTGGCGTCCTCTGCCTAAAGGTTCTACTGGGGCTGCCAACCTTAGGTCCAGTGAAGCAGATGTGTGCCTTTCCCCAGGGATGGCAAATGCTCTTGGCTTTAAAGGGCCAGCCCCTGCTGGAGACACCCCCAGAGACAGAAAGGCAAACTTATCCAGGTGTCAGGTGCCTTCAGACTGATGTTTGTGGGTGACCAAACACTACAGTCTCAACTGTTCCTACCCACCATGCAAGCCACGGGCAGGGGAGCAGCAGGCCGCCCCGCCCCCAGCCTCCAGCATCAAAGTCCCGTGGGGACCTTGGTGGTGCAGGGGAAGCTGTGGCCAGACCTGTATCCCAGAACTGTTTGATTTTCCAGCATCTCATTCAAATCAAGTTTCAAAATACAAATGCAGCCAAGGTGTCAGGGGGTCACAGAGTGACCAGTCCCATAACTGGACATGAAGTCATGGCCCAGAAGCCACACCCAGGCCTGGTCCACTAGGTGGGAAACGGGGCAAATGTTGTACTGTGTGATCCAGCTACAGCCTGGCCCACAATCCCACACACCCTTTCTCCAAACTGGTTAGAGACACAGATTTGATACTGGTAGCATGGTTCCAGGGTCTGATCACGGCATCTCTGTAGCAGTACAGGTCACCTGGTGACAGTATCCAGGGGTGCGGAGAAGGGCATTCCTCCCTCAGGCTCAGCACCCTTGGGCTCCTGCCTCTGCCAGGCAACCCCAGCCATCCTCGGCTCTGAGGCTGCATCCCTGGGGGACCTGCTTGGGAAGTGCCAGCCGCAGGTCGACCCATGGAAGGCAGGCGTTCTGTGAATCTCCCTGCGATTCATTTTAATTACGTGTGACATAAAAAGACCACCTACAGACAAGACGACGCTGCTGTAAGAGTCCCAAGGTTGCTGTGGGGAACACTCATAACTGAAGTGTGTTCTCCCCAAGGAGTTACACCACCATTTGATTTAATTTTTAATTTTTACATTTTAATCAAAAATAGATCAAATGGTGGTGGTCTCTCTGGGGAAGCATACTTCAGACAGGAAGCCGGCCACGCTCCTCTCAAATATGTAAAGCCGTCATCTCCCTGGGAGTCATGAGGGTGATGGTGCACTGCCAGCCACCCCTCACTGCTGTGGGCATGTGCTTCCTGGAGCCAGGCTGGGCAGGCTGCACCTGCTTCATGCAGCAGGTGGAGGTTCACTCGATGATGCACCTGCACAGAGCATGGTGCTTGCTGTCTCCCTGGGAAGTGCCTGTGAGGTGCCCCGGAGAGGATGCCTTACCGTGCCGGCCCTGGTGGAGAGGGGGAGGTGTGAATCCCCCTCTCTGGTGAGTGTGTGCACCTGTGGACACTCATTTGGTGATACTGTGTATACATTACCCGAGTGCCCACCCTGAATGGGTGTCTTCCGTCCACCCTGTCACCTGGCTGTCACACCATGCTCTGAAGTTCACCGTCTCCTGCTGGTATCCAGGTAGACCCTGAGAGCCACCACTCACACCTGTGAACTCGGAGGGCACGATGCACATCTTGCAGCTCCTCTGGGCTTCCCGTTCTCCTCATGAGGTGGGAGCAGCACTGGCAGATCCCTGTGACACTGCAGAGAGGAGGGAAGCTCCTCAGGCAAAGGCCTTGGATGCACTGGGTGCAGGTGACAGGTGTCAGTTCCTGCTGTTGCTGGAACAAAAAGAAAAGCCGTCCGCGCTGTCACTTGCTCTTCCTGCATCCTTGGGGGGCACTGGAGGGTCTGTGAGGAGGGCTGCAAGCTTGATGAGAAGGTGCTGGTCCCTGGCAAGCACGGGGAGAGGCACGGGGGTGGGGCAAAGTTCAGCCCAGCCTGAGACAGGCTTTCTTCAACTTTCTGCTAACATGTGGCCTTGGCCTTGGCAAGGATGACCCCTCCCCTCCATGCCATTCACATAAAGGTCTTAGGCAGTGCTTCCTCTGACCAAGAAGTCACACAGTGCCCCCCAGGGTATGGGTGGCTCTGCCTGAGTCTCAGCCCACAACAGAGCTATCTTCTGCCAGCCTGGGTCTGGCCCCAGGTGTTTGCACCTTCAGAACGTCCATCCCACCATGGCAGGAAGTGGAGGGGTAGGAGCAGGTGCCCCTTCCCCAGGTCCAGCATCCCCACCTGCCTGTCATGACCTGGTCCGTGACTGGCCCCACACACTGTCAGTGCCTGTTGCTGGGGACACATGGCCTCTCCCATTGGCTCTGGCTGAGGTCGTTGGCGGACTGCACAAGCCTCAAATCAGAGTAAAGTCCAGATTCTCCAGGGTCCAGGGAAGCGAAAACTGTGGCACTTGGTCACTTTCACCAGCCCCGCGGTTGCCAGCCCCGCGGTCACCAGCCCTGTTTTAAAGCTCCTGACACATTTTCTTAACCCATCTCATTTCTGATCTGGAGTGTGCAGGGCCACAGCGCCTCTGACACTCCGGGGCTCCTGGCCTTGGGGGTCTCACAGTTGTCACCAAGGACAGGGCCAGGATGGATGAAACCCTGGTCTGTGTCTCTGGCTTCACTTTGCAATGTCAGGTGCAGTGTTCCTGGGCTCACTCTGCACATTTCTGGCATCTGATCACACCAGATGATGTGTGATCAAGGAGACAGGTGGGGGCTGGGCAGGGTCTTCCTCTGATCCTGGAGGGAAGAGTGGTGCGGCATGCAGTGAGGGGGAGAGTAGGTGGTGCACCTGAGGCTCCTAGCCACAGCCGCGGCTCCTGCCCGTTTCAGAGCAGCTGCAATGCCAGGAGGACCCTGGGCCATCGGGAGTGAGGCTGGGTGTGCTGGGTCCACGGGGTCCCTGGGAGAGCCAGGTTCCCTCCATCTGAGGAGCCCTTGTTGAACTCGGCTCTTGGAAAAGGCCCAAGTGTTATGAGGTCCAGGGCAGGGAGCTCACAGGCAGGACCCAGGCAGGGAGACCAGGGAGGCTTTAGACAGAGTGGCTAACTAGAGGCTCATGTTCTGAAGTCCAGGCTGGCCCAGTGCTGATCTCGGGCAGTGGTCAGTGGGGTTGACTTGGGCAGTTATCCTGTGCAATGCTGCAGGGTGGCGTGTGAATAGAGCCATCAGCTATCACTCTGCGTCTTAGACTCCACAGCTGCACTCATCTGTTGGTTATTCAAAGAATTTTTCAAAGAACAAAACACAAAAAAGAGAGAAACACAACTAACACACATACTATCAGAATTACCAGCAGCAGATCATGAGAAAACCCTTAGCAACCAAGCATGAAGCTGATCTTAGACATTCACAGAACTGTGGGAAAAGGTGACAAAGTGTTGGTTTGTTGTAACGCCAAAGCTGAGACTTTATAAGACAAAGTGACAACACACAAGAAACTACAGACCAGCCCGGTGCTGGGGGTACTATTCCTGAGCTTCAGGCCCTGGTCAGACATCCTGTTCTCACTCCTGTGTCTGGCTCTGCTTTCCAGAAGGCCAAGGGCACGAAAGTTGTGCACCTGCCAACTTACAATTCCCTGTCCCCCTTGCCCAACCCTTGGCAACCACGGTTCCACACCTCCCTCTCTGGCTCTCTGTATGCCTTAGGATTGCAGTGTTTGCTGGTGACTGACTTGTTTGGCTTAGCACAGCTCCCAGCTTTGCCCACACTGCTGAAATGGCAGGATTTCCTCATTTTTAAAGCTAAGGAATATTCCACAGTAAGTACATGTCACATGCTCTTCGTCTGTCTATTCTGCTCTGTCGAGGCTGCTTTGACATCTTGGCTATTGTGAAGAGTCCACAATGAAGACAGACAAACTAAACTCTCAAGGTCCTGATTGATGTTCTTTTGGCTAATGGCCTGATGTGAGACCGACCACTGGGTCATGTGATAACTATTTTTATAAATTTTGGGCAAGGCTTCCAGTTCTCCAAGTGGCTATATACCTGTGACTCCCACTATGGGTGTACAGAAGGCCGAGCTCTTCACACTCCCAGGCACGCGTTCAGCTCCTCTTTTCCTTTCATCGCCCTAACAGTGCTGGGCTTTGGTGTGCATGTCCCTGACTGGCGACACCAAGTATCTTTTAGTCTATCTGTTGGAGGCATCACACCTCCTGATTTCTAAACATATTACAAACAGTAGGACTAAAAGCCAGCATGGCAAGGGCATCCAGACAGACATTTACACCGGCAGAACAGAAGAGAACTCACCAGTAAATCTGGTCACCTGAACTTCAACAAGGATGCAGGTTATAAAATGGGTTAAGGCCAGCCTTCCCAACAAATGAAATTAGGAAAACGGGATGTCCACGTATAAAAGAAGAAACTGGACCTTTAGCTGAAGACTTAAATGGAAGCTGAAGCTCTTTGTACACAAAGATGAAGTGAAAGCTTCAGTTAATCGTGGGATGTGGGGAGCTGGCGCGATGGCTCAGTGGTTAAGAGCACTGGCTGCTCTTGCAGAGGACCCAGGTTTGGTTCCCAGCACCAGCATGGCCATTAACAACCACTCATAACTCAAGGTCCAGGGCCTTCTTGGGCATTGCACACATGCGTGCATTTACATCTAAGCAGGCAAAACACTCACGTACATAAAACAAAAATAAGTAAACCAAAAAAAAAAGTTTAAAAATTAAAATAATTTTTTTCAATAATGTTAATTTAATATGACTTAAATTTGATTCTGTGGTTATTTTCACATATGTAACTGTATTTACTTATCTGTAGGCCTCTCAGCTTCCACCTCACAGCACAGGGGAAGAATTCTCTCCAAGGGTTTGGGAGGACAGACATGATGACCTATGCAGGGAGCTCATAGCTGCTGCTCAGTAAAGACTGGCTTCCGACCTCTTGCCTCAGGGGGCAACAAACCAAGTTCTAAACAGCAACTTTCTGTTTGCTGAACAAATTCCTACAACAGTGATTTCTATGAAACAAAGTCAGAACATTCTACTTCTGTTTTTTAAAAGGGGGGGGAGTCTAAACATTAAAAACAAAACAGACTTTTCATGAAGTGGTTCAGCATAGTTACAAATTAAACATAACAGAAAAAAGATTGCCTGAGGCTCAGCTTGAAGTCCAGGATCCGTATTCACAAAACAAAACCAAAAAAGTAATGGCAATCACAGCAAAACCTCCAGATAAGTCTCAGTATTACAAAGCAGATCTACACCCTGCGACTGATCAATGCATGTGCCACAAATCCAATCAATATTGTATGTGATCTTTGTTTTTGAAATTTGATAAAAAGGGGACTAGAGAGATAGCTCGGCAGTTAAAAGCATTTGCTGCTCTTACAGACCAGGGTTCAGATCCTAGTACCCACCTCACGGCCCACAACCATCTTTAAGTCCAGTTCCAAGAGCTCTTACATCCTCTTCTGACCTCTTCAAGCACTGCATACACATACGCACATACACACATACAGGTAAAACAATCACATCTAAAATTTTAAAAAATCCAGCCGGGTGTGTGGCATATACCTTTAATCCCAGCACTCAGGAGGCCGTGAGTTCAAGGCCAGACTGGTCTATCGCAAGTTCTAGGACAGCTAGGGTCACAGGGAAACCCTACTTCAAAAAACAAAAGTTCCACTGTGAAACTTGAAAAAACGTTCCTAAAGTTGATCTGGCGTCAATCTCATGGAGATCTGCCTGCCTCTACCTCCTGAGTGCTGGGATTAAAGGCCTGCACCACAGGTCTGGCAGGGGGAAGTTTTAAAAGGCAGTACGTGGAGAAGGAAGGCAGCCTCTCCACACACATATGCACTCCAGCTGGGCCTTCTTCACTTCTGTGCATGGCTGTTTTATTTAACAAAACACACACACACACACACACACACACACACACACACACACACACAATGTTGCAGCCACAAGGACAGAAGAGTGCCAGAGTCCTGCAGGGTCAGAGTCAAGAGACAGCCATGTGGCAAGAATAACTGATGAGTATTTGGGGATAAAGTTAGATCTTTCCCCCTCAAAAGCAAAAGCAGCTACAGCCTCAGTGTGAATCAGAATCCTGCAGGCGCAGGGGTGTCATTCACAACAAATCCCCAGTGTTTTTGATCCTGGGTAAAAGCAGGCCTTGTCTTCTCTTTATTTTCCTTATTTTATGTGTATGGATGTATTGCCTGCATGTACATAAGTGCACCCACGTCGTGCAATGCCCGAGGAGGACAGAAGAGGCTGCTGGGTCCCTTGGGACTGGAGTTATGGACAGTTGTTAGCTGCCATATGGGTGCTGGGATTCGAACCTGGGTCTTCTGCAAGAACAACCGGTGTTCTTAACTGCTGAGCCATCTCTCCAGTCCTGAAAAACAGGCCTTCTTAAGCGATTCTCAGGCTAGAGACCAGAAAGCTGCCAGAGGGCTGGGGAGGCGGCCCAGTGGGCAAGGTGCTTGCTCTGCAAGTTTGAGAACTTGAGTTCAGATCCCCGAACCCATGTGAGTGCCAGGTGGGGGTGGCAGCACAGTTGTAATTCCAGAGCTTGGAAGCAGGGACAGGGGATGTGGGGACAAGATGGCTAACCAGAATAGTGTGTATCAGCCAGCAACAGGTTCAAGTGAAAGACCTGCCTCAGAGAGTAGGGTGGAGAGAGAATAAGGAAGACTCTGATGTCAACCTGGGCTTCCACATACCCCGCCTCCCCCACAAAAGGAAGAGGAGGAGGAAGGGCAGCAGCTGCTGCCATCAGAGATGAGAAACTTCCATGTGACAAAGTTAGAACTATCATCGAACCCAAAACGTGAAAAGCACTTGCAACATCTGCAAAAAAGAACAAACCAATTACCAGATTAGCGCACACACCCTCAAAGCAAAACAGGCAATGGTAGGAGGTTGAAGACCACAACACACGTGGCCCACAGAGCATCAGGAGGGTGATTCGTGGCATGCAAACGAAAACACTCAGCAGCAAAGCCCAGACTGGCCAGGACAAAACAAGCCCCAAACTCCAGATCAAATCTGCTCAAGCTTCCACATCGGCCTCCGGGAAATCCCAGTCAGAGAGGCAGGAGAAACAGAGACGCAAGTGGCCAGCCTCTAAGCTACAGGTGTGTGGAACATGCACTTCCCGAGGAGGACATGCAGGGGGAACCCCTTTGTCAAGGGCTCAGGAACACATCTGGTCACAGTCGTGGAATGTGTTTTGTATTGGATCCCAGTTCAAACACACCGTAGAACAAAATGAAAGCTTTGACTGAGATGATGACTCAGCTTGATCAAAGACGAGGCACCTCACGATTCGAGGCCTGCCCAGCTGTAAACTGCCCATGAGAAGTGGAGACTGCACTGTCTCATGCTTTTTTTTTTTTTTAATTAAAAGAAGCATTTCATTACAACAGCATTAACCTGTTCAATAACATTTTTCTGAGCTAGGGTACATCTCTTTCAAAACTGGCTGTACATTTCTAGGTTTACAGATGAATTATTACCCTTATATAATCTTTTACTCATTATAAACTCTATAAGACATAAAATTAAATGAGGTTCCAAC
>NW_008329132.1:317050-318753 GCF_000622305.1 Nannospalax galili | reverse complement strand
GCAGGTGTTGCAGGACCAGGGAAGTAGAGGGAGGTGAGGGCGGGGCCAGGTCCAGAAGCGGTGCCCCTGGGGCCCAAGAAAGGCACTAAGTTGGTCTGGGTGAGAAGGGTCAGGAAGCAGTATTGGTTCCCCTGGTGTCTGGGGCCCCATGTCTAGGGATGGCACAGGTCCCAAACTAGGAGTAGCAAACAGTGGGGGAGATGGAAGGGTGAATGTGGCTTGGGGAGTCAAGGTGTGGAAGGCTGCGCTATAGACTTACCCCAAGAGGCCTGAGGATAGGAGTGCAGGCTAGGAGAGTTAGCCAGTGGTGCATGTCCAGGGACTCAGAGAGAGAGGTGAGGGCGGGGCCAGGACCAGAAGCAGTGCTCCTGGGGCCCAAGAAAGGCACTAAGTTGGTCTGGGTGAGAAGGATCAGGAAGCAGTATTGGTTCCCCAGGTGTCTGGGGCCCCAAGACTAGGAATGGCACAGGTCCCAAACTGGGAGTAGCGAACAGAGGGGGAGATGGAAGGGTGAATGTGGCTTGGGGATTCAAGGTGCCGAGGGCTGCGCTGTAGACTTACCCCAAGAGGCCTGAGGATCTGTCTCATGCTTTTTAAGTGACTCACCGAAGACCCGTTCATACCTGGTTTTTTGCTTCCACACAGCAGGGGGCATGGGTGGGAGGCGCTGGACAGCACTGGACATCGGCTGGCCCTGGTAGAGTCAGATAGGGACCAACAGAGTGTGTGTGTGTGTGTGTGTGTGTCTGTGTCTGTGTGTGTCTCTGTGTGTTCAAATGCTCCGAGTTAAAAATGGGAAAATAAGGTTGAGCATGGTGGTGCACACCTATGATCCCAGCACACCTATGATCCCAGCACTCGAGAGGCAGAGGCACCAGGTCCACCCTGAGTTTGAGGCCAACCTGAACTATATACCAAATTTCAGGCCAGCCAGGGCTACATAGCTAAATCAACACAAATCAAAAAAGTAGAAATTTAAAAATTAAGTACAGGTTGAAGAAATGGCTCAGCGGTAAAGAGCACTTACTGCTCTTGGAAAGGATCAAATTCAGTTCCCAGTACCACATCAGGCTACTTACAACCGCCTGTAACCCAAGCTCTGGGGTATCCAGTGCCCTCTTCTGGCCTCTGCACCTGCACACATGCAGACATACACACACACACTCAGAAATAAAAAATAAACATAAAATGATTGGTTTTGCCCCATGTTAGTAAAGGGGAAGGCACATGGCTGTCAGAACCTCCTTTCCAGAGGGCAGAAAACCAAAATGTATCTTCTAGAGTTTCAGCTTCTGGAACGTTCTCTTATGAATGTGAATGTAAAACTTTACAAAAAAGATGGGAAAGGATGCTTATACAGCAGTTTTTTTGTAATAGCAAATAAATACACAGGTGGATAAGTGCAGCCTGAATTTGTACTATGGAGGGACTGGTCAAATGGACTATAACATTTCCAGTCAATAAAATACTCACTTAAAATGAAATTCTTAAGACATATTTACTGACAAATTATGTGTATATGTTAACAGCAAAGTATGTTCATGGATGTATATGTAAAGTTCTGTAAGAATTCATGTACACTGTTAACACAGGTTACTTCTGAGTAAGGAGGTCATAGGTGACTTTTTCTTTTTTCTTATTTACAATTTAAATTCTTTTTTTTTAATTAAAATTTTTTTTAATTTTAGTTTTTTATTTTTCTT